>NW_026907694.1:324610-649221 GCF_028389875.1 Rhea pennata | reverse complement strand
TGCGAGCCGGTGCCTCGCTTGCGATTCTATCTGCCGAGACTTGGAGCTGGCCAGCGCGCACCTTCCGCTGTGTGTGCTGCTGTCCGCAAACAGCCTCCAAACAAAGCAGGGCGCTAAGGCAGGAGAAGTAAGCGTCCCAGGAGGGAATCTGCCTGCGAGGGAAGCTGTGCAGCACATCCCTTGTTCCGCTCGCCACTTCCCTGACTCTTAGGCAAAACCCAGCTCAGCTGGCTTGTAGGCGTGCCTCCGTGCTCAGAAGCAGTCCCGTGCCAGGCAGGATACAGCGGGATGTATTCTGGGCATGCAGCATGCTGCTTCCCATGCCCGGGACAAACTGCGAGCCGGTGCCTCGCTTGCGCTTCTATCTGCCGAGACTTGGAGCTGGCCAGCGCGCACCTTCCCGCTGTGTGTGCTGCTGTCCGCAAACAGCCTCCAAACAAAGCAGGACACTAAGGCATGAGAAGTTAGCGTCCCAGGAGGGAATCTGCCTGCGAGGGAAGCTGTGCAGCACATCTCTTGTTCCACTCGACACTTCCCTCACTCTTAGGCAAAGCCCAGCTCAGCTTGCTTGTAGGCGTGCCTCCGTGCTCAGAAGCAGCCCTGTGGCAGACAGGACAGTGCGAGATGTGTTCTGGGCACGCAGCATGCTGCTTCCCATGCCCGGGACAAACTGCGAGCCGGTGCCTCGCTTGCGCTTCTATCTGCCGAGACTTGGAGCTGGCCAGCGCACACCTTCCCGCTGTGTGTGCTGCTGTCCGCAAACAGCCTCCAAACAAAGCAGGGCGCTAAGGCAAGAGAAGTAAGCGTCCCAGGAGGGAATCTGCCTGCGAGGGAAGCTGTGCAGCACATCCCTTGTTCCGCTCGCCACTTCCCTGACTCTTAGGCAAAGCCCATCTCAGCTGGCTTGTAGGCGTGCCTCCGTGCTCAGAAGCAGTCCCGTGGCAGGCAGGATACAGGGGGATGTATTCTGGCACGCAGCATGCTGCTTCCCATGCCCGGGACAAACTGCGAGCCGGTGCCTCGCTTGCGCTTCTATGTGCCGAGACTTGGAGCCGATCAGAGCGCACCTTCCCGCTGTGTGTGCTGCTGTCCGCAAACAGCCTCCAAACAAAGCAGGGCGCTAAGGCATGAGAAGTAAGCGTCCCAGGAGGGAATCTGCCTGCGAGGGAAGCTGTGCAGCACATCCCTTGTTCCGCTCGCCACTTCCCTGACTCTTAGGCAAAGCCCATCTCAGCTGGCTTGTAGGCGTGCCTCCGTGCTCAGAAGCAGTCCCGTGGCAGGCAGGATACAGGGGGATGTATTCTGGGCACGCAGCATGCTGCTTCCCATGCCCGGGACAAACTGCGAGCCGGTGCCTCGCTTGCGATTCTATCTGCCGAGACTTGGAGCTGGCCAGCGCGCACCTTCCCGCTGTGTGTGCTGCTGTCCGCAAACAGCCTCCAAACAAAGCAGGGCGCTAAGGCATGAGAAGTAAGCGTCCCAGGAGGGAATCTGCCTGCGAGGGAAGCTGTGCAGCACATCTCTTGTTCCACTCGACACTTCCCTCACTCTTAGGCAAAGCCCATCTCAGCTGGCTTGTAGGCGTGCCTCCGTGCTCAGAAGCAGCCCTGTGGCAGACAGGACAGTGCGAGATGTGTTCTGGGCACGCAGCATGCTGCTTCCCATGCCCGGGACAAACTGCGAGCCGGTGCCTCGCTTGCGCTTCTATCTGCCGAGACTTGGAGCTGGCCAGCGCGCACCTTCCCGCTGTGTGTGCTGCTGTCCGCAAACAGCCTCCAAACAAAGCAGGGCACTAAGGCAAGAGAAGTAAGCGTCCCAGGAGGGAATCTGCCTGCGAGGGAAGCTGTGCAGCACATCCCTTGTTCCGCTCGCCACTTCCCTGACTCTTAGGCAAAGCCCATCTCAGCTGGCTTGTAGGCGTGCCTCCGTGCTCAGAAGCAGTCCCGTGGCAGGCAGGATACAGGGGGATGTATTCTGGGCACGCAGCATGCTGCTTCCCATGCCCGGGACAAACTGCGAGCCAGTGCCTCGCTTGTGCTTCTATCTGCCGAGACTTGGAGCCGATCAGAGCGCACCTTCCCGCTGTGTGTGCTGCTGTCCGCAAACAGCCTCCAAACAAAGCAGGGCGCTAAGGCATGAGAAGTTAGCGCCCCAGGAGGGAATCTGTCTGCGAGGGAAGCTGTGCAGCACATCCCTTGTTCCGCTCGACACTTCCCTGACTCTTAGGCAAAGCCCATCTCAGCTGGCTTGTAGGCGTGCCTACGTGCTCAGAAGCAGTCCCGTGGCAGGCAGGATACAGGGGGATGTATTCTGGGCACGCAGCATGCTGCTTCCCATGCCCGGGACAAACTGCGAGCCGGTGCCTCGCTTGCGATTCTATCTGCCGAGACTTGGAGCTGGCCAGCGCGCACCTTCCCGCTGTGTGTGCTGCTGTCCGCAAACAGCCTCCAAACAAAGCAGGGCGCTAAGGCAGGAGAAGTAAGCGTCCCAGGAGGGAATCTACCTGCGAGGGAAGCTGTGCAGCACATCCCTTGTTCCGCTCGCCACTTCCCTGACTCTTAGGCAAAGCCCAGCTCAGCTGGCTTGTAGGCGTGCCTCCGTGCTCAGAAGCAGTCCCGTGCCAGGCAGGATACAGCGGGATGTATTCTGGGCATGCAGCATGCTGCTTCCCATGCCCGGGACAAACTGCGAGCCGGTGCCTCGCTTGCGCTTCTATCTGCCGAGACTTGGAGCTGGCCAGCGCGCACCTTCCCGCTGTGTGTGCTGCTGTCCGCAAACAGCCTCCAAACAAAGCAGGACGCTAAGGCATGAGAAGTTAGCGTCCCAGGAGGGAATCTGCCTGCGAGGGAAGCTGTGCAGCACATCTCTTGTTCCACTCGACACTTCCCTCACTCTTAGGCAAAGCCCAGCTCAGCTTGCTTGTAGGCGTGCCTCCGTGCTCAGAAGCAGCCCTGTGGCAGACAGGACAGTGCGAGATGTGTTCTGGGCACGCAGCATGCTGCTTCCCATGCCCGGGACAAACTGCGAGCCGGTGCCTCGCTTGCGCTTCTATCTGCCGAGACTTGGAGCTGGCCAGCGCGCACCTTCCCGCTGTGTGTGCTGCTGTCCGCAAACAGCCTCCAAACAAAGCAGGGCGCTAAGGCATGAGAAGTAAGCGTCCCAGGAGGGAATCTGCCTGCGAGGGAAGCTGTGCAGCACATCCCTTGTTCCGCTCGCCACTTCCCTGACTCTTAGGCAAAGCCCATCTCAGCTGGCTTGTAGGCATGCCTCCGTGCTCAGAAGCAGTCCCGTGGCAGGCAGGATACAGGGGGATGTATTCTGGGCACGCAGCATGCTGCTTCCCATGCCCGGGACAAACTGCGAGCCGGTGCCTCGCTTGCGCTTCTATCTGCCGAGACTTGGAGCCGATCAGAGCGCACCTTCCCGCTGTGTGTGCTGCTGTCCGCAGCCTCCAAACAAAGCAGGGCGCTAAGGCATGAGAAGTAAGCGTCCCAGGAGGCGAATCTGCCTGCGAGGGAAGCTGTGCAGCACATCCTTGTTCCGCTCGCCACTTCCCTGACTCTTAGGCAAAGCCCATCTCAGCTGGCTTGTAGGCGTGCCTCCGTGCTCAGAAGCAGTCCTGTGGCAGGCAGGATACAGGGGGATGTATTCTGGGCACGCAGCATGCTGCTTCCCATGCCGGGACAAACTGCGAGCCGGTGCCTCGCTTGCGATTCTATCTGCCGAGACTTGGAGCTGGCCAGCGCGCACCTTCCCGCTGTGTGTGCTGCTGTCTGCAAACAGCCTCCAAACAAAGCAGGGCGCTAAGGCAGGAGAAGTAAGCGTCCCAGGAGGGAATCTGCCTGCGAGGGAAGCTGTGCAGCACATCCCTTGTTCCGCTCGCCACTTCCCTGACTCTTAGGCAAAGCCCAGCTCAGCTGGCTTGTAGGCGTGCCTCCGTGCTCAGAAGCAGTCCCGTGCCAGGCAGGATACAGGGGGATGTATTCTGGGCATGCAGCATGCTGCTTCCCATGCCCGGGACAAACTGCGAGCCGGTGCCTCGCTTGCGCTTCTATCTGCCGAGACTTGGAGCTGGCCAGCGCGCACCTTGCCGCTGTGTGTGCTGCTGTCCGCAAACAGCCTCCAAACAAAGCAGGACGCTAAGGCATGAGAAGTTAGCGTCCCAGGAGGGAATCTGCCTGCGAGGGAAGCTGTGCAGCACATCTCTTGTTCCACTCGACACTTCCCTCACTCTTAGGCAAAGCCCAGCTCAGCTTGCTTGTAGGCGTGCCTCCGTGCTCAGAAGCAGCCCTGTGGCAGACAGGACAGTGCGAGATGTATTCTGGGCACGCAGCATGCTGCTTCCCATGCCCGGGACAAACTGCGAGCCGGTGCCTCGCTTGCGATTCTATCTGCCGAGACTTGGAGCTGGCCAGCGCGCACCTTCCCGCTGTGTGTGCTGCTGTCCGCAAACAGCCTCCAAACAAAGCAGGGCGCTAAGGCATGAGAAGTAAGCGTCCCAGGAGGGAATCTGCCTGCGAGGGAAGCTGTGCAGCACATCCCTTGTTCCGCTCGCCACTTCCCTGACTCTTAGGCAAAGCCCATCTCAGCTGGCTTGTAGGCGTGCCTCCGTGCTCAGAAGCAGTCCCGTGGCAGGCAGGATACAGGGGGATGTATTCTGGGCACGCAGCATGCTGCTTCCCATGCCCGGGACAAACTGCGAGCCGGTGCCTCGCTTGCGCTTCTATCTGCCGAGACTTGGAGCTGGCCAGCGCGCACCTTCCCGCTGTGTGTGCTGCTGTCCGCAAACAGCCTCCAAACAAAGCAGGGCGCTAAGGCATGAGAAGTAAGCGTCCCAGGAGGGAATCTGCCTGCGAGGGAAGCTGTGCAGCACATCCCTTGTTCCGCTCGCCACTTCCCTGACTCTTAGGCAAAGCCCATCTCAGCTGGCTTGTAGGCGTGCCTCCGTGCTCAGAAGCAGTCCCGTGGCAGGCAGGATACAGGGGGATGTATTCTGGGCACGCAGCATGCTGCTTCCCATGCCCGGGACAAACTGCGAGCCGGTGCCTCGCTTGCGATTCTATCTGCCTAGACTTGGAGCCGATCAGAGCGCACCTTCCCGCTGTGTGTGCTGCTGTCCGCAAACAGCCTCCAAACAAAGCAGGGCGCTAAGGCAGGAGAAGTAAGCGTCCCAGGAGGGAATCTGCCTGCGAGGGAAGCTGTGCAGCACATCCCTTGTTCCGCTCGCCACTTCCCTGACTCTTAGGCAAAGCCCAGCTCAGCTGGCTTGTAGGTGTGCCTCCGTGCTCAGAAGCAGTCCCGTGCCAGGCAGGATACAGCGGGATGTATTCTGGGCATGCAGCATGCTGCTTCCCATGCCCGGGACAAACTGCGAGCCGGTGCCTCGCTTGCGATTCTATCTGCCGAGACTTGGAGCTGGCCAGCGCGCACCTTCCCGCTGTGTGTGCTGCTGTCCGCAAACAGCCTCCAAACAAAGCAGGACGCTAAGGCATGAGAAGTAAGCGTCCCAGGAGGGAATCTGCCTGCGAGGGAAGCTGTGCAGCACATCTCTTGTTCCACTCGACACTTCCCTGACTCTTAGGCAAAGCCCATCTCAGCTTGCTTGTAGGCGTGCCTCCGTGCTCAGAAGCAGCCCTGTGGCAGACAGGACAGTGCGAGATGTGTTCTGGGCACGCAGCATGCTGCTTCCCATGCCCGGGACAAACTGCGAGCAGGTGCCTCGCTTGCGCTTCTATCTGCCGAGACTTGGAGCTGGCCAGCGCGCACCTTCCCGCTGTGTGTGCTGCTGTCCGCAAACAGCCTCCAAACAAAGCAGGGCACTAAGGCAAGAGAAGTAAGCGCCCCAGGAGGGAATCTGCCTGCGAGGGAAGCTGTGCAGCACATCCCTTGTTCCGCTCGCCACTTCCCTGACTCTTAGGCAAAGCCCATCTCAGCTGGCTTGTAGGCGTGCCTCTGTGCTCAGAAGCAGTCCCGTGGCAGGCAGGATACAGGGGGATGTATTCTGGGCATGCAGCATGCTGCTTCCCATGCCCGGGACAAACTGCGAGCCGGTGCCTCGCTTGCGCTTCTATCTGCCGAGACTTGGAGCTGGCCAGCGCGCACCTTCCTGCTGTGTGTGCTGCTGTCCGCAAACAGCCTCCAAACAAAGCAGGGCGCTAAGGCATGAGAAGTAAGCGTCCCAGGAGGGAATCTGCCTGCGAGGGAAGCTGTGCAGCACATCCCTTGTTCCGCTCGCCACTTCCCTGACTCTTAGGCAAAGCCCATCTCAGCTGGCTTGTAGGCGTGCCTCCGTGCTCAGAAGCAGTCCCGTGGCAGGCAGGATACAGGGGGATGTATTCTGGGCACGCAGCATGCTGCTTCCCATGCCCGGGACAAACTGCGAGCCGGTGCCTCGCTTGCGCTTCTATCTGCCGAGACTTGGAGCCGATCAGAGCGCACCTTCCCGCTGTGTGTGCTGCTGTCCGCAAACAGCCTCCAAACAAAGCAGGGCGCTAAGGCATGAGAAGTAAGCGTCCCAGGAGGGAATCTGCCTGCGAGGGAAGCTGTGCAGCACATCCCTTGTTCCGCTCGCCACTTCCCTGACTCTTAGGCAAAGCCCATCTCAGCTGGCTTGTAGGCGTGCCTCCGTGCTCAGAAGCAGTCCCGTGCCAGGCAGGATACAGGGGGATGTATTCTGGGCACGCAGCATGCTGCTTCCCATGCCCGGGACAAACTGCGAGCCGGTGCCTCGCTTGCGATTCTATCTGCCGAGACTTGGAGCCGATCAGAGCGCACCTTCCCGCTGTGTGTGCTGCTGTCCGCAAACAGCCTCCAAACAAAGCAGGGCGCTAAGGCAAGAGAAGTTAGCGCCCCAGGAGGGAATCTGCCTGCGAGGGAAGCTGTGCAGCACATCCCTTGTTCCGCTCGCCACTTCCCTGACTCTTAGGCAAAGCCCATCTCAGCTGGCTTGTAGGCGTGCCTCCGTGCTCAGAAGCAGTCCTGTGGCAGGCAGGATACAGGGGGATGTATTCTGGGCACGCAGCATGCTGCTTCCCATGCCCGGGACAAACGGCGAGCCGGTGCCTCGCTTGCGCTTCTATCTGCCGAGACTTGGAGCTGGCCAGCGCGCACCTTCCCGCTGTGTGTGCTGCTGTCCGCAAACAGCCTCCAAACAAAGCAGGGCGCTAAGGCATGAGAAGTAAGCGTCCCAGGAGGCGAATCTGCCTGCGAGGGAAGCTGTGCAGCACATCCCTTGTTCCGCTCGCCACTTCCCTGACTCTTAGGCAAAGCCCATCTCAGCTGGCTTGTAGGCGTGCCTCCGTGCTCAGAAGCAGTCCTGTGGCAGGCAGGATACAGGGGGATGTATTCTGGGCACGCAGCATGCTGCTTCCCATGCCCGGGACAAACTGCGAGCCGGTGCCTCGCTTGCGCTTCTATCTGCCGAGACTTGGAGCTGGCCAGCGCGCACCTTCCCGCTGTGTGTGCTGCTGTCCGCAAACAGCCTCCAAACAAAGCAGGACGCTAAGGCATGAGAAGTTAGCGTCCCAGGAGGGAATCTGCCTGCGAGGGAAGCTGTGCAGCACATCTCTTGTTCCACTCGACACTTCCCTCACTCTTAGGCAAAGCCCAGCTCAGCTTGCTTGTAGGCGTGCCTCTGTGCTCAGAAGCAGCCCTGTGGCAGACAGGACAGTGCGAGATGTGTTCTGGGCACGCAGCATGCTGCTTCCCATGCCCGGGACAAACTGCGAGCCGGTGCCTCGCTTGCGCTTCTATCTGCCGAGACTTGGAGCTGGCCAGCGCGCACCTTCCCGCTGTGTGTGCTGCTGTCCGCAAACAGCCTCCAAACAAAGCAGGGCACTAAGGCAAGAGAAGTAAGCGTCCCAGGAGGGAATCTGCCTGCGAGGGAAGCTGTGCAGCACATCCCTTGTTCCGCTCGCCACTTCCCTGACTCTTAGGCAAAGCCCAGCTCAGCTGGCTTGTAGGTGTGCCTCCGTGCTCAGAAGCAGTCCCGTGGCAGGCAGGATACAGGGGGATGTATTCTGGGCATGCAGCATGCTGCTTCCCATGCCCGGGACAAACTGCGAGCCGGTGCCTCGCTTGCGCTTCTATCTGCCGAGACTTGGAGCCGATCAGAGCGCACCTTCCCGCTGTGTGTGCTGCTGTCCGCAAACAGCCTCCAAACAAAGCAGGGCGCTAAGGCATGAGAAGTAAGCACCCCAGGAGGCGAATCTGCCTGCGAGGGAAGCTGTGCAGCACATCCCTTGTTCCGCTCGCCACTTCCCTGACTCTTAGGCAAAGCCCATCTCAGCTGGCTTGTAGGCGTGCCTCCGTGCTCAGAAGCAGTCCCGTGGCAGGCAGGATACAGGGGGATGTGTTCTGGGCACGCAGCATGCTGCTTCCCATGCCCGGGACAAACTGCGAGCCGGTGCCTCGCTTGCGATTCTATCTGCCGAGACTTGGAGCTGGCCAGCGCGCACCTTCCCGCTGTGTGTGCTGCTGTCCGCAAACAGCCTCCAAACAAAGCAGGGCGCTAAGGCAGGAGAAGTAAGCGTCCCAGGAGGGAATCTGCCTGCGAGGGAAGCTGTGCAGCACATCCCTTGTTCCGCTCGACACTTCCCTGACTCTTAGGCAAAGCCCATCTCAGCTGGCTTGTAGGCGTGCCTCCGTGCTCAGAAGCAGTCCCGTGCCAGGCAGGATACAGGGGGATGTATTCTGGGCACGCAGCATGCTGCTTCCCATGCCCGGGACAAACTGCGAGCCGGTGCCTCGCTTGCGATTCTATCTGCCTAGACTTGGAGCCGATCAGAGCGCACCTTCCCGCTGTGTGTGCTGCTGTCCGCAAACAGCCTCCAAACAAAGCAGGGCGCTAAGGCAGGAGAAGTAAGCGTCCCAGGAGGGAATCTGCCTGCGAGGGAAGCTGTGCAGCACATCCCTTGTTCCGCTCGCCACTTCCCTGACTCTTAGGCAAAGCCCAGCTCAGCTGGCTTGTAGGTGTGCCTCCGTGCTCAGAAGCAGTCCCGTGCCAGGCAGGATACAGCGGGATGTATTCTGGGCATGCAGCATGCTGCTTCCCATGCCCGGGACAAACTGCGAGCCGGTGCCTCGCTTGCGATTCTATCTGCCGAGACTTGGAGCTGGCCAGCGCGCACCTTCCCGCTGTGTGTGCTGCTGTCCGCAAACAGCCTCCAAACAAAGCAGGACGCTAAGGCATGAGAAGTTAGCGTCCCAGGAGGGAATCTGCCTGCGAGGGAAGCTGTGCAGCACATCTCTTGTTCCACTCGACACTTCCCTCACTCTTAGGCAAAGCCCATCTCAGCTTGCTTGTAGGCGTGCCTCCGTGCTCAGAAGCAGCCCTGTGGCAGACAGGACAGTGCGAGATGTGTTCTGGGCACGCAGCATGCTGCTTCCCATGCCCGGGACAAACTGCGAGCAGGTGCCTCGCTTGCGCTTCTATCTGCCGAGACTTGGAGCTGGCCAGCGCGCACCTTCCCGCTGTGTGTGCTGCTGTCCGCAAACAGCCTCCAAACAAAGCAGGGCACTAAGGCAAGAGAAGTAAGCGCCCCAGGAGGGAATCTGCCTGCGAGGGAAGCTGTGCAGCACATCCCTTGTTCCGCTCGCCACTTCCCTGACTCTTAGGCAAAGCCCATCTCAGCTGGCTTGTAGGCGTGCCTCTGTGCTCAGAAGCAGTCCCGTGGCAGGCAGGATACAGGGGGATGTATTCTGGGCATGCAGCATGCTGCTTCCCATGCCCGGGACAAACTGCGAGCCGGTGCCTCGCTTGCGCTTCTATCTGCCGAGACTTGGAGCTGGCCAGCGCGCACCTTCCCGCTGTGTGTGCTGCTGTCCGCAAACAGCCTCCAAACAAAGCAGGGCGCTAAGGCAGGAGAAGTAAGCGTCCCAGGAGGGAATCTGCCTGCGAGGGAAGCTGTGCAGCACATCCCTTGTTCCGCTCGCCACTTCCCTGACTCTTAGGCAAAGCCCATCTCAGCTGGCTTGTAGGCGTGCCTCCGTGCTCAGAAGCAGTCCCGTGGCAGGCAGGATACAGGGGGATGTATTCTGGGCACGCAGCATGCTGCTTCCCATGCCCGGGACAAACTGCGAGCCGGTGCCTCGCTTGCGCTTCTATCTGCCGAGACTTGGAGCCGATCAGAGCGCACCTTGCCGCTGTGTGTGCTGCTGTCCGCAAACAGCCTCCAAACAAAGCAGGGCGCTAAGGCATGAGAAGTAAGCGTCCCAGGAGGGAATCTGCCTGCGAGGGAAGCTGTGCAGCACATCCCTTGTTCTGCTCGACACTTCCCTGACTCTTAGGCAAAGCCCATCTCAGCTGGCTTGTAGGCGTGCCTCCGTGCTCAGAAGCAGTCCCGTGCCAGGCAGGATACAGGGGGATGTATTCTGGGCACGCAGCATGCTGCTTCCCATGCCCGGGACAAACTGCGAGCCGGTGCCTCGCTTGCGATTCTATCTGCCGAGACTTGGAGCTGGCCAGCGCGCACCTTCCCGCTGTGTGTGCTGCTGTCCGCAAACAGCCTCCAAACAAAGCAGGGCGCTAAGGCAGGAGAAGTAAGCGTCCCAGGAGGGAATCTGCCTGCGAGGGAAGCTGTGCAGCACATCCCTTGTTCCGCTCGCCACTTCCCTGACTCTTAGGCAAAGCCCAGCTCAGCTGGCTTGTAGGCATGCCTCCGTGCTCAGAAGCAGTCCCGTGCCAGGCAGGATACAGCGGGATGTATTCTGGGCACGCAGCATGCTGCTTCCCATGCCCGGGACAAACTGCGAGCCGGTGCCTCGCTTGCGCTTCTATCTGCCGAGACTTGGAGCTGGCCAGCGCGCACCTTCCCGCTGTGTGTGCTGCTGTCCGCAAACAGCCTCCAAACAAAGCAGGACGCTAAGGCATGAGAAGTTAGCGTCCCAGGAGGGAATCTGCCTGCGAGGGAAGCTGTGCAGCACATCTCTTGTTCCACTCGACACTTCCCTCACTCTTAGGCAAAGCCCAGCTCAGCTTGCTTGTAGGCGTGCCTCTGTGCTCAGAAGCAGCCCTGTGGCAGACAGGACAGTGCGAGATGTGTTCTGGGCACGCAGCATGCTGCTTCCCATGCCCGGGACAAACTGCGAGCCGGTGCCTCGCTTGCGATTCTATCTGCCTAGACTTGGAGCCGATCAGAGCGCACCTTCCCGCTGTGTGTGCTGCTGTCCGCAAACAGCCTCCAAACAAAGCAGGGCGCTAAGGCAGGAGAAGTAAGCGTCCCAGGAGGGAATCTGCCTGCGAGGGAAGCTGTGCAGCACATCCCTTGTTCCGCTCGCCACTTCCCTGACTCTTAGGCAAAGCCCAGCTCAGCTGGCTTGTAGGTGTGCCTCCGTGCTCAGAAGCAGTCCCGTGGCAGGCAGGATACAGGGGGATGTATTCTGGGCATGCAGCATGCTGCTTCCCATGCCCGGGACAAACTGCGAGCCGGTGCCTCGCTTGCGCTTCTATCTGCCGAGACTTGGAGCCGATCAGAGCGCACCTTCCCGCTGTGTGTGCTGCTGTCCGCAAACAGCCTCCAAACAAAGCAGGGCGCTAAGGCATGAGAAGTAAGCGTCCCAGGAGGCGAATCTGCCTGCGAGGGAAGCTGTGCAGCACATCCCTTGTTCCGCTCGCCACTTCCCTGACTCTTAGGCAAAGCCCATCTCAGCTGGCTTGTAGGCGTGCCTCCGTGCTCAGAAGCAGTCCCGTGGCAGGCAGGATACAGGGGGATGTGTTCTGGGCACGCAGCATGCTGCTTCCCATGCCCGGGACAAACTGCGAGCCGGTGCCTCGCTTGCGCTTCTATCTGCCGAGACTTGGAGCTGGCCAGCGCGCACCTTCCCGCTGTGTGTGCTGCTGTCCGCAAACAGCCTCCAAACAAAGCAGGGCGCTAAGGCATGAGAAGTAAGCGTCCCAGGAGGGAATCTGCCTGCGAGGGAAGCTGTGCAGCACATCCCTTGTTCCGCTCGCCACTTCCCTGACTCTTAGGCAAAGCCCATCTCAGCTGGCTTGTAGGCGTGCCTCCGTGCTCAGAAGCAGTCCCGTGCCAGGCAGGATACAGGGGGATGTATTCTGGGCACGCAGCATGCTGCTTCCCATGCCCGGGACAAACTGCGAGCCGGTGCCTCGCTTGCGATTCTATCTGCCTAGACTTGGAGCCGATCAGAGCGCACCTTCCCGCTGTGTGTGCTGCTGTCCGCAAACAGCCTCCAAACAAAGCAGGGCGCTAAGGCAGGAGAAGTAAGCGTCCCAGGAGGGAATCTGCCTGCGAGGGAAGCTGTGCAGCACATCCCTTGTTCCGCTCGCCACTTCCCTGACTCTTAGGCAAAGCCCAGCTCAGCTGGCTTGTAGGTGTGCCTCCGTGCTCAGAAGCAGTCCCGTGCCAGGCAGGATACAGCGGGATGTATTCTGGGCACGCAGCATGCTGCTTCCCATGCCCGGGACAAACTGCGAGCAGGTGCCTCGCTTGCGCTTCTATCTGCCGAGACTTGGAGCTGGCCAGCGCGCACCTTCCCGCTGTGTGTGCTGCTGTCCGCAAACAGCCTCCAAACAAAGCAGGGCACTAAGGCAAGAGAAGTAAGCGCCCCAGGAGGGAATCTGCCTGCGAGGGAAGCTGTGCAGCACATCCCTTGTTCCGCTCGCCACTTCCCTGACTCTTAGGCAAAGCCCAGCTCAGCTTGCTTGTAGGCGTGCCTCTGTGCTCAGAAGCAGCCCTGTGGCAGACAGGACAGTGCGAGATGTGTTCTGGGCACGCAGCATGCTGCTTCCCATGCCCGGGACAAACTGCGAGCCGGTGCCTCGCTTGCGATTCTATCTGCCTAGACTTGGAGCCGATCAGAGCGCACCTTCCCGCTGTGTGTGCTGCTGTCCGCAAACAGCCTCCAAACAAAGCAGGGCGCTAAGGCAGGAGAAGTAAGCGTCCCAGGAGGGAATCTGCCTGCGAGGGAAGCTGTGCAGCACATCCCTTGTTCCGCTCGCCACTTCCCTGACTCTTAGGCAAAGCCCATCTCAGCTGGCTTGTAGGTGTGCCTCCGTGCTCAGAAGCAGTCCCGTGGCAGGCAGGATACAGGGGGATGTATTCTGGGCATGCAGCATGCTGCTTCCCATGCCCGGGACAAACTGCGAGCCGGTGCCTCGCTTGCGCTTCTATCTGCCGAGACTTGGAGCCGATCAGAGCGCACCTTCCCGCTGTGTGTGCTGCTGTCCGCAAACAGCCTCCAAACAAAGCAGGGCGCTAAGGCATGAGAAGTAAGCACCCCAGGAGGCGAATCTGCCTGCGAGGGAAGCTGTGCAGCACATCCCTTGTTCCGCTCGCCACTTCCCTGACTCTTAGGCAAAGCCCATCTCAGCTGGCTTGTAGGCGTGCCTCCGTGCTCAGAAGCAGTCCCGTGGCAGGCAGGATACAGGGGGATGTGTTCTGGGCACGCAGCATGCTGCTTCCCATGCCCGGGACAAACTGCGAGCCGGTGCCTCGCTTGCGATTCTATCTGCCGAGACTTGGAGCTGGCCAGCGCGCACCTTCCCGCTGTGTGTGCTGCTGTCCGCAAACAGCCTCCAAACAAAGCAGGGCGCTAAGGCATGAGAAGTAAGCGTCCCAGGAGGGAATCTGCCTGCGAGGGAAGCTGTGCAGCACATCCCTTGTTCCGCTCGCCACTTCCCTGACTCTTAGGCAAAGCCCAGCTCAGCTGGCTTGTAGGCGTGCCTCCGTGCTCAGAAGCAGTCCCGTGGCAGGCAGGATACAGGGGGATGTATTCTGGGCACGCAGCATGCTGCTTCCCATGCCCGGGACAAACTGCGAGCCGGTGCCTCGCTTGCGCTTCTATCTGCCGAGACTTGGAGCTGGCCAGCGCGCACCTTCCCGCTGTGTGTGCTGCTGTCCGCAAACAGCCTCCAAACAAAGCAGGGCGCTAAGGCATGAGAAGTAAGCGTCCCAGGAGGGAATCTGCCTGCGAGGGAAGCTGTGCAGCACATCCCTTGTTCCGCTCGCCACTTCCCTGACTCTTAGGCAAAGCCCATCTCAGCTGGCTTGTAGGCGTGCCTCCGTGCTCAGAAGCAGTCCCGTGGCAGGCAGGATACAGGGGGATGTATTCTGGGCACGCAGCATGCTGCTTCCCATGCCCGGGACAAACTGCGAGCCGGTGCCTCGCTTGCGATTCTATCTGCCTAGACTTGGAGCCGATCAGAGCGCACCTTCCCGCTGTGTGTGCTGCTGTCCGCAAACAGCCTCCAAACAAAGCAGGGCGCTAAGGCAGGAGAAGTAAGCGTCCCAGGAGGGAATCTGCCTGCGAGGGAAGCTGTGCAGCACATCCCTTGTTCCGCTCGCCACTTCCCTGACTCTTAGGCAAAGCCCAGCTCAGCTGGCTTGTAGGTGTGCCTCCGTGCTCAGAAGCAGTCCCGTGCCAGGCAGGATACAGCGGGATGTATTCTGGGCACGCAGCATGCTGCTTCCCATGCCCGGGACAAACTGCGAGCAGGTGCCTCGCTTGCGCTTCTATCTGCCGAGACTTGGAGCTGGCCAGCGCGCACCTTCCCGCTGTGTGTGCTGCTGTCCGCAAACAGCCTCCAAACAAAGCAGGGCACTAAGGCAAGAGAAGTAAGCGCCCCAGGAGGGAATCTGCCTGCGAGGGAAGCTGTGCAGCACATCCCTTGTTCCGCTCGCCACTTCCCTGACTCTTAGGCAAAGCCCATCTCAGCTGGCTTGTAGGCGTGCCTCTGTGCTCAGAAGCAGTCCCGTGGCAGGCAGGATACAGGGGGATGTATTCTGGGCATGCAGCATGCTGCTTCCCATGCCCGGGACAAACTGCGAGCAGGTGCCTCGCTTGCGCTTCTATCTGCCGAGACTTGGAGCTGGCCAGCGCGCACCTTCCCGCTGTGTGTGCTGCTGTCCGCAAACAGCCTCCAAACAAAGCAGGGCGCTAAGGCATGAGAAGTAAGCGTCCCAGGAGGGAATCTGCCTGCGAGGGAAGCTGTGCAGCACATCCCTTGTTCCGCTCGCCACTTCCCTGACTCTTAGGCAAAGCCCAGCTCAGCTGGCTTGTAGGCGTGCCTCCGTGCTCAGAAGCAGTCCCGTGCCAGGCAGGATACAGGGGGATGTATTCTGGGCACGCAGCATGCTGCTTCCCATGCCCGGGACAAACTGCGAGCCGGTGCCTCGCTTGCGCTTCTATCTGCCGAGACTTGGAGCCGATCAGAGCGCACCTTGCCGCTGTGTGTGCTGCTGTCCGCAAACAGCCTCCAAACAAAGCAGGGCGCTAAGGCATGAGAAGTAAGCGTCCCAGGAGGGAATCTGCCTGCGAGGGAAGCTGTGCAGCACATCCCTTGTTCCGCTCGCCACTTCCCTGACTCTTAGGCAAAGCCCATCTCAGCTGGCTTGTAGGCGTGCCTCCGTGCTCAGAAGCAGTCCTGTGGCAGGCAGGATACAGGGGGATGTATTCTGGGCACGCAGCATGCTGCTTCCCATGCCCGGGACAAACTGCGAGCCGGTGCCTCGCTTGCGCTTCTATCTGCCGAGACTTGGAGCTGGCCAGCGCGCACCTTCCCGCTGTGTGTGCTGCTGTCCGCAAACAGCCTCCAAACAAAGCAGGACGCTAAGGCATGAGAAGTTAGCGTCCCAGGAGGGAATCTGCCTGCGAGGGAAGCTGTGCAGCACATCTCTCGTTCCACTCGACACTTCCCTCACTCTTAGGCAAAGCCCATCTCAGCTTGCTTGTAGGCGTGCCTCTGTGCTCAGAAGCAGCCCTGTGGCAGACAGGACAGTGCGAGATGTGTTCTGGGCACGCAGCATGCTGCTTCCCATGCCCGGGACAAACTGCGAGCCGGTGCCTCGCTTGCGATTCTATCTGCCTAGACTTGGAGCCGATCAGAGCGCACCTTCCCGCTGTGTGTGCTGCTGTCCGCAAACAGCCTCCAAACAAAGCAGGGCGCTAAGGCAGGAGAAGTAAGCGTCCCAGGAGGGAATCTGCCTGCGAGGGAAGCTGTGCAGCACATCCCTTGTTCCGCTCGCCACTTCCCTGACTCTTAGGCAAAGCCCATCTCAGCTGGCTTGTAGGTGTGCCTCCGTGCTCAGAAGCAGTCCCGTGGCAGGCAGGATACAGGGGGATGTATTCTGGGCATGCAGCATGCTGCTTCCCATGCCCGGGACAAACTGCGAGCCGGTGCCTCGCTTGCGCTTCTATCTGCCGAGACTTGGAGCCGATCAGAGCGCACCTTCCCGCTGTGTGTGCTGCTGTCCGCAAACAGCCTCCAAACAAAGCAGGGCGCTAAGGCATGAGAAGTAAGCACCCCAGGAGGCGAATCTGCCTGCGAGGGAAGCTGTGCAGCACATCCCTTGTTCCGCTCGCCACTTCCCTGACTCTTAGGCAAAGCCCATCTCAGCTGGCTTGTAGGCGTGCCTCCGTGCTCAGAAGCAGTCCCGTGGCAGGCAGGATACAGGGGGATGTGTTCTGGGCACGCAGCATGCTGCTTCCCATGCCCGGGACAAACTGCGAGCCGGTGCCTCGCTTGCGATTCTATCTGCCGAGACTTGGAGCTGGCCAGCGCGCACCTTCCCGCTGTGTGTGCTGCTGTCCGCAAACAGCCTCCAAACAAAGCAGGGCGCTAAGGCAGGAGAAGTAAGCGTCCCAGGAGGGAATCTGCCTGCGAGGGAAGCTGTGCAGCACATCCCTTGTTCCGCTCGCCACTTCCCTGACTCTTAGGCAAAGCCCAGCTCAGCTGGCTTGTAGGCGTGCCTCCGTGCTCAGAAGCAGTCCCGTGGCAGGCAGGATACAGGGGGATGTATTCTGGGCACGCAGCATGCTGCTTCCCATGCCCGGGACAAACTGCGAGCCGGTGCCTCGCTTGCGCTTCTATCTGCCGAGACTTGGAGCTGGCCAGCGCGCACCTTCCCGCTGTGTGTGCTGCTGTCCGCAAACAGCCTCCAAACAAAGCAGGGCGCTAAGGCATGAGAAGTAAGCGTCCCAGGAGGGAATCTGCCTGCGAGGGAAGCTGTGCAGCACATCCCTTGTTCCGCTCGCCACTTCCCTGACTCTTAGGCAAAGCCCATCTCAGCTGGCTTGTAGGCGTGCCTCCGTGCTCAGAAGCAGTCCCGTGCCAGGCAGGATACAGGGGGATGTATTCTGGGCACGCAGCATGCTGCTTCCCATGCCCGGGACAAACTGCGAGCCGGTGCCTCGCTTGCGATTCTATCTGCCTAGACTTGGAGCCGATCAGAGCGCACCTTCCCGCTGTGTGTGCTGCTGTCCGCAAACAGCCTCCAAACAAAGCAGGGCGCTAAGGCAGGAGAAGTAAGCGTCCCAGGAGGGAATCTGCCTGCGAGGGAAGCTGTGCAGCACATCCCTTGTTCCGCTCGCCACTTCCCTGACTCTTAGGCAAAGCCCAGCTCAGCTGGCTTGTAGGTGTGCCTCCGTGCTCAGAAGCAGTCCCGTGCCAGGCAGGATACAGCGGGATGTATTCTGGGCACGCAGCATGCTGCTTCCCATGCCCGGGACAAACTGCGAGCAGGTGCCTCGCTTGCGCTTCTATCTGCCGAGACTTGGAGCTGGCCAGCGCGCACCTTCCCGCTGTGTGTGCTGCTGTCCGCAAACAGCCTCCAAACAAAGCAGGGCACTAAGGCAAGAGAAGTAAGCGCCCCAGGAGGGAATCTGCCTGCGAGGGAAGCTGTGCAGCACATCCCTTGTTCCGCTCGCCACTTCCCTGACTCTTAGGCAAAGCCCATCTCAGCTGGCTTGTAGGCGTGCCTCTGTGCTCAGAAGCAGTCCCGTGGCAGGCAGGATACAGGGGGATGTATTCTGGGCATGCAGCATGCTGCTTCCCATGCCCGGGACAAACTGCGAGCCGGTGCCTCGCTTGCGCTTCTATCTGCCGAGACTTGGAGCTGGCCAGCGCGCACCTTCCCGCTGTGTGTGCTGCTGTCCGCAAACAGCCTCCAAACAAAGCAGGGCGCTAAGGCATGAGAAGTAAGCGTCCCAGGAGGGAATCTGCCTGCGAGGGAAGCTGTGCAGCACATCCCTTGTTCCGCTCGCCACTTCCCTGACTCTTAGGCAAAGCCCAGCTCAGCTGGCTTGTAGGCGTGCCTCCGTGCTCAGAAGCAGTCCCGTGCCAGGCAGGATACAGGGGGATGTATTCTGGGCACGCAGCATGCTGCTTCCCATGCCCGGGACAAACTGCGAGCCGGTGCCTCGCTTGCGCTTCTATCTGCCGAGACTTGGAGCCGATCAGAGCGCACCTTGCCGCTGTGTGTGCTGCTGTCCGCAAACAGCCTCCAAACAAAGCAGGGCGCTAAGGCATGAGAAGTAAGCGTCCCAGGAGGGAATCTGCCTGCGAGGGAAGCTGTGCAGCACATCCCTTGTTCCGCTCGCCACTTCCCTGACTCTTAGGCAAAGCCCATCTCAGCTGGCTTGTAGGCGTGCCTCCGTGCTCAGAAGCAGTCCTGTGGCAGGCAGGATACAGGGGGATGTATTCTGGGCACGCAGCATGCTGCTTCCCATGCCCGGGACAAACTGCGAGCCGGTGCCTCGCTTGCGCTTCTATCTGCCGAGACTTGGAGCTGGCCAGCGCGCACCTTCCCGCTGTGTGTGCTGCTGTCCGCAAACAGCCTCCAAACAAAGCAGGGCGCTAAGGCAAGAGAAGTTAGCGTCCCAGGAGGGAATCTGCCTGCGAGGGAAGCTGTGCAGCACATCCCTTGTTCCGCTCGCCACTTCCCTGACTCTTAGGCAAAGCCCAGCTCAGCTGGCTTGTAGGCGTGCCTCCGTGCTCAGAAGCAGTCCCGTGCCAGGCAGGATACAGCGGGATGTATTCTGGGCATGCAGCATGCTGCTTCCCATGCCCGGGACAAACTGCGAGCCGGTGCCTCGCTTGCGCTTCTATCTGCCGAGACTTGGAGCTGGCCAGCGCGCACCTTCCCGCTGTGTGTGCTGCTGTCCGCAAACAGCCTCCAAACAAAGCAGGACGCTAAGGCATGAGAAGTTAGCGTCCCAGGAGGGAATCTGCCTGCGAGGGAAGCTGTGCAGCACATCTCTTGTTCCACTCGACACTTCCCTCACTCTTAGGCAAAGCCCATCTCAGCTTGCTTGTAGGCGTGCCTCTGTGCTCAGAAGCAGCCCTGTGGCAGACAGGACAGTGCGAGATGTGTTCTGGGCACGCAGCATGCTGCTTCCCATGCCCGGGACAAACTGCGAGCCGGTGCCTCGCTTGCGCTTCTATCTGCCGAGACTTGGAGCTGGCCAGCGCGCACCTTCCCGCTGTGTGTGCTGCTGTCCGCAAACAGCCTCCAAACAAAGCAGGGCACTAAGGCAAGAGAAGTAAGCGTCCCAGGAGGGAATCTGCCTGCGAGGGAAGCTGTGCAGCACATCCCTTGTTCCGCTCGCCACTTCCCTGACTCTTAGGCAAAGCCCATCTCAGCTGGCTTGTAGGCGTGCCTCCGTGCTCAGAAGCAGTCCCGTGCCAGGCAGGATACAGGGGGATGTATTCTGGGCACGCAGCATGCTGCTTCCCATGCCCGGGACAAACTGCGAGCCGGTGCCTCGCTTGCGCTTCTATCTGCCGAGACTTGGAGCCGATCAGAGCGCACCTTCCCGCTGTGTGTGCTGCTGTCCGCAAACAGCCTCCAAACAAAGCAGGGCGCTAAGGCATGAGAAGTAAGCACCCCAGGAGGCGAATCTGCCTGCGAGGGAAGCTGTGCAGCACATCCCTTGTTCCGCTCGCCACTTCCCTGACTCTTAGGCAAAGCCCATCTCAGCTGGCTTGTAGGCGTGCCTCCGTGCTCAGAAGCAGTCCCGTGGCAGGCAGGATACAGGGGGATGTATTCTGGGCACGCAGCATGCTGCTTCCCATGCCCGGGACAAACTGCGAGCCGGTGCCTCGCTTGCGCTTCTATCTGCCGAGACTTGGAGCCGATCAGAGCGCACCTTCCCGCTGTGTGTGCTGCTGTCCGCAAACAGCCTCCAAACAAAGCAGGGCGCTAAGGCATGAGAAGTAAGCGTCCCAGGAGGGAATCTGCCTGCGAGGGAAGCTGTGCAGCACATCCCTTGTTCCGCTCGCCACTTCCCTGACTCTTAGGCAAAGCCCATCTCAGCTGGCTTGTAGGCGTGCCTCCGTGCTCAGAAGCAGTCCCGTGGCAGGCAGGATACAGGGGGATGTATTCTGGGCATGCAGCATGCTGCTTCCCATGCCCGGGACAAACTGCGAGCCGGTGCCTCGCTTGCGCTTCTATGTGCCGAGACTTGGAGCCGATCAGAGCGCACCTTCCCGCTGTGTGTGCTGCTGTCCGCAAACAGCCTCCAAACAAAGCAGGGCGCTAAGGCATGAGAAGTAAGCACCCCAGGAGGCGAATCTGCCTGCGAGGGAAGCTGTGCAGCACATCCCTTGTTCCGCTCGCCACTTCCCTGACTCTTAGGCAAAGCCCATCTCAGCTGGCTTGTAGGCGTGCCTCCGTGCTCAGAAGCAGTCCCGTGGCAGGCAGGATACAGGGGGATGTATTCTGGGCACGCAGCATGCTGCTTCCCATGCCCGGGACAAACTGCGAGCCGGTGCCTCGCTTGCGCTTCTATCTGCCGAGACTTGGAGCTGGCCAGCGCGCACCTTCCCGCTGTGTGTGCTGCTGTCCGCAAACAGCCTCCAAACAAAGCAGGACGCTAAGGCATGAGAAGTTAGCGTCCCAGGAGGGAATCTGCCTGCGAGGGAAGCTGTGCAGCACATCTCTTGTTCCACTCGACACTTCCCTCACTCTTAGGCAAAGCCCATCTCAGCTTGCTTGTAGGCGTGCCTCCGTGCTCAGAAGCAGCCCTGTGGCAGACAGGACAGTGCGAGATGTGTTCTGGGCACGCAGCATGCTGCTTCCCATGCCCGGGACAAACTGCGAGCCGGTGCCTCGCTTGCGCTTCTATCTGCCGAGACTTGGAGCTGGCCAGCGCGCACCTTCCCGCTGTGTGTGCTGCTGTCCGCAAACAGCCTCCAAACAAAGCAGGGCGCTAAGGCATGAGAAGTAAGCGTCCCAGGAGGGAATCTGCCTGCGAGGGAAGCTGTGCAGCACATCCCTTGTTCCGCTCGCCACTTCCCTGACTCTTAGGCAAAGCCCATCTCAGCTGGCTTGTAGGCATGCCTCCGTGCTCAGAAGCAGTCCCGTGGCAGGCAGGATACAGGGGGATGTATTCTGGGCACGCAGCATGCTGCTTCCCATGCCCGGGACAAACTGCGAGCCGGTGCCTCGCTTGCGCTTCTATCTGCCGAGACTTGGAGCCGATCAGAGCGCACCTTCCCGCTGTGTGTGCTGCTGTCCGCAGCCTCCAAACAAAGCAGGGCGCTAAGGCATGAGAAGTAAGCGTCCCAGGAGGCGAATCTGCCTGCGAGGGAAGCTGTGCAGCACATCCCTTGTTCCGCTCGCCACTTCCCTGACTCTTAGGCAAAGCCCATCTCAGCTGGCTTGTAGGCGTGCCTCCGTGCTCAGAAGCAGTCCTGTGGCAGGCAGGATACAGGGGGATGTATTCTGGGCACGCAGCATGCTGCTTCCCATGCCCGGGACAAACTGCGAGCCGGTGCCTCGCTTGCGATTCTATCTGCCGAGACTTGGAGCTGGCCAGCGCGCACCTTCCCGCTGTGTGTGCTGCTGTCTGCAAACAGCCTCCAAACAAAGCAGGGCGCTAAGGCAGGAGAAGTAAGCGTCCCAGGAGGGAATCTGCCTGCGAGGGAAGCTGTGCAGCACATCCCTTGTTCCGCTCGCCACTTCCCTGACTCTTAGGCAAAGCCCAGCTCAGCTGGCTTGTAGGCGTGCCTCCGTGCTCAGAAGCAGTCCCGTGCCAGGCAGGATACAGGGGGATGTATTCTGGGCATGCAGCATGCTGCTTCCCATGCCCGGGACAAACTGCGAGCCGGTGCCTCGCTTGCGCTTCTATCTGCCGAGACTTGGAGCTGGCCAGCGCGCACCTTGCCGCTGTGTGTGCTGCTGTCCGCAAACAGCCTCCAAACAAAGCAGGACGCTAAGGCATGAGAAGTTAGCGTCCCAGGAGGGAATCTGCCTGCGAGGGAAGCTGTGCAGCACATCTCTTGTTCCACTCGACACTTCCCTCACTCTTAGGCAAAGCCCAGCTCAGCTTGCTTGTAGGCGTGCCTCCGTGCTCAGAAGCAGCCCTGTGGCAGACAGGACAGTGCGAGATGTATTCTGGGCACGCAGCATGCTGCTTCCCATGCCCGGGACAAACTGCGAGCCGGTGCCTCGCTTGCGATTCTATCTGCCGAGACTTGGAGCTGGCCAGCGCGCACCTTCCCGCTGTGTGTGCTGCTGTCCGCAAACAGCCTCCAAACAAAGCAGGGCGCTAAGGCATGAGAAGTAAGCGTCCCAGGAGGGAATCTGCCTGCGAGGGAAGCTGTGCAGCACATCCCTTGTTCCGCTCGCCACTTCCCTGACTCTTAGGCAAAGCCCATCTCAGCTGGCTTGTAGGCGTGCCTCCGTGCTCAGAAGCAGTCCCGTGGCAGGCAGGATACAGGGGGATGTATTCTGGGCACGCAGCATGCTGCTTCCCATGCCCGGGACAAACTGCGAGCCGGTGCCTCGCTTGCGCTTCTATCTGCCGAGACTTGGAGCTGGCCAGCGCGCACCTTCCCGCTGTGTGTGCTGCTGTCCGCAAACAGCCTCCAAACAAAGCAGGGCGCTAAGGCATGAGAAGTAAGCGTCCCAGGAGGGAATCTGCCTGCGAGGGAAGCTGTGCAGCACATCCCTTGTTCCGCTCGCCACTTCCCTGACTCTTAGGCAAAGCCCATCTCAGCTGGCTTGTAGGCGTGCCTCCGTGCTCAGAAGCAGTCCCGTGGCAGGCAGGATACAGGGGGATGTATTCTGGGCACGCAGCATGCTGCTTCCCATGCCCGGGACAAACTGCGAGCCGGTGCCTCGCTTGCGATTCTATCTGCCTAGACTTGGAGCCGATCAGAGCGCACCTTCCCGCTGTGTGTGCTGCTGTCCGCAAACAGCCTCCAAACAAAGCAGGGCGCTAAGGCAGGAGAAGTAAGCGTCCCAGGAGGGAATCTGCCTGCGAGGGAAGCTGTGCAGCACATCCCTTGTTCCGCTCGCCACTTCCCTGACTCTTAGGCAAAGCCCAGCTCAGCTGGCTTGTAGGTGTGCCTCCGTGCTCAGAAGCAGTCCCGTGCCAGGCAGGATACAGCGGGATGTATTCTGGGCATGCAGCATGCTGCTTCCCATGCCCGGGACAAACTGCGAGCCGGTGCCTCGCTTGCGATTCTATCTGCCGAGACTTGGAGCTGGCCAGCGCGCACCTTCCCGCTGTGTGTGCTGCTGTCCGCAAACAGCCTCCAAACAAAGCAGGACGCTAAGGCATGAGAAGTAAGCGTCCCAGGAGGGAATCTGCCTGCGAGGGAAGCTGTGCAGCACATCTCTTGTTCCACTCGACACTTCCCTGACTCTTAGGCAAAGCCCATCTCAGCTTGCTTGTAGGCGTGCCTCCGTGCTCAGAAGCAGCCCTGTGGCAGACAGGACAGTGCGAGATGTGTTCTGGGCACGCAGCATGCTGCTTCCCATGCCCGGGACAAACTGCGAGCAGGTGCCTCGCTTGCGCTTCTATCTGCCGAGACTTGGAGCTGGCCAGCGCGCACCTTCCCGCTGTGTGTGCTGCTGTCCGCAAACAGCCTCCAAACAAAGCAGGGCACTAAGGCAAGAGAAGTAAGCGCCCCAGGAGGGAATCTGCCTGCGAGGGAAGCTGTGCAGCACATCCCTTGTTCCGCTCGCCACTTCCCTGACTCTTAGGCAAAGCCCATCTCAGCTGGCTTGTAGGCGTGCCTCTGTGCTCAGAAGCAGACCCGTGGCAGGCAGGATACAGGGGGATGTATTCTGGGCATGCAGCATGCTGCTTCCCATGCCCGGGACAAACTGCGAGCCGGTGCCTCGCTTGCGCTTCTATCTGCCGAGACTTGGAGCTGGCCAGCGCGCACCTTCCTGCTGTGTGTGCTGCTGTCCGCAAACAGCCTCCAAACAAAGCAGGGCGCTAAGGCATGAGAAGTAAGCGTCCCAGGAGGGAATCTGCCTGCGAGGGAAGCTGTGCAGCACATCCCTTGTTCCGCTCGCCACTTCCCTGACTCTTAGGCAAAGCCCATCTCAGCTGGCTTGTAGGCGTGCCTCCGTGCTCAGAAGCAGTCCCGTGGCAGGCAGGATACAGGGGGATGTATTCTGGGCACGCAGCATGCTGCTTCCCATGCCCGGGACAAACTGCGAGCCGGTGCCTCGCTTGCGCTTCTATCTGCCGAGACTTGGAGCCGATCAGAGCGCACCTTCCCGCTGTGTGTGCTGCTGTCCGCAAACAGCCTCCAAACAAAGCAGGGCGCTAAGGCATGAGAAGTAAGCGTCCCAGGAGGGAATCTGCCTGCGAGGGAAGCTGTGCAGCACATCCCTTGTTCCGCTCGCCACTTCCCTGACTCTTAGGCAAAGCCCATCTCAGCTGGCTTGTAGGCGTGCCTCCGTGCTCAGAAGCAGTCCCGTGCCAGGCAGGATACAGGGGGATGTATTCTGGGCACGCAGCATGCTGCTTCCCATGCCCGGGACAAACTGCGAGCCGGTGCCTCGCTTGCGATTCTATCTGCCGAGACTTGGAGCCGATCAGAGCGCACCTTCCCGCTGTGTGTGCTGCTGTCCGCAAACAGCCTCCAAACAAAGCAGGGCGCTAAGGCAAGAGAAGTTAGCGCCCCAGGAGGGAATCTGCCTGCGAGGGAAGCTGTGCAGCACATCCCTTGTTCCGCTCGCCACTTCCCTGACTCTTAGGCAAAGCCCATCTCAGCTGGCTTGTAGGCGTGCCTCCGTGCTCAGAAGCAGTCCTGTGGCAGGCAGGATACAGGGGGATGTATTCTGGGCACGCAGCATGCTGCTTCCCATGCCCGGGACAAACGGCGAGCCGGTGCCTCGCTTGCGCTTCTATCTGCCGAGACTTGGAGCTGGCCAGCGCGCACCTTCCCGCTGTGTGTGCTGCTGTCCGCAAACAGCCTCCAAACAAAGCAGGGCGCTAAGGCATGAGAAGTAAGCGTCCCAGGAGGCGAATCTGCCTGCGAGGGAAGCTGTGCAGCACATCCCTTGTTCCGCTCGCCACTTCCCTGACTCTTAGGCAAAGCCCATCTCAGCTGGCTTGTAGGCGTGCCTCCGTGCTCAGAAGCAGTCCTGTGGCAGGCAGGATACAGGGGGATGTATTCTGGGCACGCAGCATGCTGCTTCCCATGCCCGGGACAAACTGCGAGCCGGTGCCTCGCTTGCGCTTCTATCTGCCGAGACTTGGAGCTGGCCAGCGCGCACCTTCCCGCTGTGTGTGCTGCTGTCCGCAAACAGCCTCCAAACAAAGCAGGACGCTAAGGCATGAGAAGTTAGCGTCCCAGGAGGGAATCTGCCTGCGAGGGAAGCTGTGCAGCACATCTCTTGTTCCACTCGACACTTCCCTCACTCTTAGGCAAAGCCCATCTCAGCTTGCTTGTAGGCGTGCCTCTGTGCTCAGAAGCAGCCCTGTGGCAGACAGGACAGTGCGAGATGTGTTCTGGGCACGCAGCATGCTGCTTCCCATGCCCGGGACAAACTGCGAGCCGGTGCCTCGCTTGCGCTTCTATCTGCCGAGACTTGGAGCTGGCCAGCGCGCACCTTCCCGCTGTGTGTGCTGCTGTCCGCAAACAGCCTCCAAACAAAGCAGGGCACTAAGGCAAGAGAAGTAAGCGTCCCAGGAGGGAATCTGCCTGCGAGGGAAGCTGTGCAGCACATCCCTTGTTCCGCTCGCCACTTCCCTGACTCTTAGGCAAAGCCCAGCTCAGCTGGCTTGTAGGTGTGCCTCCGTGCTCAGAAGCAGTCCCGTGGCAGGCAGGATACAGGGGGATGTATTCTGGGCATGCAGCATGCTGCTTCCCATGCCCGGGACAAACTGCGAGCCGGTGCCTCGCTTGCGCTTCTATCTGCCGAGACTTGGAGCCGATCAGAGCGCACCTTCCCGCTGTGTGTGCTGCTGTCCGCAAACAGCCTCCAAACAAAGCAGGGCGCTAAGGCATGAGAAGTAAGCACCCCAGGAGGCGAATCTGCCTGCGAGGGAAGCTGTGCAGCACATCCCTTGTTCCGCTCGCCACTTCCCTGACTCTTAGGCAAAGCCCATCTCAGCTGGCTTGTAGGCGTGCCTCCGTGCTCAGAAGCAGTCCCGTGGCAGGCAGGATACAGGGGGATGTGTTCTGGGCACGCAGCATGCTGCTTCCCATGCCCGGGACAAACTGCGAGCCGGTGCCTCGCTTGCGATTCTATCTGCCGAGACTTGGAGCTGGCCAGCGCGCACCTTCCCGCTGTGTGTGCTGCTGTCCGCAAACAGCCTCCAAACAAAGCAGGGCGCTAAGGCAGGAGAAGTAAGCGTCCCAGGAGGGAATCTGCCTGCGAGGGAAGCTGTGCAGCACATCCCTTGTTCCGCTCGACACTTCCCTGACTCTTAGGCAAAGCCCATCTCAGCTGGCTTGTAGGCGTGCCTCCGTGCTCAGAAGCAGTCCCGTGCCAGGCAGGATACAGGGGGATGTATTCTGGGCACGCAGCATGCTGCTTCCCATGCCCGGGACAAACTGCGAGCCGGTGCCTCGCTTGCGATTCTATCTGCCTAGACTTGGAGCCGATCAGAGCGCACCTTCCCGCTGTGTGTGCTGCTGTCCGCAAACAGCCTCCAAACAAAGCAGGGCGCTAAGGCAGGAGAAGTAAGCGTCCCAGGAGGGAATCTGCCTGCGAGGGAAGCTGTGCAGCACATCCCTTGTTCCGCTCGCCACTTCCCTGACTCTTAGGCAAAGCCCAGCTCAGCTGGCTTGTAGGTGTGCCTCCGTGCTCAGAAGCAGTCCCGTGCCAGGCAGGATACAGCGGGATGTATTCTGGGCATGCAGCATGCTGCTTCCCATGCCCGGGACAAACTGCGAGCCGGTGCCTCGCTTGCGATTCTATCTGCCGAGACTTGGAGCTGGCCAGCGCGCACCTTCCCGCTGTGTGTGCTGCTGTCCGCAAACAGCCTCCAAACAAAGCAGGACGCTAAGGCATGAGAAGTTAGCGTCCCAGGAGGGAATCTGCCTGCGAGGGAAGCTGTGCAGCACATCTCTTGTTCCACTCGACACTTCCCTCACTCTTAGGCAAAGCCCATCTCAGCTTGCTTGTAGGCGTGCCTCCGTGCTCAGAAGCAGCCCTGTGGCAGACAGGACAGTGCGAGATGTGTTCTGGGCACGCAGCATGCTGCTTCCCATGCCCGGGACAAACTGCGAGCAGGTGCCTCGCTTGCGCTTCTATCTGCCGAGACTTGGAGCTGGCCAGCGCGCACCTTCCCGCTGTGTGTGCTGCTGTCCGCAAACAGCCTCCAAACAAAGCAGGGCACTAAGGCAAGAGAAGTAAGCGCCCCAGGAGGGAATCTGCCTGCGAGGGAAGCTGTGCAGCACATCCCTTGTTCCGCTCGCCACTTCCCTGACTCTTAGGCAAAGCCCATCTCAGCTGGCTTGTAGGCGTGCCTCTGTGCTCAGAAGCAGTCCCGTGGCAGGCAGGATACAGGGGGATGTATTCTGGGCATGCAGCATGCTGCTTCCCATGCCCGGGACAAACTGCGAGCCGGTGCCTCGCTTGCGCTTCTATCTGCCGAGACTTGGAGCTGGCCAGCGCGCACCTTCCCGCTGTGTGTGCTGCTGTCCGCAAACAGCCTCCAAACAAAGCAGGGCGCTAAGGCAGGAGAAGTAAGCGTCCCAGGAGGGAATCTGCCTGCGAGGGAAGCTGTGCAGCACATCCCTTGTTCCGCTCGCCACTTCCCTGACTCTTAGGCAAAGCCCATCTCAGCTGGCTTGTAGGCGTGCCTCCGTGCTCAGAAGCAGTCCCGTGGCAGGCAGGATACAGGGGGATGTATTCTGGGCACGCAGCATGCTGCTTCCCATGCCCGGGACAAACTGCGAGCCGGTGCCTCGCTTGCGCTTCTATCTGCCGAGACTTGGAGCCGATCAGAGCGCACCTTGCCGCTGTGTGTGCTGCTGTCCGCAAACAGCCTCCAAACAAAGCAGGGCGCTAAGGCATGAGAAGTAAGCGTCCCAGGAGGGAATCTGCCTGCGAGGGAAGCTGTGCAGCACATCCCTTGTTCTGCTCGACACTTCCCTGACTCTTAGGCAAAGCCCATCTCAGCTGGCTTGTAGGCGTGCCTCCGTGCTCAGAAGCAGTCCCGTGCCAGGCAGGATACAGGGGATGTATTCTGGGCACGCAGCATGCTGCTTCCCATGCCCGGGACAAACTGCGAGCCGGTGCCTCGCTTGCGATTCTATCTGCCGAGACTTGGAGCTGGCCAGCGCGCACCTTCCCGGCTGTGTGTGCTGCTGTCCGCAAACAGCCTCCAAACAAAGCAGGGCGCTAAGGCAGGAGAAGTAAGCGTCCCAGGAGGGAATCTGCCTGCGAGGGAAGCTGTGCAGCACATCCCTTGTTCCGCTCGCCACTTCCCTGACTCTTAGGCAAAGCCCAGCTCAGCTGGCTTGTAGGCATGCCTCCGTGCTCAGAAGCAGTCCCGTGCCAGGCAGGATACAGCGGGATGTATTCTGGGCACGCAGCATGCTGCTTCCCATGCCCGGGACAAACTGCGAGCCGGTGCCTCGCTTGCGCTTCTATCTGCCGAGACTTGGAGCTGGCCAGCGCGCACCTTCCCGCTGTGTGTGCTGCTGTCCGCAAACAGCCTCCAAACAAAGCAGGACGCTAAGGCATGAGAAGTTAGCGTCCCAGGAGGGAATCTGCCTGCGAGGGAAGCTGTGCAGCACATCTCTTGTTCCACTCGACACTTCCCTCACTCTTAGGCAAAGCCCAGCTCAGCTTGCTTGTAGGCGTGCCTCTGTGCTCAGAAGCAGCCCTGTGGCAGACAGGACAGTGCGAGATGTGTTCTGGGCACGCAGCATGCTGCTTCCCATGCCCGGGACAAACTGCGAGCCGGTGCCTCGCTTGCGATTCTATCTGCCTAGACTTGGAGCCGATCAGAGCGCACCTTCCCGCTGTGTGTGCTGCTGTCCGCAAACAGCCTCCAAACAAAGCAGGGCGCTAAGGCAGGAGAAGTAAGCGTCCCAGGAGGGAATCTGCCTGCGAGGGAAGCTGTGCAGCACATCCCTTGTTCCGCTCGCCACTTCCCTGACTCTTAGGCAAAGCCCAGCTCAGCTGGCTTGTAGG
Organism: Rhea pennata; assembly: GCF_028389875.1. Lineage (NCBI taxonomy): Eukaryota > Metazoa > Chordata > Aves > Rheiformes > Rheidae > Rhea > Rhea pennata. The sequence goes on along the minus strand of NW_026907694.1, from coordinate 620,086 downwards.
TGTGCCTCCGTGCTCAGAAGCAGTCCCGTGGCAGGCAGGATACAGGGGGATGTATTCTGGGCATGCAGCATGCTGCTTCCCATGCCCGGGACAAACTGCGAGCCGGTGCCTCGCTTGCGCTTCTATCTGCCGAGACTTGGAGCCGATCAGAGCGCACCTTCCCGCTGTGTGTGCTGCTGTCCGCAAACAGCCTCCAAACAAAGCAGGGCGCTAAGGCATGAGAAGTAAGCGTCCCAGGAGGCGAATCTGCCTGCGAGGGAAGCTGTGCAGCACATCCCTTGTTCCGCTCGCCACTTCCCTGACTCTTAGGCAAAGCCCATCTCAGCTGGCTTGTAGGCGTGCCTCCGTGCTCAGAAGCAGTCCCGTGGCAGGCAGGATACAGGGGGATGTGTTCTGGGCACGCAGCATGCTGCTTCCCATGCCCGGGACAAACTGCGAGCCGGTGCCTCGCTTGCGCTTCTATCTGCCGAGACTTGGAGCTGGCCAGCGCGCACCTTCCCGCTGTGTGTGCTGCTGTCCGCAAACAGCCTCCAAACAAAGCAGGGCGCTAAGGCATGAGAAGTAAGCGTCCCAGGAGGGAATCTGCCTGCGAGGGAAGCTGTGCAGCACATCCCTTGTTCCGCTCGCCACTTCCCTGACTCTTAGGCAAAGCCCATCTCAGCTGGCTTGTAGGCGTGCCTCCGTGCTCAGAAGCAGTCCCGTGCCAGGCAGGATACAGGGGGATGTATTCTGGGCACGCAGCATGCTGCTTCCCATGCCCGGGACAAACTGCGAGCCGGTGCCTCGCTTGCGATTCTATCTGCCTAGACTTGGAGCCGATCAGAGCGCACCTTCCCGCTGTGTGTGCTGCTGTCCGCAAACAGCCTCCAAACAAAGCAGGGCGCTAAGGCAGGAGAAGTAAGCGTCCCAGGAGGGAATCTGCCTGCGAGGGAAGCTGTGCAGCACATCCCTTGTTCCGCTCGCCACTTCCCTGACTCTTAGGCAAAGCCCAGCTCAGCTGGCTTGTAGGTGTGCCTCCGTGCTCAGAAGCAGTCCCGTGCCAGGCAGGATACAGCGGGATGTATTCTGGGCACGCAGCATGCTGCTTCCCATGCCCGGGACAAACTGCGAGCAGGTGCCTCGCTTGCGCTTCTATCTGCCGAGACTTGGAGCTGGCCAGCGCGCACCTTCCCGCTGTGTGTGCTGCTGTCCGCAAACAGCCTCCAAACAAAGCAGGGCACTAAGGCAAGAGAAGTAAGCGCCCCAGGAGGGAATCTGCCTGCGAGGGAAGCTGTGCAGCACATCCCTTGTTCCGCTCGCCACTTCCCTGACTCTTAGGCAAAGCCCAGCTCAGCTTGCTTGTAGGCGTGCCTCTGTGCTCAGAAGCAGCCCTGTGGCAGACAGGACAGTGCGAGATGTGTTCTGGGCACGCAGCATGCTGCTTCCCATGCCCGGGACAAACTGCGAGCCGGTGCCTCGCTTGCGATTCTATCTGCCTAGACTTGGAGCCGATCAGAGCGCACCTTCCCGCTGTGTGTGCTGCTGTCCGCAAACAGCCTCCAAACAAAGCAGGGCGCTAAGGCAGGAGAAGTAAGCGTCCCAGGAGGGAATCTGCCTGCGAGGGAAGCTGTGCAGCACATCCCTTGTTCCGCTCGCCACTTCCCTGACTCTTAGGCAAAGCCCATCTCAGCTGGCTTGTAGGTGTGCCTCCGTGCTCAGAAGCAGTCCCGTGGCAGGCAGGATACAGGGGGATGTATTCTGGGCATGCAGCATGCTGCTTCCCATGCCCGGGACAAACTGCGAGCCGGTGCCTCGCTTGCGCTTCTATCTGCCGAGACTTGGAGCCGATCAGAGCGCACCTTCCCGCTGTGTGTGCTGCTGTCCGCAAACAGCCTCCAAACAAAGCAGGGCGCTAAGGCATGAGAAGTAAGCACCCCAGGAGGCGAATCTGCCTGCGAGGGAAGCTGTGCAGCACATCCCTTGTTCCGCTCGCCACTTCCCTGACTCTTAGGCAAAGCCCATCTCAGCTGGCTTGTAGGCGTGCCTCCGTGCTCAGAAGCAGTCCCGTGGCAGGCAGGATACAGGGGGATGTGTTCTGGGCACGCAGCATGCTGCTTCCCATGCCCGGGACAAACTGCGAGCCGGTGCCTCGCTTGCGATTCTATCTGCCGAGACTTGGAGCTGGCCAGCGCGCACCTTCCCGCTGTGTGTGCTGCTGTCCGCAAACAGCCTCCAAACAAAGCAGGGCGCTAAGGCATGAGAAGTAAGCGTCCCAGGAGGGAATCTGCCTGCGAGGGAAGCTGTGCAGCACATCCCTTGTTCCGCTCGCCACTTCCCTGACTCTTAGGCAAAGCCCATCTCAGCTGGCTTGTAGGCGTGCCTCCGTGCTCAGAAGCAGTCCCGTGGCAGGCAGGATACAGGGGGATGTATTCTGGGCACGCAGCATGCTGCTTCCCATGCCCGGGACAAACTGCGAGCCGGTGCCTCGCTTGCGCTTCTATCTGCCGAGACTTGGAGCTGGCCAGCGCGCACCTTCCCGCTGTGTGTGCTGCTGTCCGCAAACAGCCTCCAAACAAAGCAGGGCGCTAAGGCATGAGAAGTAAGCGTCCCAGGAGGGAATCTGCCTGCGAGGGAAGCTGTGCAGCACATCCCTTGTTCCGCTCGCCACTTCCCTGACTCTTAGGCAAAGCCCATCTCAGCTGGCTTGTAGGCGTGCCTCCGTGCTCAGAAGCAGTCCCGTGGCAGGCAGGATACAGGGGGATGTATTCTGGGCACGCAGCATGCTGCTTCCCATGCCCGGGACAAACTGCGAGCCGGTGCCTCGCTTGCGATTCTATCTGCCTAGACTTGGAGCCGATCAGAGCGCACCTTCCCGCTGTGTGTGCTGCTGTCCGCAAACAGCCTCCAAACAAAGCAGGGCGCTAAGGCAGGAGAAGTAAGCGTCCCAGGAGGGAATCTGCCTGCGAGGGAAGCTGTGCAGCACATCCCTTGTTCCGCTCGCCACTTCCCTGACTCTTAGGCAAAGCCCAGCTCAGCTGGCTTGTAGGTGTGCCTCCGTGCTCAGAAGCAGTCCCGTGCCAGGCAGGATACAGCGGGATGTATTCTGGGCACGCAGCATGCTGCTTCCCATGCCCGGGACAAACTGCGAGCAGGTGCCTCGCTTGCGCTTCTATCTGCCGAGACTTGGAGCTGGCCAGCGCGCACCTTCCCGCTGTGTGTGCTGCTGTCCGCAAACAGCCTCCAAACAAAGCAGGGCACTAAGGCAAGAGAAGTAAGCGCCCCAGGAGGGAATCTGCCTGCGAGGGAAGCTGTGCAGCACATCCCTTGTTCCGCTCGCCACTTCCCTGACTCTTAGGCAAAGCCCATCTCAGCTGGCTTGTAGGCGTGCCTCTGTGCTCAGAAGCAGTCCCGTGGCAGGCAGGATACAGGGGGATGTATTCTGGGCATGCAGCATGCTGCTTCCCATGCCCGGGACAAACTGCGAGCAGGTGCCTCGCTTGCGCTTCTATCTGCCGAGACTTGGAGCTGGCCAGCGCGCACCTTCCCGCTGTGTGTGCTGCTGTCCGCAAACAGCCTCCAAACAAAGCAGGGCGCTAAGGCATGAGAAGTAAGCGTCCCAGGAGGGAATCTGCCTGCGAGGGAAGCTGTGCAGCACATCCCTTGTTCCGCTCGCCACTTCCCTGACTCTTAGGCAAAGCCCAGCTCAGCTGGCTTGTAGGCGTGCCTCCGTGCTCAGAAGCAGTCCCGTGCCAGGCAGGATACAGGGGGATGTATTCTGGGCACGCAGCATGCTGCTTCCCATGCCCGGGACAAACTGCGAGCCGGTGCCTCGCTTGCGCTTCTATCTGCCGAGACTTGGAGCCGATCAGAGCGCACCTTGCCGCTGTGTGTGCTGCTGTCCGCAAACAGCCTCCAAACAAAGCAGGGCGCTAAGGCATGAGAAGTAAGCGTCCCAGGAGGGAATCTGCCTGCGAGGGAAGCTGTGCAGCACATCCCTTGTTCCGCTCGCCACTTCCCTGACTCTTAGGCAAAGCCCATCTCAGCTGGCTTGTAGGCGTGCCTCCGTGCTCAGAAGCAGTCCTGTGGCAGGCAGGATACAGGGGGATGTATTCTGGGCACGCAGCATGCTGCTTCCCATGCCCGGGACAAACTGCGAGCCGGTGCCTCGCTTGCGCTTCTATCTGCCGAGACTTGGAGCTGGCCAGCGCGCACCTTCCCGCTGTGTGTGCTGCTGTCCGCAAACAGCCTCCAAACAAAGCAGGACGCTAAGGCATGAGAAGTTAGCGTCCCAGGAGGGAATCTGCCTGCGAGGGAAGCTGTGCAGCACATCTCTCGTTCCACTCGACACTTCCCTCACTCTTAGGCAAAGCCCATCTCAGCTTGCTTGTAGGCGTGCCTCTGTGCTCAGAAGCAGCCCTGTGGCAGACAGGACAGTGCGAGATGTGTTCTGGGCACGCAGCATGCTGCTTCCCATGCCCGGGACAAACTGCGAGCCGGTGCCTCGCTTGCGATTCTATCTGCCTAGACTTGGAGCCGATCAGAGCGCACCTTCCCGCTGTGTGTGCTGCTGTCCGCAAACAGCCTCCAAACAAAGCAGGGCGCTAAGGCAGGAGAAGTAAGCGTCCCAGGAGGGAATCTGCCTGCGAGGGAAGCTGTGCAGCACATCCCTTGTTCCGCTCGCCACTTCCCTGACTCTTAGGCAAAGCCCATCTCAGCTGGCTTGTAGGTGTGCCTCCGTGCTCAGAAGCAGTCCCGTGGCAGGCAGGATACAGGGGGATGTATTCTGGGCATGCAGCATGCTGCTTCCCATGCCCGGGACAAACTGCGAGCCGGTGCCTCGCTTGCGCTTCTATCTGCCGAGACTTGGAGCCGATCAGAGCGCACCTTCCCGCTGTGTGTGCTGCTGTCCGCAAACAGCCTCCAAACAAAGCAGGGCGCTAAGGCATGAGAAGTAAGCACCCCAGGAGGCGAATCTGCCTGCGAGGGAAGCTGTGCAGCACATCCCTTGTTCCGCTCGCCACTTCCCTGACTCTTAGGCAAAGCCCATCTCAGCTGGCTTGTAGGCGTGCCTCCGTGCTCAGAAGCAGTCCCGTGGCAGGCAGGATACAGGGGGATGTGTTCTGGGCACGCAGCATGCTGCTTCCCATGCCCGGGACAAACTGCGAGCCGGTGCCTCGCTTGCGATTCTATCTGCCGAGACTTGGAGCTGGCCAGCGCGCACCTTCCCGCTGTGTGTGCTGCTGTCCGCAAACAGCCTCCAAACAAAGCAGGGCGCTAAGGCAGGAGAAGTAAGCGTCCCAGGAGGGAATCTGCCTGCGAGGGAAGCTGTGCAGCACATCCCTTGTTCCGCTCGCCACTTCCCTGACTCTTAGGCAAAGCCCAGCTCAGCTGGCTTGTAGGCGTGCCTCCGTGCTCAGAAGCAGTCCCGTGGCAGGCAGGATACAGGGGGATGTATTCTGGGCACGCAGCATGCTGCTTCCCATGCCCGGGACAAACTGCGAGCCGGTGCCTCGCTTGCGCTTCTATCTGCCGAGACTTGGAGCTGGCCAGCGCGCACCTTCCCGCTGTGTGTGCTGCTGTCCGCAAACAGCCTCCAAACAAAGCAGGGCGCTAAGGCATGAGAAGTAAGCGTCCCAGGAGGGAATCTGCCTGCGAGGGAAGCTGTGCAGCACATCCCTTGTTCCGCTCGCCACTTCCCTGACTCTTAGGCAAAGCCCATCTCAGCTGGCTTGTAGGCGTGCCTCCGTGCTCAGAAGCAGTCCCGTGCCAGGCAGGATACAGGGGGATGTATTCTGGGCACGCAGCATGCTGCTTCCCATGCCCGGGACAAACTGCGAGCCGGTGCCTCGCTTGCGATTCTATCTGCCTAGACTTGGAGCCGATCAGAGCGCACCTTCCCGCTGTGTGTGCTGCTGTCCGCAAACAGCCTCCAAACAAAGCAGGGCGCTAAGGCAGGAGAAGTAAGCGTCCCAGGAGGGAATCTGCCTGCGAGGGAAGCTGTGCAGCACATCCCTTGTTCCGCTCGCCACTTCCCTGACTCTTAGGCAAAGCCCAGCTCAGCTGGCTTGTAGGTGTGCCTCCGTGCTCAGAAGCAGTCCCGTGCCAGGCAGGATACAGCGGGATGTATTCTGGGCACGCAGCATGCTGCTTCCCATGCCCGGGACAAACTGCGAGCAGGTGCCTCGCTTGCGCTTCTATCTGCCGAGACTTGGAGCTGGCCAGCGCGCACCTTCCCGCTGTGTGTGCTGCTGTCCGCAAACAGCCTCCAAACAAAGCAGGGCACTAAGGCAAGAGAAGTAAGCGCCCCAGGAGGGAATCTGCCTGCGAGGGAAGCTGTGCAGCACATCCCTTGTTCCGCTCGCCACTTCCCTGACTCTTAGGCAAAGCCCATCTCAGCTGGCTTGTAGGCGTGCCTCTGTGCTCAGAAGCAGTCCCGTGGCAGGCAGGATACAGGGGGATGTATTCTGGGCATGCAGCATGCTGCTTCCCATGCCCGGGACAAACTGCGAGCCGGTGCCTCGCTTGCGCTTCTATCTGCCGAGACTTGGAGCTGGCCAGCGCGCACCTTCCCGCTGTGTGTGCTGCTGTCCGCAAACAGCCTCCAAACAAAGCAGGGCGCTAAGGCATGAGAAGTAAGCGTCCCAGGAGGGAATCTGCCTGCGAGGGAAGCTGTGCAGCACATCCCTTGTTCCGCTCGCCACTTCCCTGACTCTTAGGCAAAGCCCAGCTCAGCTGGCTTGTAGGCGTGCCTCCGTGCTCAGAAGCAGTCCCGTGCCAGGCAGGATACAGGGGGATGTATTCTGGGCACGCAGCATGCTGCTTCCCATGCCCGGGACAAACTGCGAGCCGGTGCCTCGCTTGCGCTTCTATCTGCCGAGACTTGGAGCCGATCAGAGCGCACCTTGCCGCTGTGTGTGCTGCTGTCCGCAAACAGCCTCCAAACAAAGCAGGGCGCTAAGGCATGAGAAGTAAGCGTCCCAGGAGGGAATCTGCCTGCGAGGGAAGCTGTGCAGCACATCCCTTGTTCCGCTCGCCACTTCCCTGACTCTTAGGCAAAGCCCATCTCAGCTGGCTTGTAGGCGTGCCTCCGTGCTCAGAAGCAGTCCTGTGGCAGGCAGGATACAGGGGGATGTATTCTGGGCACGCAGCATGCTGCTTCCCATGCCCGGGACAAACTGCGAGCCGGTGCCTCGCTTGCGCTTCTATCTGCCGAGACTTGGAGCTGGCCAGCGCGCACCTTCCCGCTGTGTGTGCTGCTGTCCGCAAACAGCCTCCAAACAAAGCAGGGCGCTAAGGCAAGAGAAGTTAGCGTCCCAGGAGGGAATCTGCCTGCGAGGGAAGCTGTGCAGCACATCCCTTGTTCCGCTCGCCACTTCCCTGACTCTTAGGCAAAGCCCAGCTCAGCTGGCTTGTAGGCGTGCCTCCGTGCTCAGAAGCAGTCCCGTGCCAGGCAGGATACAGCGGGATGTATTCTGGGCATGCAGCATGCTGCTTCCCATGCCCGGGACAAACTGCGAGCCGGTGCCTCGCTTGCGCTTCTATCTGCCGAGACTTGGAGCTGGCCAGCGCGCACCTTCCCGCTGTGTGTGCTGCTGTCCGCAAACAGCCTCCAAACAAAGCAGGACGCTAAGGCATGAGAAGTTAGCGTCCCAGGAGGGAATCTGCCTGCGAGGGAAGCTGTGCAGCACATCTCTTGTTCCACTCGACACTTCCCTCACTCTTAGGCAAAGCCCATCTCAGCTTGCTTGTAGGCGTGCCTCTGTGCTCAGAAGCAGCCCTGTGGCAGACAGGACAGTGCGAGATGTGTTCTGGGCACGCAGCATGCTGCTTCCCATGCCCGGGACAAACTGCGAGCCGGTGCCTCGCTTGCGCTTCTATCTGCCGAGACTTGGAGCTGGCCAGCGCGCACCTTCCCGCTGTGTGTGCTGCTGTCCGCAAACAGCCTCCAAACAAAGCAGGGCACTAAGGCAAGAGAAGTAAGCGTCCCAGGAGGGAATCTGCCTGCGAGGGAAGCTGTGCAGCACATCCCTTGTTCCGCTCGCCACTTCCCTGACTCTTAGGCAAAGCCCATCTCAGCTGGCTTGTAGGCGTGCCTCCGTGCTCAGAAGCAGTCCCGTGCCAGGCAGGATACAGGGGGATGTATTCTGGGCACGCAGCATGCTGCTTCCCATGCCCGGGACAAACTGCGAGCCGGTGCCTCGCTTGCGCTTCTATGTGCCGAGACTTGGAGCCGATCAGAGCGCACCTTCCCGCTGTGTGTGCTGCTGTCCGCAAACAGCCTCCAAACAAAGCAGGGCGCTAAGGCATGAGAAGTAAGCACCCCAGGAGGCGAATCTGCCTGCGAGGGAAGCTGTGCAGCACATCCCTTGTTCCGCTCGCCACTTCCCTGACTCTTAGGCAAAGCCCATCTCAGCTGGCTTGTAGGCGTGCCTCCGTGCTCAGAAGCAGTCCCGTGGCAGGCAGGATACAGGGGGATGTATTCTGGGCACGCAGCATGCTGCTTCCCATGCCCGGGACAAACTGCGAGCCGGTGCCTCGCTTGCGCTTCTATCTGCCGAGACTTGGAGCCGATCAGAGCGCACCTTCCCGCTGTGTGTGCTGCTGTCCGCAAACAGCCTCCAAACAAAGCAGGGCGCTAAGGCATGAGAAGTAAGCGTCCCAGGAGGGAATCTGCCTGCGAGGGAAGCTGTGCAGCACATCCCTTGTTCCGCTCGCCACTTCCCTGACTCTTAGGCAAAGCCCATCTCAGCTGGCTTGTAGGCGTGCCTCCGTGCTCAGAAGCAGTCCCGTGGCAGGCAGGATACAGGGGGATGTATTCTGGGCATGCAGCATGCTGCTTCCCATGCCCGGGACAAACTGCGAGCCGGTGCCTCGCTTGCGCTTCTATGTGCCGAGACTTGGAGCCGATCAGAGCGCACCTTCCCGCTGTGTGTGCTGCTGTCCGCAAACAGCCTCCAAACAAAGCAGGGCGCTAAGGCATGAGAAGTAAGCACCCCAGGAGGCGAATCTGCCTGCGAGGGAAGCTGTGCAGCACATCCCTTGTTCCGCTCGCCACTTCCCTGACTCTTAGGCAAAGCCCATCTCAGCTGGCTTGTAGGCGTGCCTCCGTGCTCAGAAGCAGTCCCGTGGCAGGCAGGATACAGGGGGATGTATTCTGGGCACGCAGCATGCTGCTTCCCATGCCCGGGACAAACTGCGAGCCGGTGCCTCGCTTGCGCTTCTATCTGCCGAGACTTGGAGCTGGCCAGCGCGCACCTTCCCGCTGTGTGTGCTGCTGTCCGCAAACAGCCTCCAAACAAAGCAGGACGCTAAGGCATGAGAAGTTAGCGTCCCAGGAGGGAATCTGCCTGCGAGGGAAGCTGTGCAGCACATCTCTTGTTCCACTCGACACTTCCCTCACTCTTAGGCAAAGCCCATCTCAGCTTGCTTGTAGGCGTGCCTCCGTGCTCAGAAGCAGCCCTGTGGCAGACAGGACAGTGCGAGATGTGTTCTGGGCACGCAGCATGCTGCTTCCCATGCCCGGGACAAACTGCGAGCCGGTGCCTCGCTTGCGCTTCTATCTGCCGAGACTTGGAGCTGGCCAGCGCGCACCTTCCCGCTGTGTGTGCTGCTGTCCGCAAACAGCCTCCAAACAAAGCAGGGCACTAAGGCAAGAGAAGTAAGCGTCCCAGGAGGGAATCTGCCTGCGAGGGAAGCTGTGCAGCACATCCCTTGTTCCGCTCGCCACTTCCCTGACTCTTAGGCAAAGCCCATCTCAGCTGGCTTGTAGGCGTGCCTCCGTGCTCAGAAGCAGTCCCGTGCCAGGCAGGATACAGGGGGATGTATTCTGGGCACGCAGCATGCTGCTTCCCATGCCCGGGACAAACTGCGAGCCGGTGCCTCGCTTGCGCTTCTATGTGCCGAGACTTGGAGCCGATCAGAGCGCACCTTCCCGCTGTGTGTGCTGCTGTCCGCAAACAGCCTCCAAACAAAGCAGGGCGCTAAGGCATGAGAAGTAAGCACCCCAGGAGGCGAATCTGCCTGCGAGGGAAGCTGTGCAGCACATCCCTTGTTCCGCTCGCCACTTCCCTGACTCTTAGGCAAAGCCCATCTCAGCTGGCTTGTAGGCGTGCCTCCGTGCTCAGAAGCAGTCCCGTGGCAGGCAGGATACAGGGGGATGTGTTCTGGGCACGCAGCATGCTGCTTCCCATGCCCGGGACAAACTGCGAGCAGGTGCCTCGCTTGCGCTTCTATCTGCCGAGACTTGGAGCTGGCCAGCGCGCACCTTCCCGCTGTGTGTGCTGCTGTCCGCAAACAGCCTCCAAACAAAGCAGGACGCTAAGGCAAGAGAAGTAAGCGCCCCAGGAGGGAATCTGCCTGCGAGGGAAGCTGTGCAGCACATCCCTTGTTCCGCTCGCCACTTCCCTGACTCTTAGGCAAAGCCCAGCTCAGCTGGCTTGTAGGCGTGCCTCTGTGCTCAGAAGCAGTCCCGTGGCAGGCAGGATACAGGGGGATGTATTCTGGGCATGCAGCATGCTGCTTCCCATGCCCGGGACAAACTGCGAGCCGGTGCCTCGCTTGCGCTTCTATCTGCCGAGACTTGGAGCTGGCCAGCGCGCACCTTCCCGCTGTGTGTGCTGCTGTCCGCAAACAGCCTCCAAACAAAGCAGGGCGCTAAGGCATGAGAAGTAAGCGTCCCAGGAGGGAATCTGCCTGCGAGGGAAGCTGTGCAGCACATCCCTTGTTCCGCTCGCCACTTCCCTGACTCTTAGGCAAAGCCCAGCTCAGCTGGCTTGTAGGCGTGCCTCCGTGCTCAGAAGCAGTCCCGTGCCAGGCAGGATACAGGGGGATGTATTCTGGGCACGCAGCATGCTGCTTCCCATGCCCGGGACAAACTGCGAGCCGGTGCCTCGCTTGCGCTTCTATCTGCCGAGACTTGGAGCCGATCAGAGCGCACCTTGCCGCTGTGTGTGCTGCTGTCCGCAAACAGCCTCCAAACAAAGCAGGGCACTAAGGCATGAGAAGTAAGCGTCCCAGGAGGGAATCTGCCTGCGAGGGAAGCTGTGCAGCACATCCCTTGTTCCGCTCGACACTTCCCTGACTCTTAGGCAAAGCCCATCTCAGCTGGCTTGTAGGCGTGCCTCCGTGCTCAGAAGCAGTCCTGTGGCAGGCAGGATACAGGGGGATGTATTCTGGGCACGCAGCATGCTGCTTCCCATGCCCGGGACAAACTGCGAGCCGGTGCCTCGCTTGCGCTTCTATCTGCCGAGACTTGGAGCTGGCCAGCGCGCACCTTCCCGCTGTGTGTGCTGCTGTCCGCAAACAGCCTCCAAACAAAGCAGGGCGCTAAGGCAAGAGAAGTTAGCGTCCCAGGAGGGAATCTGCCTGCGAGGGAAGCTGTGCAGCACATCCCTTGTTCCGCTCGCCACTTCCCTGACTCTTAGGCAAAGCCCAGCTCAGCTGGCTTGTAGGCGTGCCTCCGTGCTCAGAAGCAGTCCCGTGGCAGGCAGGATACAGGGGGATGTATTCTGGGCATGCAGCATGCTGCTTCCCATGCCCGGGACAAACTGCGAGCCGGTGCCTCGCTTGCGCTTCTATCTGCCGAGACTTGGAGCTGGCCAGCGCGCACCTTCCCGCTGTGTGTGCTGCTGTCCGCAAACAGCCTCCAAACAAAGCAGGACGCTAAGGCATGAGAAGTTAGCGTCCCAGGAGGGAATCTGCCTGCGAGGGAAGCTGTGCAGCACATCTCTTGTTCCACTCGACACTTCCCTGACTCTTAGGCAAAGCCCATCTCAGCTTGCTTGTAGGCGTGCCTCTGTGCTCAGAAGCAGCCCTGTGGCAGACAGGACAGTGCGAGATGTGTTCTGGGCACGCAGCATGCTGCTTCCCATGCCCGGGACAAACTGCGAGCCGGTGCCTCGCTTGCGCTTCTATCTGCCGAGACTTGGAGCTGGCCAGCGCGCACCTTCCCGCTGTGTGTGCTGCTGTCCGCAAACAGCCTCCAAACAAAGCAGAGCACTAAGGCAAGAGAAGTAAGCGTCCCAGGAGGGAATCTGCCTGCGAGGGAAGCTGTGCAGCACATCCCTTGTTCCGCTCGCCACTTCCCTGACTCTTAGGCAAAGACCATCTCAGCTGGCTTGTAGGTGTGCCTCCGTGCTCAGAAGCAGTCCCGTGGCAGGCAGGATACAGGGGGATGTATTCTGGGCACGCAGCATGCTGCTTCCCATGCCCGGGACAAACTGCGAGCCGGTGCCTCGCTTGCGCTTCTATGTGCCGAGACTTGGAGCCGATCAGAGCGCACCTTCCCGCTGTGTGTGCTGCTGTCCGCAAACAGCCTCCAAACAAAGCAGGGCGCTAAGGCATGAGAAGTAAGCACCCCAGGAGGCGAATCTGCCTGCGAGGGAAGCTGTGCAGCACATCCCTTGTTCCGCTCGCCACTTCCCTGACTCTTAGGCAAAGCCCAGCTCAGCTGGCTTGTAGGCGTGCCTCCGTGCTCAGAAGCAGTCCCGTGGCAGGCAGGATACAGGGGGATGTATTCTGGGCACGCAGCATGCTGCTTCCCATGCCCGGGACAAACTGCGAGCCGGTGCCTCGCTTGCGCTTCTATCTGCCGAGACTTGGAGCCGATCAGAGCGCACCTTCCCGCTGTGTGTGCTGCTGTCCGCAAACAGCCTCCAAACAAAGCAGGGCGCTAAGGCATGAGAAGTAAGCGTCCCAGGAGGGAATCTGCCTGCGAGGGAAGCTGTGCAGCACATCCCTTGTTCCGCTCGCCACTTCCCTGACTCTTAGGCAAAGCCCATCTCAGCTGGCTTGTAGGCGTGCCTCCGTGCTCAGAAGCAGTCCCGTGGCAGGCAGGATACAGGGGGATGTATTCTGGGCATGCAGCATGCTGCTTCCCATGCCCGGGACAAACTGCGAGCCGGTGCCTCGCTTGCGCTTCTATGTGCCGAGACTTGGAGCCGATCAGAGCGCACCTTCCCGCTGTGTGTGCTGCTGTCCGCAAACAGCCTCCAAACAAAGCAGGGCGCTAAGGCATGAGAAGTAAGCACCCCAGGAGGCGAATCTGCCTGCGAGGGAAGCTGTGCAGCACATCCCTTGTTCCGCTCGCCACTTCCCTGACTCTTAGGCAAAGCCCATCTCAGCTGGCTTGTAGGCGTGCCTCCGTGCTCAGAAGCAGTCCCGTGGCAGGCAGGATACAGGGGGATGTATTCTGGGCACGCAGCATGCTGCTTCCCATGCCCGGGACAAACTGCGAGCAGGTGCCTCGCTTGCGCTTCTATCTGCCGAGACTTGGAGCTGGCCAGCGCGCACCTTCCCGCTGTGTGTGCTGCTGTCCGCAAACAGCCTCCAAACAAAGCAGGGCGCTAAGGCAGGAGAAGTAAGCGTCCCAGGAGGGAATCTGTCTGCGAGGGAAGCTGTGCAGCACATCCCTTGTTCCGCTCGCCACTTCCCTGACTCTTAGGCAAAGCCCATCTCAGCTGGCTTGTAGGCGTGCCTCCGTGCTCAGAAGCAGTCCCGTGCCAGGCAGGATACAGGGGGATGTATTCTGGGCACGCAGCATGCTGCTTCCCATGCCCGGGACAAACTGCGAGCCGGTGCCTCGCTTGCGATTCTATCTGCCGAGACTTGGAGCCGATCAGAGCGCACCTTCCCGCTGTGTGTGCTGCTGTCCGCAAACAGCCTCCAAACAAAGCAGGGCGCTAAGGCATGAGAAGTAAGCGTCCCAGGAGGGAATCTGCCTGCGAGGGAAGCTGTGCAGCACATCCTTTGTTCCGCTCGCCACTTCCCTGACTCTTAGGCAAAGCCCAGCTCAGCTGGCTTGTAGGCGTGCCTCCGTGCTCAGAAGCAGTCCCGTGGCAGGCAGGATACAGGGGGATGTATTCTGGGCACGCAGCATGCTGCTTCCCATGCCCGGGACAAACTGCGAGCCGGTGCCTCGCTTGCGCTTCTATCTGCCGAGACTTGGAGCTGGCCAGTGTGCACCTTCCCGCTGTGTGTGCTGCTGTCCGCAAACAGCCTCCAAACAAAGCAGGGCGCTAAGGCATGAGAAGTAAGCGTCCCAGGAGGGAATCTGCCTGCGAGGGAAGCTGTGCAGCACATCCCTTGTTCCGCTCGCCACTTCCCTGACTCTTAGGCAAAGCCCATCTCAGCTGGCTTGTAGGCGTGCCTCCGTGCTCAGAAGCAGTCCCGTGGCAGGCAGGATACAGGGGGATGTCTTCTGGGCACGCAGCATGCTGCTTCCCATGCCCGGGACAAACTGCGAGCAGGTGCCTCGCTTGCGCTTCTATCTGCCGAGACTTGGAGCTGGCCAGCGCGCACCTTCCCGCTGTGTGTGCTGCTGTCCGCAAACAGCCTCCAAACAAAGCAGGGCGCTAAGGCATGAGAAGTAAGCGTCCCAGGAGGGAATCTGCCTGCGAGGGAAGCTGTGCAGCACATCCCTTGTTCCGCTCGCCACTTCCCTGACTCTTAGGCAAAGCCCATCTCAGCTGGCTTGTAGGCGTGCCTCCGTGCTCAGAAGCAGTCCCGTGGCAGGCAGGATACAGGGGGATGTATTCTGGGCACGCAGCATGCTGCTTCCCATGCCCGGGACAAACTGCGAGCCGGTGCCTCGCTTGCGCTTCTATCTGCCGAGACTTGGAGCCGATCAGAGCGCACCTTGCCGCTGTGTGTGCTGCTGTCCGCAAACAGCCTCCAAACAAAGCAGGGCGCTAAGGCATGAGAAGTAAGCGTCCCAGGAGGGAATCTGCCTGCGAGGGAAGCTGTGCAGCACATCCCTTGTTCCGCTCGACACTTCCCTGACTCTTAGGCAAAGCCCATCTCAGCTGGCTTGTAGGCGTGCCTCCGTGCTCAGAAGCAGTCCTGTGGCAGGCAGGATACAGGGGGATGTATTCTGGGCACGCAGCATGCTGCTTCCCATGCCCGGGACAAACTGCGAGCCGGTGCCTCGCTTGCGCTTCTATCTGCCGAGACTTGGAGCTGGCCAGCGCGCACCTTCCCGCTGTGTGTGCTGCTGTCCGCAAACAGCCTCCAAACAAAGCAGGGCGCTAAGGCAAGAGAAGTTAGCGTCCCAGGAGGGAATCTGCCTGCGAGGGAAGCTGTGCAGCACATCCCTTGTTCCGCTCGCCACTTCCCTGACTCTTAGGCAAAGCCCATCTCAGCTGGCTTGTAGGCGTGCCTCCGTGCTCAGAAGCAGTCCCGTGCCAGGCAGGATACAGCGGGATGTATTCTGGGCATGCAGCATGCTGCTTCCCATGCCCGGGACAAACTGCGAGCCGGTGCCTCGCTTGCGCTTCTATCTGCCGAGACTTGGAGCTGGCCAGCGCGCACCTTCCCGCTGTGTGTGCTGCTGTCCGCAAACAGCCTCCAAACAAAGCAGGACGCTAAGGCATGAGAAGTTAGCGTCCCAGGAGGGAATCTGCCTGCGAGGGAAGCTGTGCAGCACATCTCTTGTTCCACTCGACACTTCCCTCACTCTTAGGCAAAGCCCATCTCAGCTTGCTTGTAGGCGTGCCTCTGTGCTCAGAAGCAGCCCTGTGGCAGACAGGACAGTGCGAGATGTGTTCTGGGCACGCAGCATGCTGCTTCCCATGCCCGGGACAAACTGCGAGCCGGTGCCTCGCTTGCGCTTCTATCTGCCGAGACTTGGAGCTGGCCAGCGCGCACCTTCCCGCTGTGTGTGCTGCTGTCCGCAAACAGCCTCCAAACAAAGCAGGGCACTAAGGCAAGAGAAGTAAGCGTCCCAGGAGGGAATCTGCCTGCGAGGGAAGCTGTGCAGCACATCCCTTGTTCCGCTCGCCACTTCCCTGACTCTTAGGCAAAGCCCATCTCAGCTGGCTTGTAGGCGTGCCTCCGTGCTCAGAAGCAGTCCCGTGGCAGGCAGGATACAGGGGGATGTATTCTGGGCACGCAGCATGCTGCTTCCCATGCCCGGGACAAACTGCGAGCCGGTGCCTCGCTTGCGCTTCTATGTGCCGAGACTTGGAGCCGATCAGAGCGCACCTTCCCGCTGTGTGTGCTGCTGTCCGCAAACAGCCTCCAAACAAAGCAGGGCGCTAAGGCATGAGAAGTAAGCGTCCCAGGAGGCGAATCTGCCTGCGAGGGAAGCTGTGCAGCACATCCCTTGTTCCGCTCGCCACTTCCCTGACTCTTAGGCAAAGCCCATCTCAGCTGGCTTGTAGGCGTGCCTCCGTGCTCAGAAGCAGTCCCGTGGCAGGCAGGATACAGGGGGATGTATTCTGGGCACGCAGCATGCTGCTTCCCATGCCCGGGACAAACTGCGAGCCGGTGCCTCGCTTGCGCTTCTATCTGCCGAGACTTGGAGCCGATCAGAGCGCACCTTCCCGCTGTGTGTGCTGCTGTCCGCAAACAGCCTCCAAACAAAGCAGGGCGCTAAGGCATGAGAAGTAAGCGTCCCAGGAGGGAATCTGCCTGCGAGGGAAGCTGTGCAGCACATCCCTTGTTCCGCTCGCCACTTCCCTGACTCTTAGGCAAAGCCCATCTCAGCTGGCTTGTAGGTGTGCCTCCGTGCTCAGAAGCAGTCCCGTGGCAGGCAGGATACAGGGGGATGTATTCTGGGCATGCAGCATGCTGCTTCCCATGCCCGGGACAAACTGCGAGCCGGTGCCTCGCTTGCGCTTCTATGTGCCGAGACTTGGAGCCGATCAGAGCGCACCTTCCCGCTGTGTGTGCTGCTGTCCGCAAACAGCCTCCAAACAAAGCAGGGCGCTAAGGCATGAGAAGTAAGCACCCCAGGAGGCGAATCTGCCTGCGAGGGAAGCTGTGCAGCACATCCCTTGTTCCGCTCGCCACTTCCCTGACTCTTAGGCAAAGCCCATCTCAGCTGGCTTGTAGGCGTGCCTCCGTGCTCAGAAGCAGTCCCGTGGCAGGCAGGATACAGGGGGATGTATTCTGGGCACGCAGCATGCTGCTTCCCATGCCCGGGACAAACTGCGAGCAGGTGCCTCGCTTGCGATTCTATCTGCCGAGACTTGGAGCTGGCCAGCGCGCACCTTCCCGCTGTGTGTGCTGCTGTCCGCAAACAGCCTCCAAACAAAGCAGGGCGCTAAGGCATGAGAAGTAAGCGTCCCAGGAGGGAATCTGCCTGCGAGGGAAGCTGTGCAGCACATCCCTTGTTCCGCTCGCCACTTCCCTGACTCTTAGGCAAAGCCCATCTCAGCTGGCTTGTAGGCGTGCCTCCGTGCTCAGAAGCAGTCCCGTGGCAGGCAGGATACAGGGGGATGTATTCTGGGCACGCAGCATGCTGCTTCCCATGCCCGGGACAAACTGCGAGCCGGTGCCTCGCTTGCGATTCTATCTGCCGAGACTTGGAGCCGATCAGAGCGCACCTTCCCGCTGTGTGTGCTGCTGTCCGCAAACAGCCTCCAAACAAAGCAGGGCGCTAAGGCATGAGAAGTAAGCGTCCCAGGAGGGAATCTGCCTGCGAGGGAAGCTGTGCAGCACATCCCTTGTTCCGCTCGCCACTTCCCTGACTCTTAGGCAAAGCCCAGCTCAGCTGGCTTGTAGGCGTGCCTCCGTGCTCAGAAGCAGTCCCGTGGCAGGCAGGATACAGGGGGATGTATTCTGGGCACGCAGCATGCTGCTTCCCATGCCCGGGACAAACTGCGAGCCGGTGCCTCGCTTGCGCTTCTATCTGCCGAGACTTGTAGCTGGCCAGTGTGCACCTTCCCGCTGTGTGTGCTGCTGTCCGCAAACAGCCTCCAAACAAAGCAGGGCGCTAAGGCATGAGAAGTAAGCGTCCCAGGAGGGAATCTGCCTGCGAGGGAAGCTGTGCAGCACATCCCTTGTTCCGCTCGCCACTTCCCTGACTCTTAGGCAAAGCCCATCTCAGCTGGCTTGTAGGCGTGCCTCCGTGCTCAGAAGCAGTCCCGTGCCAGGCAGGATACAGGGGGATGTCTTCTGGGCACGCAGCATGCTGCTTCCCATGCCCGGGACAAACTGCGAGCAGGTGCCTCGCTTGCGCTTCTATCTGCCGAGACTTGGAGCTGGCCAGCGCGCACCTTCCCGCTGTGTGTGCTGCTGTCCGCAAACAGCCTCCAAACAAAGCAGGGCGCTAAGGCATGAGAAGTAAGCGTCCCAGGAGGGAATCTGCCTGCGAGGGAAGCTGTGCAGCACATCCCTTGTTCCGCTCGACACTTCCCTGACTCTTAGGCAAAGCCCATCTCAGCTGGCTTGTAGGCGTGCCTCCGTGCTCAGAAGCAGTCCTGTGGCAGGCAGGATACAGGGGGATGTATTCTGGGCACGCAGCATGCTGCTTCCCATGCCCGGGACAAACTGCGAGCCGGTGCCTCGCTTGCGCTTCTATCTGCCGAGACTTGGAGCTGGCCAGCGCGCACCTTCCCGCTGTGTGTGCTGCTGTCCGCAAACAGCCTCCAAACAAAGCAGGGTGCTAAGGCAAGAGAAGTTAGCGTCCCAGGAGGGAATCTGCCTGCGAGGGAAGCTGTGCAGCACATCCCTTGTTCCGCTCGCCACTTCCCTGACTCTTAGGCAAAGCCCAGCTCAGCTGGCTTGTAGGCGTGCCTCCGTGCTCAGAAGCAGTCCCGTGCCAGGCAGGATACAGCGGGATGTATTCTGGGCACGCAGCATGCTGCTTCCCATGCCCGGGACAAACTGCGAGCCGGTGCCTCGCTTGCGCTTCTATCTGCCGAGACTTGGAGCCGATCAGAGCGCACCTTCCCGCTGTGTGTGCTGCTGTCCGCAAACAGCCTCCAAACAAAGCAGGGCACTAAGGCATGAGAAGTAAGCACCCCAGGAGGCGAATCTGCCTGCGAGGGAAGCTGTGCAGCACATCCCTTGTTCCGCTCGCCACTTCCCTGACTCTTAGGCAAAGCCCATCTCAGCTGGCTTGTAGGCGTGCCTCCGTGCTCAGAAGCAGTCCCGTGGCAGGCAGGATACAGGGGGATGTATTCTGGGCATGCAGCATGCTGCTTCCCATGCCCGGGACAAACTGCGAGCCGGTGCCTCGCTTGCGCTTCTATCTGCCGAGACTTGGAGCCGATCAGAGCGCACCTTCCCGCTGTGTGTGCTGCTGTCCGCAAACAGCCTCCAAACAAAGCAGGGCGCTAAGGCATGAGAAGTAAGCACCCCAGGAGGCGAATCTGCCTGCGAGGGAAGCTGTGCAGCACATCCCTTGTTCCGCTCGCCACTTCCCTGACTCTTAGGCAAAGCCCATCTCAGCTGGCTTGTAGGCGTGCCTCCGTGCTCAGAAGCAGTCCCGTGGCAGGCAGGATACAGGGGGATGTATTCTGGGCACGCAGCATGCTGCTTCCCATGCCCGGGACAAACTGCGAGCAGGTGCCTCGCTTGCGATTCTATCTGCCGAGACTTGGAGCTGGCCAGCGCGCACCTTCCCGCTGTGTGTGCTGCTGTCCGCAAACAGCCTCCAAACAAAGCAGGGCGCTAAGGCATGAGAAGTAAGCGTCCCAGGAGGGAATCTGTCTGCGAGGGAAGCTGTGCAGCACATCCCTTGTTCCGCTCGACACTTCCCTGACTCTTAGGCAAAGCCCATCTCAGCTGGCTTGTAGGCGTGCCTCCGTGCTCAGAAGCAATCCCGTGGCAGGCAGGATACAGGGGGATGTATTCTGGGCACGCAGCATGCTGCTTCCCATGCCCGGGACAAACTGCGAGCCGGTGCCTCGCTTGCGATTCTATCTGCCGAGACTTGGAGCCGATCAGAGCGCACCTTCCCGCTGTGTGTGCTGCTGTCCGCAAACAGCCTCCAAACAAAGCAGGGCGCTAAGGCATGAGAAGTAAGCGTCCCAGGAGGGAATCTGCCTGCGAGGGAAGCTGTGCAGCACATCCCTTGTTCCGCTCGCCACTTCCCTGACTCTTAGGCAAAGCCCATCTCAGCTGGCTTGTAGGCGTGCCTCCGTGCTCAGAAGCAGTCGCGTGGCAGGCAGGATACAGGGGGATGTATTCTGGGCACGCAGCATGCTGCTTCCCATGCCCGGGACAAACTGCGAGCCGGTGCCTCGCTTGCGCTTCTATCTGCCGAGACTTGGAGCTGGCCAGCGTGCACCTTCCCGCTGTGTGTGCTGCTGTCCGCAAACAGCCTCCAAACAAAGCAGGGCGCTAAGGCATGAGAAGTAAGCGTCCCAGGAGGGAATCTGCCTGCGAAGGAAGCTGTGCAGCACATCCCTTGTTCCGCTCGCCACTTCCCTGACTCTTAGGCAAAGCCCATCTCAGCTGGCTTGTAGGCGTGCCTCCGTGCTCAGAAGCAGTCCCGTGCCAGGCAGGATACAGGGGGATGTATTCTGGGCACGCAGCATGCTGCTTCCCATGCCCGGGACAAACTGCGAGCCGGTGCCTCGCTTGCGATTCTATCTGCCTAGACTTGGAGCCGATCAGAGCGCACCTTCCCGCTGTGTGTGCTGCTGTCCGCAAACAGCCTCCAAACAAAGCAGGGCGCTAAGGCAGGAGAAGTAAGCGTCCCAGGAGGGAATCTGCCTGCGAGGGAAGCTGTGCAGCACATCCCTTGTTCCGCTCGCCACTTCCCTGACTCTTAGGCAAAGCCCAGCTCAGCTGGCTTGTAGGTGTGCCTCCGTGCTCAGAAGCAGTCCCGTGCCAGGCAGGATACAGCGGGATGTATTCTGGGCATGCAGCATGCTGCTTCCCATGCCCGGGACAAACTGCGAGCCGGTGCCTCGCTTGCGATTCTATCTGCCGAGACTTGGAGCTGGCCAGCGCGCACCTTCCCGCTGTGTGTGCTGCTGTCTGCAAACAGCCTCCAAACAAAGCAGGACGCTAAGGCATGAGAAGTTAGCGTCCCAGGAGGGAATCTGCCTGCGAGGGAAGCTGTGCAGCACATCTCTTGTTCCACTCGACACTTCCCTCACTCTTAGGCAAAGCCCAGCTCAGCTTGCTTGTAGGCGTGCCTCCGTGCTCAGAAGCAGCCCTGTGGCAGACAGGACAGTGCGAGATGTGTTCTGGGCACGCAGCATGCTGCTTCCCATGCCCGGGACAAACTGCGAGCAGGTGCCTCGCTTGCGCTTCTATCTGCCGAGACTTGGAGCTGGCCAGCGCGCACCTTCCCGCTGTGTGTGCTGCTGTCCGCAAACAGCCTCCAAACAAAGCAGGGCACTAAGGCAAGAGAAGTAAGCGCCCCAGGAGGGAATCTGCCTGCGAGGGAAGCTGTGCAGCACATCCCTTGTTCCGCTCGCCACTTCCCTGACTCTTAGGCAAAGCCCATCTCAGCTGGCTTGTAGGCGTGCCTCTGTGCTCAGAAGCAGTCCCGTGGCAGGCAGGATACAGGGGGATGTATTCTGGGCATGCAGCATGCTGCTTCCCATGCCCGGGACAAACTGCGAGCCGGTGCCTCGCTTGCGCTTCTATCTGCCGAGACTTGGAGCTGGCCAGCGCGCACCTTCCCGCTGTGTGTGCTGCTGTCCGCAAACAGCCTCCAAACAAAGCAGGGCGCTAAGGCATGAGAAGTAAGCGTCCCAGGAGGGAATCTGCCTGCGAGGGAAGCTGTGCAGCACATCCCTTGTTCCGCTCGCCACTTCCCTGACTCTTAGGCAAAGCCCAGCTCAGCTGGCTTGTAGGCGTGCCTCCGTGCTCAGAAGCAGTCCCGTGGCAGGCAGGATACAGGGGGATGTATTCTGGGCACGCAGCATGCTGCTTCCCATGCCCGGGACAAACTGCGAGCCGGTGCCTCGCTTGCGCTTCTATCTGCCGAGACTTGGAGCCGATCAGAGCGCACCTTGCCGCTGTGTGTGCTGCTGTCCGCAAACAGCCTCCAAACAAAGCAGGGCGCTAAGGCATGAGAAGTAAGCGTCCCAGGAGGGAATCTGCCTGCGAGGGAAGCTGTGCAGCACATCCCTTGTTCCGCTCGCCACTTCCCTGACTCTTAGGCAAAGCCCATCTCAGCTGGCTTGTAGGCGTGCCTCCGTGCTCAGAAGCAGTCCCGTGGCAGGCAGGATACAGGGGGATGTATTCTGGGCACGCAGCATGCTGCTTCCCATGCCCGGGACAAACTGCGAGCCGGTGCCTCGCTTGCGATTCTATCTGCCGAGACTTGGAGCCGATCAGAGCGCACCTTCCCGCTGTGTGTGCTGCTGTCCGCAAACAGCCTCCAAACAAAGCAGGGCGCTAAGGCAAGAGAAGTTAGCGTCCCAGGAGGGAATCTGCCTGCGAGGGAAGCTGTGCAGCACATCCCTTGTTCCGCTCGCCACTTCCCTGACTCTTAGGCAAAGCCCATCTCAGCTGGCTTGTAGGCGTGCCTCCGTGCTCAGAAGCAGTCCTGTGGCAGGCAGGATACAGGGGGATGTATTCTGGGCACGCAGCATGCTGCTTCCCATGCCCGGGACAAACTGCGAGCCGGTGCCTCGCTTGCGCTTCTATCTGCCGAGACTTGGAGCTGGCCAGCGCGCACCTTCCCGCTGTGTGTGCTGCTGTCCGCAGCCTCCAAACAAAGCAGGGCGCTAAGGCATGAGAAGTAAGCGTCCCAGGAGGCGAATCTGCCTGCGAGGGAAGCTGTGCAGCACATCCCTTGTTCCGCTCGCCACTTCCCTGACTCTTAGGCAAAGCCCATCTCAGCTGGCTTGTAGGCGTGCCTCCGTGCTCAGAAGCAGTCCCGTGCCAGGCAGGATACAGGGGGATGTATTCTGGGCACGCAGCATGCTGCTTCCCATGCCCGGGACAAACTGCGAGCCGGTGCCTCGCTTGCGCTTCTATCTGCCGAGACTTGGAGCTGGCCAGCGCGCACCTTCCCGCTGTGTGTGCTGCTGTCCGCAAACAGCCTCCAAACAAAGCAGGGCACTAAGGCATGAGAAGTTAGCGTCCCAGGAGGGAATCTGCCTGCGAGGGAAGCTGTGCAGCACATCCCTTGTTCCGCTCGCCACTTCCCTGACTCTTAGGCAAAGCCCATCTCAGCTGGCTTGTAGGCGTGCCTCCGTGCTCAGAAGCAGTCCTGTGGCAGGCAGGATACAGGGGGATGTATTCTGGGCACGCAGCATGCTGCTTCCCATGCCCGGGACAAACTGCGAGCCGGTGCCTCGCTTGCGCTTCTATCTGCCGAGACTTGGAGCTGGCCAGCGCGCACCTTCCCGCTGTGTGTGCTGCTGTCCGCAAACAGCCTCCAAACAAAGCAGGGCGCTAAGGCATGAGAAGTAAGCGTCCCAGGAGGCGAATCTGCCTGCGAGGGAAGCTGTGCAGCACATCCCTTGTTCCGCTCGCCACTTCCCTGACTCTTAGGCAAAGCCCATCTCAGCTGGCTTGTAGGCGTGCCTCTGTGCTCAGAAGCAGCCCTGTGGCAGACAGGACAGTGCGAGAAGTACTCTGGGCACGCAGCATGCTGCTTCCCATGCCCGGGACAAACTGCGAGCAGGTGCCTCGCTTGCGCTTCTATGTGCCGAGACTTGGAGCTGGCCAGCGCGCACCTTCCCGCTGTGTGTGCTGCTGTCCGCAAACAGCCTCCAAACAAAGCAGGGCACTAAGGCATGAGAAGTAAGCGTCCCAGGAGGGAATCTGCCTGCGAGGGAAGCTGTGCAGCACATCCCTTGTTCCGCTCGCCACTTCCCTGACTCTTAGGCAAAGCCCATCTCAGCTGGCTTGTAGGCGTGCCTCCGTGCTCAGAAGCAGTCCCGTGGCAGGCAGGATACAGGGGGATGTATTCTGGGCACGCAGCATGCTGCTTCCCATGCCCGGGACAAACTGCGAGCCGGTGCCTCGCTTGCGCTTCTATCTGCCGAGACTTGGAGCTGGCCAGCGCGCACCTTCCCGCTGTGTGTGCTGCTGTCCGCAAACAGCCTCCAAACAAAGCAGGGCACTAAGGCATGAGAAGTAAGCGTCCCAGGAGGGAATCTGCCTGCGAGGGAAGCTGTGCAGCACATCTCTTGTTCCACTCGACACTTCCCTCACTCTTAGGCAAAGCCCAGCTCAGCTTGCTTGTAGGCGTGCCTCCGTGCTCAGAAGCAGCCCTGTGGCAGACAGGACAGTGCGAGATGTGTTCTGGGCACGCAGCATGCTGCTTCCCATGCCCGGGACAAACTGCGAGCCGGTGCCTCGCTTGCGCTTCTATCTGCCGAGACTTGGAGCTGGCCAGCGCGCACCTTCCCGCTGTGTGTGCTGCTGTCCGCAAACAGCCTCCAAACAAAGCAGGGCGCTAAGGCATGAGAAGTAAGCGTCCCAGGAGGGAATCTGCCTGCGAGGGAAGCTGTGCAGCACATCCCTTGTTCCGCTCACCACTTCCCTGACTCTTAGGCAAAGCCCATCTCAGCTGGCTTGTAGGCGTGCCTCCGTGCTCAGAAGCAGTCCCGTGGCAGGCAGGATACAGGGGGATGTATTCTGGGCACGCAGCATGCTGCTTCCCATGCCCGGGACAAACTGCGAGCCGGTGCCTCGCTTGCGCTTCTATCTGCCGAGACTTGGAGCCGATCAGAGCGCACCTTCCCGCTGTGTGTGCTGCTGTCCGCAAACAGCCTCCAAACAAAGCAGGGCGCTAAGGCAGGAGAAGTAAGCGTCCCAGGAGGGAATCTGCCTGCGAGGGAAGCTGTGCAGCACATCCCTTGTTCCGCTCGCCACTTCCCTGACTCTTAGGCAAAGCCCATCTCAGCTGGCTTGTAGGCGTGCCTCTGTGCTCAGAAGCAGTCCCGTGGCAGGCAGGATACAGGGGGATGTATTCTGGGCACGCAGCATGCTGCTTCCCATGCCCGGGACAAACTGCGAGCCGGTGCCTCGCTTGTGCTTCTATCTGCCGAGACTTGGAGCCGATCAGAGCGCACCTTCCCGCTGTGTGTGCTGCTGTCCGCAAACAGCCTCCAAACAAAGCAGGGCGCTAAGGCATGAGAAGTAAGCGTCCCAGGAGGGAATCTGCCTGCGAGGGAAGCTGTGCAGCACATCCCTTGTTCCGCTCGCCACTTCCCTGACTCTTAGGCAAAGCCCATCTCAGCTGGCTTGTAGGCGTGCCTCTGTGCTCAGAAGCAGTCCCGTGGCAGGCAGGATACAGGGGGATGTATTCTGGGCACGCAGCATGCTGCTTCCCATGCCCGGGACAAACTGCGAGCCGGTGCCTCGCTTGTGCTTCTATCTGCCGAGACTTGGAGCCGATCAGAGCGCACCTTCCCGCTGTGTGTGCTGCTGTCCGCAAACAGCCTCCAAACAAAGCAGGGCGCTAAGGCATGAGAAGTAAGCGTCCCAGGAGGGAATCTGCCTGCGAGGGAAGCTGTGCAGCACATCCCTTGTTCCGCTCGCCACTTCCCTGACTCTTAGGCAAAGCCCATCTCAGCTGGCTTGTAGGCGTGCCTCCGTGCTCAGAAGCAGTCGCGTGGCAGGCAGGATACAGGGGGATGTATTCTGGGCACGCAGCATGCTGCTTCCCATGCCCGGGACAAACTGCGAGCCGGTGCCTCGCTTGTGCTTCTATCTGCCGAGACTTGGAGCCGATCAGAGCGCACCTTCCCGCTGTGTGTGCTGCTGTCCGCAAACAGCCTCCAAACAAAGCAGGGCGCTAAGGCATGAGAAGTAAGCACCCCAGGAGGCGAATCTGCCTGCGAGGGAAGCTGTGCAGCACATCCCTTGTTCCGCTCGCCACTTCCCTGACTCTTAGGCAAAGCCCATCTCAGCTGGCTTGTAGGCGTGCCTCCGTGCTCAGAAGCAGTCCCGTGGCAGACAGGACAGTGCGAGAAGTACTCTGGGCACGCAGCATGCTGCTTCCCATGCCCGGGACAAACTGCGAGCAGGTGCCTCGCTTGCGCTTCTATCTGCCGAGACTTGGAGCTGGCCAGCGCGCACCTTCCCGCTGTGTGTGCTGCTGTCCGCAAACAGCCTCCAAACAAAGCAGGGCGCTAAGGCATGAGAAGTAAGCGTCCCAGGAGGGAATCTGCCTGCGAGGGAAGCTGTGCAGCACATCCCTTGTTCCGCTCGCCACTTCCCTGACTCTTAGGCAAAGCCCATCTCAGCTGGCTTGTAGGCGTGCCTCCGTGCTCAGAAGCAGTCCCGTGGCAGGCAGGATACAGGGGGATGTATTCTGGGCACGCAGCATGCTGCTTCCCATGCCCGGGACAAACTGCGAGCCAGTGCCTCGCTTGTGCTTCTATCTGCCGAGACTTGGAGCCGATCAGAGCGCACCTTCCCGCTGTGTGTGCTGCTGTCCGCAAACAGCCTCCAAACAAAGCAGGGCGCTAAGGCATGAGAAGTAAGCGTCCCAGGAGGGAATCTGCCTGCGAGGGAAGCTGTGCAGCACATCCCTTGTTCCGCTCGCCACTTCCCTGACTCTTAGGCAAAGCCCATCTCAGCTGGCTTGTAGGCGTGCCTCCGTGCTCAGAAGCAGTCCCGTGGCAGGCAGGATACAGGGGGATGTATTCTGGGCACGCAGCATGCTGCTTCCCATGCCCGGGACAAACTGCGAGCCGGTGCCTCGCTTGCGATTCTATCTGCCGAGACTTGGAGCTGGCCAGCGCGCACCTTCCCGCTGTGTGTGCTGCTGTCCGCAAACAGCCTCCAAACAAAGCAGGACGCTAAGGCATGAGAAGTTAGCGTCCCAGGAGGGAATCTGCCTGCGAGGGAAGCTGTGCAGCACATCTCTTGTTCCACTCGACACTTCCCTCACTCTTAGGCAAAGCCCAGCTCAGCTTGCTTGTAGGCGTGCCTCCGTGCTCAGAAGCAGCCCTGTGGCAGACAGGACAGTGCGAGATGTGTTCTGGGCACGCAGCATGCTGCTTCCCATGCCCGGGACAAACTGCGAGCCGGTGCCTCGCTTGCGCTTCTATCTGCCGAGACTTGGAGCTGGCCAGCGCGCACCTTCCCGCTGTGTGTGCTGCTGTCCGCAAACAGCCTCCAAACAAAGCAGGGCACTAAGGCAAGAGAAGTAAGCGTCCCAGGAGGGAATCTGCCTGCGAGGGAAGCTGTGCAGCACATCCCTTGTTCCGCTCGCCACTTCCCTGACTCTTAGGCAAAGCCCAGCTCAGCTGGCTTGTAGGCGTGCCTCCGTGCTCAGAAGCAGTCCCGTGGCAGGCAGGATACAGGGGGATGTATTCTGGGCACGCAGCATGCTGCTTCCCATGCCCGGGACAAACTGCGAGCCGGTGCCTCGCTTGCGCTTCTATCTGCCGAGACTTGGAGCTGGCCAGCGCGCACCTTCCCGCTGTGTGTGCTGCTGTCCGCAAACAGCCTCCAAACAAAGCAGGGCGCTAAGGCATGAGAAGTAAGCGTCCCAGGAGGCGAATCTGCCTGCGAGGGAAGCTGTGCAGCACATCCCTTGTTCCGCTCGCCACTTCCCTGACTCTTAGGCAAAGCCCATCTCAGCTGGCTTGTAGGCGTGCCTCCGTGCTCAGAAGCAGTCCCGTGGCAGGCAGGATACAGGGGGATGTATTCTGGGCACGCAGCATGCTGCTTCCCATGCCCGGGACAAACTGCGAGCCGGTGCCTCGCTTGCGCTTCTATCTGCTGAGACTTGGAGCCGATCAGAGCGCACCTTCCCGCTGTGTGTGCTGCTGTCCGCAAACAGCCTCCAAACAAAGCAGGGCGCTAAGGCATGAGAAGTAAGCACCCCAGGAGGCGAATCTGCCTGCGAGGGAAGCTGTGCAGCACATCTCTTGTTCCACTCGACACTTCCCTCACTCTTAGGCAAAGCCCATCTCAGCTTGCTTGTAGGCGTGCCTCTGTGCTCAGAAGCAGCCCTGTGGCAGACAGGACAGTGCGAGAAGTACTCTGGGCACGCAGCATGCTGCTTCCCATGCCCGGGACAAACTGCGAGCAGGTGCCTCGCTTGCGCTTCTATCTGCCGAGACTTGGAGCTGGCCAGCGCGCACCTTCCCGCTGTGTGTGCTGCTGTCCGCAAACAGCCTCCAAACAAAGCAGGGCACTAAGGCATGAGAAGTAAGCGTCCCAGGAGGGAATCTGCCTGCGAGGGAAGCTGTGCAGCACATCCCTTGTTCCGCTCGCCACTTCCCTGACTCTTAGGCAAAGCCCATCTCAGCTGGCTTGTAGGCGTGCCTCCGTGCTCAGAAGCAGTCCCGTGGCAGGCAGGATACAGGGGGATGTATTCTGGGCACGCAGCATGCTGCTTCCCATGCCCGGGACAAACTGCGAGCCGGTGCCTCGCTTGCGCTTCTATCTGCCGAGACTTGGAGCTGGCCAGCGCGCACCTTCCCGCTGTGTGTGCTGCTGTCCGCAAACAGCCTCCAAACAAAGCAGGGCGCTAAGGCATGAGAAGTAAGCGTCCCAGGAGGGAATCTGCCTGCGAGGGAAGCTGTGCAGCACATCTCTTGTTCCACTCGACACTTCCCTGACTCTTAGGCAAAGCCCATCTCAGCTGGCTTGTAGGCGTGCCTCCGTGCTCAGAAGCAGCCCTGTGGCAGGCAGGACAGTGCGAGATGTGTTCTGGGCACGCAGCATGCTGCTTCCCATGCCCGGGACAAACTGCGAGCAGGTGCCTCGCTTGCGCTTCTATCTGCCGAGACTTGGAGCTGGCCAGCGCGCACCTTCCCGCTGTGTGTGCTGCTGTCCGCAAACAGCCTCCAAACAAAGCAGGGCACTAAGGCAAGAGAAGTAAGCGTCCCAGGAGGGAATCTGCCTGCGAGGGAAGCTGTGCAGCACATCCCTTGTTCCGCTCGCCACTTCCCTGACTCTTAGGCAAAGCCCATCTCAGCTGGCTTGTAGGCGTGCCTCCGTGCTCAGAAGCAGTCCCGTGGCAGGCAGGATACAGGGGGATGTATTCTGGGCACGCAGCATGCTGCTTCCCATGCCCGGGACAAACTGCGAGCCGGTGCCTCGCTTGCGCTTCTATCTGCCGAGACTTGGAGCCGATCAGAGCGCACCTTCCCGCTGTGTGTGCTGCTGTCCGCAAACAGCCTCCAAACAAAGCAGGGCGCTAAGGCATGAGAAGTAAGCGTCCCAGGAGGGAATCTGCCTGCGAGGGAAGCTGTGCAGCACATCCCTTGTTCCGC
The DNA here is from genome assembly GCF_028389875.1 of Rhea pennata. Taxonomy (NCBI): domain Eukaryota; kingdom Metazoa; phylum Chordata; class Aves; order Rheiformes; family Rheidae; genus Rhea; species Rhea pennata. The sequence goes on along the minus strand of NW_026907694.1, from coordinate 591,227 downwards.
TCGCCACTTCCCTGACTCTTAGACAAAGCCCATCTCAGCTGGCTTGTAGGCGTGCCTCTGTGCTCAGAAGCAGTCCCGTGGCAGGCAGGATACAGGGGGATGTATTCTGGGCACGCAGCATGCTGCTTCCCATGCCCGGGACAAACTGCGAGCCGGTGCCTCGCTTGTGCTTCTATCTGCCGAGACTTGGAGCCGATCAGAGCGCACCTTCCCGCTGTGTGTGCTGCTGTCCGCAAACAGCCTCCAAACAAAGCAGGGCGCTAAGGCATGAGAAGTAAGCGTCCCAGGAGGGAATCTGCCTGCGAGGGAAGCTGTGCAGCACATCCCTTGTTCCGCTCGCCACTTCCCTGACTCTTAGGCAAAGCCCATCTCAGCTGGCTTGTAGGCGTGCCTCCGTGCTCAGAAGCAGTCGCGTGGCAGGCAGGATACAGGGGGATGTATTCTGGGCACGCAGCATGCTGCTTCCCATGCCCGGGACAAACTGCGAGCCGGTGCCTCGCTTGTGCTTCTATCTGCCGAGACTTGGAGCCGATCAGAGCGCACCTTCCCGCTGTGTGTGCTGCTGTCCGCAAACAGCCTCCAAACAAAGCAGGGCGCTAAGGCATGAGAAGTAAGCACCCCAGGAGGCGAATCTGCCTGCGAGGGAAGCTGTGCAGCACATCCCTTGTTCCGCTCGCCACTTCCCTGACTCTTAGGCAAAGCCCATCTCAGCTGGCTTGTAGGCGTGCCTCCGTGCTCAGAAGCAGTCCCGTGGCAGGCAGGATACAGGGGGATGTATTCTGGGCACGCAGCATGCTGCTTCCCATGCCCGGGACAAACTGCGAGCCGGTGCCTCGCTTGCGCTTCTATCTGCCGAGACTTGGAGCCGATCAGAGCGCACCTTCCCGCTGTGTGTGCTGCTGTCCGCAAACAGCCTCCAAACAAAGCAGGACGCTAAGGCATGAGAAGTTAGCGTCCCAGGAGGGAATCTGCCTGCGAGGGAAGCTGTGCAGCACATCTCTTGTTCCACTCGACACTTCCCTCACTCTTAGGCAAAGCCCAGCTCAACTTGCTTGTAGGCGTGCCTCCGTGCTCAGAAGCAGCCCTGTGGCAGACAGGACAGTGCGAGATGTGTTCTGGGCACGCAGCATGCTGCTTCCCATGCCCGGGACAAACTGCGAGCCGGTGCCTCGCTTGCGCTTCTATCTGCCGAGACTTGGAGCTGGCCAGCGCGCACCTTCCCTCTGTGTGTGCTGCTGTCCGCAAACAGCCTCCAAACAAAGCAGGGCGCTAAGGCATGAGAAGTAAGCGTCCCAGGAGGGAATCTGCCTGCGAGGGAAGCTGTGCAGCACATCCCTTGTTCCGCTCGCCACTTCCCTGACTCTTAGGCAAAGCCCATCTCAGCTGGCTTGTAGGCGTGCCTCCGTGCTCAGAAGCAGTCCCGTGGCAGGCAGGATACAGGGGGATGTATTCTGGGCACGCAGCATGCTGCTTCCCATGCCCGGGACAAACTGCGAGCCAGTTCCTCGCTTGTGCTTCTATCTGCCGAGACTTGGAGCCGATCAGAGCGCACCTTCCCGCTGTGTGTGCTGCTGTCCGCAAACAGCCTCCAAACAAAGCAGGGCGCTAAGGCATGAGAAGTTAGCGCCCCAGGAGGGAATCTGTCTGCGAGGGAAGCTGTGCAGCACATCCCTTGTTCCGCTCGACACTTCCCTGACTCTTAGGCAAAGCCCATCTCAGCTGGCTTGTAGGCGTGCCTCCGTGCTCAGAAGCAGTCCCGTGGCAGGCAGGATACAGGGGGATGTATTCTGGGCACGCAGCATGCTGCTTCCCATGCCCGGGACAAACTGCGAGCCGGTGCCTCGCTTGCGATTCTATCTGCCGAGACTTGGAGCTGGCCAGCGCGCACCTTCCCGCTGTGTGTGCTGCTGTCCGCAAACAGCCTCCAAACAAAGCAGGGCGCTAAGGCAGGAGAAGTAAGCGTCCCAGGAGGGAATCTGCCTGCGAGGGAAGCTGTGCAGCACATCCCTTGTTCCGCTCGCCACTTCCCTGACTCTTAGGCAAAGCCCAGCTCAGCTGGCTTGTAGGCGTGCCTCCGTGCTCAGAAGCAGTCCCGTGCCAGGCAGGATACAGCGGGATGTATTCTGGGCATGCAGCATGCTGCTTCCCATGCCCGGGACAAACTGCGAGCCGGTGCCTCGCTTGCGCTTCTATCTGCCGAGACTTGGAGCTGGCCAGCGCGCACCTTCCCGCTGTGTGTGCTGCTGTCCGCAAACAGCCTCCAAACAAAGCAGGACGCTAAGGCATGAGAAGTTAGCGTCCCAGGAGGGAATCTGCCTGCGAGGGAAGCTGTGCAGCACATCTCTTGTTCCACTCGACACTTCCCTCACTCTTAGGCAAAGCCCAGCTCAGCTTGCTTGTAGGCGTGCCTCCGTGCTCAGAAGCAGCCCTGTGGCAGACAGGACAGTGCGAGATGTGTTCTGGGCACGCAGCATGCTGCTTCCCATGCCCGGGACAAACTGCGAGCCGGTGCCTCGCTTGCGCTTCTATCTGCCGAGACTTGGAGCTGGCCAGCGCGCACCTTCCCGCTGTGTGTGCTGCTGTCCGCAAACAGCCTCCAAACAAAGCAGGGCGCTAAGGCAAGAGAAGTAAGCGTCCCAGGAGGGAATCTGCCTGCGAGGGAAGCTGTGCAGCACATCCCTTGTTCCGCTCCCCACTTCACTGACTCTTAGGCAAAGCCCATCTCAGCTGGCTTGTAGGCGTGCCTCCGTGCTCAGAAGCAGTCCCGTGGCAGGCAGGATACAGGGGGATGTATTCTGGGCACGCAGCATGCTGCTTCCCATGCCCGGGACAAACTGCGAGCCGGTGCCTCGCTTGCGCTTCTATGTGCCGAGACTTGGAGCCGATCAGAGCGCACCTTCCCGCTGTGTGTGCTGCTGTCCGCAAACAGCCTCCAAACAAAGCAGGGCGCTAAGGCATGAGAAGTAAGCGTCCCAGGAGGGAATCTGCCTGCGAGGGAAGCTGTGCAGCACATCCCTTGTTCCGCTCGCCACTTCCCTGACTCTTAGGCAAAGCCCATCTCAGCTGGCTTGTAGGCGTGCCTCCGTGCTCAGAAGCAGTCCCGTGGCAGGCAGGATACAGGGGGATGTATTCTGGGCATGCAGCATGCTGCTTCCCATGCCCGGGACAAACTGCGAGCCGGTGCCTCGCTTGCGCTTCTATCTGCCGAGACTTGGAGCCGATCAGAGCGCACCTTCCCGCTGTGTGTGCTGCTGTCCGCAAACAGCCTCCAAACAAAGCAGTGCGCTAAGGCATGAGAAGTAAGCACCCCAGGAGGCGAATCTGCCTGCGAGGGAAGCTGTGCAGCACATCCCTTGTTCCGCTCACCACTTCCCTGACTCTTAGGCAAAGCCCATCTCAGCTGGCTTGTAGGCCTGCCTCCGTGCTCAGAAGCAGTCCCGTGGCAGGCAGGATACAGGGGGATGTATTCTGGGCACGCAGCATGCTGCTTCCCATGCCCGGGACAAACTGCGAGCCGGTGCCTCGCTTGCGATTCTATCTGCCGAGACTTGGAGCTGGCCAGCGCGCACCTTCCCGCTGTGTGTGCTGCTGTCCGCAAACAGCCTCCAAACAAAGCAGGGCGCTAAGGCATGAGAAGTAAGCGTCCCAGGAGGGAATCTGCCTGCGAGGGAAGCTGTGCAGCACATCTCTTGTTCCACTCGACACTTCCCTCACTCTTAGGCAAAGCCCATCTCAGCTGGCTTGTAGGCGTGCCTCCGTGCTCAGAAGCAGCCCTGTGGCAGACAGGAGAGTGCGAAGTGTGTTCTGGGCACGCAGCATGCTGCTTCCCATGCCCGGGACAAACTGCGAGCCGGTGCCTCGCTTGCGCTTCTATCTGCCGAGACTTGGAGCTGGCCAGCGCGCACCTTCCCGCTGTGTGTGCTGCTGTCCGCAAACAGCCTCCAAACAAAGCAGGGCACTAAGGCAAGAGAAGTAAGCGTCCCAGGAGGGAATCTGCCTGCGAGGGAAGCTGTGCAGCACATCCCTTGTTCCGCTCGCCACTTCACTGACTCTTAGGCAAAGCCCATCTCAGCTGGCTTGTAGGCGTGCCTCCGTGCTCAGAAGCAGTCCCGTGGCAGGCAGGATACAGGGGGATGTGTTCTGGGCACGCAGCATGCTGCTTCCCATGCCCGGGACAAACTGCGAGCCGGTGCCTCGCTTGCGCTTCTATGTGCCGAGACTTGGAGCCGATCAGAGCGCACCTTCCCGCTGTGTGTGCTGCTGTCCGCAAACAGCCTCCAAACAAAGCAGGGCGCTAAGGCATGAGAAGTAAGCGTCCCAGGAGGCGAATCTGCCTGCGAGGGAAGCTGTGCAGCACATCCCTTGTTCCGCTCGCCACTTCCCTGACTCTTAGGCAAAGCCCATCTCAGCTGGCTTGTAGGCGTGCCTCCGTGCTCAGAAGCAGTCCCGTGGCAGGCAGGATACAGGGGGATGTATTCTGGGCACGCAGCATGCTGCTTCCCATGCCCGGGACAAACTGCGAGCCGGTGCCTCGCTTGCGCTTCTATCTGCCGAGACTTGGAGCCGATCAGAGCGCACCTTCCCGCTGTGTGTGCTGCTGTCCGCAAACAGCCTCCAAACAAAGCAGGACGCTAAGGCATGAGAAGTTAGCGTCCCAGGAGGGAATCTGCCTGCGAGGGAAGCTGTGCAGCACATCTCTTGTTCCACTCGACACTTCCCTCACTCTTAGGCAAAGCCCAGCTCAGCTTGCTTGTAGGCGTGCCTCCGTGCTCAGAAGCAGCCCTGTGGCAGACAGGACAGTGCGAGATGTATTCTGGGCACGCAGCATGCTGCTTCCCATGCCCGGGACAAACTGCGAGCCGGTGCCTCGCTTGCGCTTCTATCTGCCGAGACTTGGAGCTGGCCAGCGCGCACCTTCCCTCTGTGTGTGCTGCTGTCCGCAAACAGCCTCCAAACAAAGCAGGGCGCTAAGGCATGAGAAGTAAGCGTCCCAGGAGGGAATCTGCCTGCGAGGGAAGCTGTGCAGTACATCCCTTGTTCCGCTCGCCACTTCCCTGACTCTTAGGCAAAGCCCATCTCAGCTGGCTTGTAGGCGTGCCTCCGTGCTCAGAAGCAGTCCCGTGGCAGGCAGGATACAGGGGGATGTATTCTGGGCACGCAGCATGCTGCTTCCCATGCCCGGGACAAACTGCGAGCCGGTGCCTCGCTTGCGATTCTATCTGCCGAGACTTGGAGCTGGCCAGCGCGCACCTTCCCGCTGTGTGTGCTGCTGTCCGCAAACAGCCTCCAAACAAAGCAGGGCGCTAAGGCAGGAGAAGTAAGCGTCCCAGGAGGGAATCTGCCTGCGAGGGAAGCTGTGCAGCACATCCCTTGTTCCGCTCGCCACTTCCCTGACTCTTAGGCAAAGCCCAGCTCAGCTGGCTTGTAGGCGTGCCTCCGTGCTCAGAAGCAGTCCCGTGCCAGGCAGGATACAGCGGGATGTATTCTGGGCATGCAGCATGCTGCTTCCCATGCCCGGGACAAACTGCGAGCCGGTGCCTCGCTTGCGCTTCTATCTGCCGAGACTTGGAGCTGGCCAGCGCGCACCTTCCCGCTGTGTGTGCTGCTGTCCGCAAACAGCCTCCAAACAAAGCAGGACGCTAAGGCATGAGAAGTTAGCGTCCCAGGAGGGAATCTGCCTGCGAGGGAAGCTGTGCAGCACATCTCTTGTTCCACTCGACACTTCCCTCACTCTTAGGCAAAGCCCAGCTCAGCTTGCTTGTAGGCGTGCCTCCGTGCTCAGAAGCAGCCCTGTGGCAGACAGGACAGTGCGAGATGTGTTCTGGGCACGCAGCATGCTGCTTCCCATGCCCGGGACAAACTGCGAGCCGGTGCCTCGCTTGCGCTTCTATCTGCCGAGACTTGGAGCTGGCCAGCGCGCACCTTCCCGCTGTGTGTGCTGCTGTCCGCAAACAGCCTCCAAACAAAGCAGGGCGCTAAGGCAAGAGAAGTAAGCGTCCCAGGAGGGAATCTGCCTGCGAGGGAAGCTGTGCAGCACATCCCTTGTTCCGCTCCCCACTTCACTGACTCTTAGGCAAAGCCCATCTCAGCTGGCTTGTAGGCGTGCCTCCGTGCTCAGAAGCAGTCCCGTGGCAGGCAGGATACAGGGGGATGTATTCTGGGCACGCAGCATGCTGCTTCCCATGCCCGGGACAAACTGCGAGCCGGTGCCTCGCTTGCGCTTCTATGTGCCGAGACTTGGAGCCGATCAGAGCGCACCTTCCCGCTGTGTGTGCTGCTGTCCGCAAACAGCCTCCAAACAAAGCAGGGCGCTAAGGCATGAGAAGTAAGCGTCCCAGGAGGGAATCTGCCTGCGAGGGAAGCTGTGCAGCACATCCCTTGTTCCGCTCGCCACTTCCCTGACTCTTAGGCAAAGCCCATCTCAGCTGGCTTGTAGGCGTGCCTCCGTGCTCAGAAGCAGTCCCGTGGCAGGCAGGATACAGGGGGATGTATTCTGGGCATGCAGCATGCTGCTTCCCATGCCCGGGACAAACTGCGAGCCGGTGCCTCGCTTGCGCTTCTATCTGCCGAGACTTGGAGCCGATCAGAGCGCACCTTCCCGCTGTGTGTGCTGCTGTCCGCAAACAGCCTCCAAACAAAGCAGTGCGCTAAGGCATGAGAAGTAAGCACCCCAGGAGGCGAATCTGCCTGCGAGGGAAGCTGTGCAGCACATCCCTTGTTCCGCTCGCCACTTCCCTGACTCTTAGGCAAAGCCCATCTCAGCTGGCTTGTAGGCCTGCCTCCGTGCTCAGAAGCAGTCCCGTGGCAGGCAGGATACAGGGGGATGTATTCTGGGCACGCAGCATGCTGCTTCCCATGCCCGGGACAAACTGCGAGCCGGTGCCTCGCTTGCGATTCTATCTGCCGAGACTTGGAGCTGGCCAGCGCGCACCTTCCCGCTGTGTGTGCTGCTGTCCGCAAACAGCCTCCAAACAAAGCAGGGCGCTAAGGCATGAGAAGTAAGCGTCCCAGGAGGGAATCTGCCTGCGAGGGAAGCTGTGCAGCACATCTCTTGTTCCACTCGACACTTCCCTCACTCTTAGGCAAAGCCCATCTCAGCTGGCTTGTAGGCGTGCCTCCGTGCTCAGAAGCAGCCCTGTGGCAGACAGGAGAGTGCGAAGTGTGTTCTGGGCACGCAGCATGCTGCTTCCCATGCCCGGGACAAACTGCGAGCCGGTGCCTCGCTTGCGCTTCTATCTGCCGAGACTTGGAGCTGGCCAGCGCGCACCTTCCCGCTGTGTGTGCTGCTGTCCGCAAACAGCCTCCAAACAAAGCAGGGCACTAAGGCAAGAGAAGTAAGCGTCCCAGGAGGGAATCTGCCTGCGAGGGAAGCTGTGCAGCACATCCCTTGTTCCGCTCGCCACTTCACTGACTCTTAGGCAAAGCCCATCTCAGCTGGCTTGTAGGCGTGCCTCCGTGCTCAGAAGCAGTCCCGTGGCAGGCAGGATACAGGGGGATGTGTTCTGGGCACGCAGCATGCTGCTTCCCATGCCCGGGACAAACTGCGAGCCGGTGCCTCGCTTGCGCTTCTATGTGCCGAGACTTGGAGCCGATCAGAGCGCACCTTCCTGCTGTGTGTGCTGCTGTCCGCAAACAGCCTCCAAACAAAGCAGGGCGCTAAGGCATGAGAAGTAAGCGTCCCAGGAGGCGAATCTGCCTGCGAGGGAAGCTGTGCAGCACATCCCTTGTTCCGCTCGCCACTTCCCTGACTCTTAGGCAAAGCCCATCTCAGCTGGCTTGTAGGCGTGCCTCCGTGCTCAGAAGCAGTCCCGTGGCAGGCAGGATACAGGGGGATGTATTCTGGGCACGCAGCATGCTGCTTCCCATGCCCGGGACAAACTGCGAGCAGGTGCCTGGCTTGCGCTTCAATCTGCCGAGACTTGGAGCTGGCCAGCGCGCACCTTCCCGCTGTGTGTGCTGCTGTCCGCAAACAGCCTCCAAACAAAGCAGGGCACTAAGGCAAGAGAAGTAAGCGCCCCAGGAGGGAATCTGCCTGCGAGGGAAGATGTGCAGCACATCCCTTGTTCCGCTCGCCACTTCCCTGACTCTTAGGCAAAGCCCATCTCAGCTGGCTTGTAGGCGTGCCTCCGTGCTCAGAAGCAGTCCCGTGGCAGGCAGGATACAGGGGGATGTATTCTGGGCACGCAGCATGCTGCTTCCCATGCCCGGGACAAACTGCGAGCCAGTGCCTCGCTTGTGCTTCTATGTGCCGAGACTTGGAGCCGATCAGAGCGCACCTTCCCGCTGTGTGTGCTGCTGTCCGCAAACAGCCTCCAAACAAAGCAGGGCGCTAAGGCATGAGAAGTTAGCGCCCCAGGAGGGAATCTGTCTGCGAGGGAAGCTGTGCAGCACATCCCTTGTTCCGCTCGACACTTCCCTGACTCTTAGGCAAAGCCCATCTCAGCTGGCTTGTAGGCGTGCCTCCGTGCTCAGAAGCAGTCCCGTGGCAGGCAGGATACAGGGGGATGTATTCTGGGCACGCAGCATGCTGCTTCCCATGCCCGGGACAAACTGCGAGCCGGTGCCTCGCTTGCGATTCTATCTGCCGAGACTTGGAGCTGGCCAGCGCGCACCTTCCCGCTGTGTGTGCTGCTGTCCGCAAACAGCCTCCAAACAAAGCAGGGCGCTAAGGCAGGAGAAGTAAGCGTCCCAGGAGGGAATCTACCTGCGAGGGAAGCTGTGCAGCACATCCCTTGTTCCGCTCGCCACTTCCCTGACTCTTAGGCAAAGCCCAGCTCAGCTGGCTTGTAGGCGTGCCTCCGTGCTCAGAAGCAGTCCCGTGCCAGGCAGGATACAGCGGGATGTATTCTGGGCATGCAGCATGCTGCTTCCCATGCCCGGGACAAACTGCGAGCCGGTGCCTCGCTTGCGCTTCTATCTGCCGAGACTTGGAGCTGGCCAGCGCGCACCTTCCCGCTGTGTGTGCTGCTGTCCGCAAACAGCCTCCAAACAAAGCAGGACGCTAAGGCATGAGAAGTTAGCGTCCCAGGAGGGAATCTGCCTGCGAGGGAAGCTGTGCAGCACATCTCTTGTTCCACTCGACACTTCCCTCACTCTTAGGCAAAGCCCAGCTCAGCTTGCTTGTAGGCGTGCCTCCGTGCTCAGAAGCAGCCCTGTGGCAGACAGGACAGTGCGAGATGTGTTCTGGGCACGCAGCATGCTGCTTCCCATGCCCGGGACAAACTGCGAGCCGGTGCCTCGCTTGCGCTTCTATCTGCCGAGACTTGGAGCTGGCCAGCGCGCACCTTCCCTCTGTGTGTGCTGCTGTCCGCAAACAGCCTCCAAACAAAGCAGGGCGCTAAGGCATGAGAAGTAAGCGTCCCAGGAGGGAATCTGCCTGCGAGGGAAGCTGTGCAGCACATCCCTTGTTCCGCTCGCCACTTCCCTGACTCTTAGGCAAAGCCCATCTCAGCTGGCTTGTAGGCGTGCCTCCGTGCTCAGAAGCAGTCCCGTGGCAGGCAGGATACAGGGGGATGTATTCTGGGCACGCAGCATGCTGCTTCCCATGCCCGGGACAAACTGCGAGCCGGTGCCTCGCTTGCGATTCTATCTGCCGAGACTTGGAGCTGGCCAGCGCGCACCTTCCCGCTGTGTGTGCTGCTGTCCGCAAACAGCCTCCAAACAAAGCAGGGCGCTAAGGCAGGAGAAGTAAGCGTCCCAGGAGGGAATCTGCCTGCGAGGGAAGCTGTGCAGCACATCCCTTGTTCCGCTCGCCACTTCCCTGACTCTTAGGCAAAGCCCAGCTCAGCTGGCTTGTAGGCGTGCCTCCGTGCTCAGAAGCAGTCCCGTGCCAGGCAGGATACAGCGGGATGTATTCTGGGCATGCAGCATGCTGCTTCCCATGCCCGGGACAAACTGCGAGCCGGTGCCTCGCTTGCGCTTCTATCTGCCGAGACTTGGAGCTGGCCAGCGCGCACCTTCCCGCTGTGTGTGCTGCTGTCCGCAAACAGCCTCCAAACAAAGCAGGACGCTAAGGCATGAGAAGTTAGCGTCCCAGGAGGGAATCTGCCTGCGAGGGAAGCTGTGCAGCACATCTCTTGTTCCACTCGACACTTCCCTCACTCTTAGGCAAAGCCCAGCTCAGCTTGCTTGTAGGCGTGCCTCCGTGCTCAGAAGCAGCCCTGTGGCAGACAGGACAGTGCGAGATGTGTTCTGGGCACGCAGCATGCTGCTTCCCATGCCCGGGACAAACTGCGAGCCGGTGCCTCGCTTGCGCTTCTATCTGCCGAGACTTGGAGCTGGCCAGCGCGCACCTTCCCGCTGTGTGTGCTGCTGTCCGCAAACAGCCTCCAAACAAAGCAGGGCGCTAAGGCAAGAGAAGTAAGCGTCCCAGGAGGGAATCTGCCTGCGAGGGAAGCTGTGCAGCACATCCCTTGTTCCGCTCCCCACTTCACTGACTCTTAGGCAAAGCCCATCTCAGCTGGCTTGTAGGCGTGCCTCCGTGCTCAGAAGCAGTCCCGTGGCAGGCAGGATACAGGGGGATGTATTCTGGGCACGCAGCATGCTGCTTCCCATGCCCGGGACAAACTGCGAGCCGGTGCCTCGCTTGCGCTTCTATGTGCCGAGACTTGGAGCCGATCAGAGCGCACCTTCCCGCTGTGTGTGCTGCTGTCCGCAAACAGCCTCCAAACAAAGCAGGGCGCTAAGGCATGAGAAGTAAGCGTCCCAGGAGGGAATCTGCCTGCGAGGGAAGCTGTGCAGCACATCCCTTGTTCCGCTCGCCACTTCCCTGACTCTTAGGCAAAGCCCATCTCAGCTGGCTTGTAGGCGTGCCTCCGTGCTCAGAAGCAGTCCCGTGGCAGGCAGGATACAGGGGGATGTATTCTGGGCATGCAGCATGCTGCTTCCCATGCCCGGGACAAACTGCGAGCCGGTGCCTCGCTTGCGCTTCTATCTGCCGAGACTTGGAGCCGATCAGAGCGCACCTTCCCGCTGTGTGTGCTGCTGTCCGCAAACAGCCTCCAAACAAAGCAGTGCGCTAAGGCATGAGAAGTAAGCACCCCAGGAGGCGAATCTGCCTGCGAGGGAAGCTGTGCAGCACATCCCTTGTTCCGCTCGCCACTTCCCTGACTCTTAGGCAAAGCCCATCTCAGCTGGCTTGTAGGCCTGCCTCCGTGCTCAGAAGCAGTCCCGTGGCAGGCAGGATACAGGGGGATGTATTCTGGGCACGCAGCATGCTGCTTCCCATGCCCGGGACAAACTGCGAGCCGGTGCCTCGCTTGCGATTCTATCTGCCGAGACTTGGAGCTGGCCAGCGCGCACCTTCCCGCTGTGTGTGCTGCTGTCCGCAAACAGCCTCCAAACAAAGCAGGGCACTAAGGCAAGAGAAGTAAGCGTCCCAGGAGGGAATCTGCCTGCGAGGGAAGCTGTGCAGCACATCCCTTGTTCCGCTCGCCACTTCACTGACTCTTAGGCAAAGCCCATCTCAGCTGGCTTGTAGGCGTGCCTCCGTGCTCAGAAGCAGTCCCGTGGCAGGCAGGATACAGGGGGATGTGTTCTGGGCACGCAGCATGCTGCTTCCCATGCCCGGGACAAACTGCGAGCCGGTGCCTCGCTTGCGCTTCTATGTGCCGAGACTTGGAGCCGATCAGAGCGCACCTTCCCGCTGTGTGTGCTGCTGTCCGCAAACAGCCTCCAAACAAAGCAGGGCGCTAAGGCATGAGAAGTAAGCGTCCCAGGAGGCGAATCTGCCTGCGAGGGAAGCTGTGCAGCACATCCCTTGTTCCGCTCGCCACTTCCCTGACTCTTAGGCAAAGCCCATCTCAGCTGGCTTGTAGGCGTGCCTCCGTGCTCAGAAGCAGTCCCGTGGCAGGCAGGATACAGGGGGATGTATTCTGGGCACGCAGCATGCTGCTTCCCATGCCCGGGACAAACTGCGAGCCGGTGCCTCGCTTGCGCTTCTATCTGCCGAGACTTGGAGCCGATCAGAGCGCACCTTCCCGCTGTGTGTGCTGCTGTCCGCAAACAGCCTCCAAACAAAGCAGGGCGCTAAGGCATGAGAAGTAAGCGTCCCAGGAGGGAATCTGCCTGCGAGGGAAGCTGTGCAGCACATCCCTTGTTCCGCTCGCCACTTCCCTGACTCTTAGGCAAAGCCCATCTCAGCTGGCTTGTAGGCGTGCCTCCGTGCTCAGAAGCAGTCCCGTGGCAGGCAGGATACAGGGGGATGTATTCTGGGCATGCAGCATGCTGCTTCCCATGCCCGGGACAAACTGCGAGCCGGTGCCTCGCTTGCGCTTCTATCTGCCGAGACTTGGAGCCGATCAGAGCGCACCTTCCCGCTGTGTGTGCTGCTGTCCGCAAACAGCCTCCAAACAAAGCAGGGCGCTAAGGCATGAGAAGTAAGCACCCCAGGAGGCGAATCTGCCTGCGAGGGAAGCTGTGCAGCACATCTCTTGTTCCACTCGACACTTCCCTCACTCTTAGGCAAAGCCCATCTCAGCTTGCTTGTAGGCGTGCCTCCGTGCTCAGAAGCAGCCCTGTGGCAGACAGGACAGTGCGAGATGTGTTCTGGGCACGCAGCATGCTGCTTCCCATGCCCGGGACAAACTGCGAGCCAGTGCCTCGCTTGTGCTTCTATCTGCCGAGACTTGGAGCCGATCAGAGCGCACCTTCCCGCTGTGTGTGCTGCTGTCCGCAAACAGCCTCCAAACAAAGCAGGGCGCTAAGGCATGAGAAGTTAGCGCCCCAGGAGGGAATCTGTCTGCGAGGGAAGCTGTGCAGCACATCCCTTGTTCCGCTCGCCACTTCCCTGACTCTTAGGCAAAGCCCATCTCAGCTGGCTTGTAGGCGTGCCTCCGTGCTCAGAAGCAGTCCCGTGGCAGGCAGGATACAGGGGGATGTATTCTGGGCACGCAGCATGCTGCTTCCCATGCCCGGGACAAACTGCGAGCCGGTGCCTCTCTTGCGATTCTATCTGCCGAGACTTGGAGCTGGCCAGCGCGCACCTTCCCGCTGTGTGTGCTGCTGTCCGCAAACAGCCTCCAAACAAAGCAGGGCGCTAAGGCAGGAGAAGTAAGCGTCCCAGGAGGGAATCTACCTGCGAGGGAAGCTGTGCAGCACATCCCTTGTTCCGCTCGCCACTTCCCTGACTCTTAGGCAAAGCCCAGCTCAGCTGGCTTGTAGGCGTGCCTCCGTGCTCAGAAGCAGTCCCGTGCCAGGCAGGATACAGCGGGATGTATTCTGGGCACGCAGCATGCTGCTTCCCATGCCCGGGACAAACTGCGAGCCGGTGCCTCGCTTGCGCTTCTATCTGCCGAGACTTGGAGCTGGCCAGCGCGCACCTTCCCGCTGTGTGTGCTGCTGTCCGCAAACAGCCTCCAAACAAAGCAGGACGCTAAGGCATGAGAAGTTAGCGTCCCAGGAGGGAATCTGCCTGCGAGGGAAGCTGTGCAGCACATCTCTTGTTCCACTCGACACTTCCCTCACTCTTAGGCAAAGCCCAGCTCAGCTTGCTTGTAGGCGTGCCTCCGTGCTCAGAAGCAGCCCTGTAGCAGACAGGACAGTGCGAGATGTGTTCTGGGCACGCAGCATGCTGCTTCCCATGCCCGGGACAAACTGCGAGCCGGTGCCTCGCTTGCGCTTCTATCTGCCGAGACTTGGAGCTGGCCAGCGCGCACCTTCCCGCTGTGTGTGCTGCTGTCCGCAAACAGCCTCCAAACAAAGCAGGGCACTAAGGCAAGAGAAGTAAGCGTCCCAGGAGGGAATTTGCCTGCGAGGGAAGCTGTGCAGCACATCCCTTGTTCCGCTCGCCACTTCCCTGACTCTTAGGCAAAGCCCATCTCAGCTGGCTTGTAGGCGTGCCTCCGTGCTCAGAAGCAGTCGCGTGGCAGGCAGGATACAGGGGGATGTATTCTGGGCACGCAGCATGCTGCTTCCCATGCCCGGGACAAACTGCGAGCCGGTGCCTCGCTTGCGCTTCTATCTGCCGAGACTTGGAGCCGATCAGAGCGCACCTTCCCGCTGTGTGTGCTGCTGTCCGCAAACAGCCTCCAAACAAAGCAGGGCGCTAAGGCATGAGAAGTAAGCACCCCAGAAGGCGAATCTGCCTGCGAGGGAAGCTGTGCAGCACATCTCTTGTTCCACTCGACACTTCCCTCACTCTTAGGCAAAGCCCATCTCAGCTGGCTTGTAGGCGTGCCTCCGTGCTCAGAAGCAGCCCTGTGGCAGACAGGAGAGTGCGAAATGTGTTCTGGGCACGCAGCATGCTGCTTCCCATGCCCGGGACAAACTGCGAGCCGGTGCCTCGCTTGCGCTTCTATCTGCCGAGACTTGGAGCTGGCCAGCGCGCACCTTCCCGCTGTGTGTGCTGCTGTCCGCAAACAGCCTCCAAACAAAGCAGGGCACTAAGGCAAGAGAAGTAAGCGTCCCAGGAGGGAATCTGCCTGCGAGGGAAGCTGTGCAGCACATCCCTTGTTCCGCTCGCCACTTCACTGACTCTTAGGCAAAGCCCATCTCAGCTGGCTTGTAGGCGTGCCTCCGTGCTCAGAAGCAGTCCCGTGGCAGGCAGGATACAGGGGGATGTGTTCTGGGCACGCAGCATGCTGCTTCCCATGCCCGGGACAAACTGCGAGCCGGTGCCTCGCTTGCGCTTCTATGTGCCGAGACTTGGAGCCGATCAGAGCGCACCTTCCCGCTGTGTGTGCTGCTGTCCGCAAACAGCCTCCAAACAAAGCAGGGCGCTAAGGCATGAGAAGTAAGCACCCCAGGAGGCGAATCTGCCTGCGAGGGAAGCTGTGCAGCACATCCCTTGTTCCGCTCGCCACTTCCCTGACTCTTAGGCAAAGCCCATCTCAGCTGGCTTGTAGGCGTGCCTCCGTGCTCAGAAGCAGTCCCGTGGCAGGCAGGATACAGGGGCATGTATTCTGGGCACGCAGCATGCTGCTTCCCATGCCCGGGACAAACTGCGAGCCGGTGCCTCGCTTGCGCTTCTATCTGCCGAGACTTGGAGCCGATCAGAGCGCACCTTCCCGCTGTGTGTGCTGCTGTCCGCAAACAGCCTCCAAACAAAGCAGGGCGCTAAGGCATGAGAAGTAAGCGTCCCAGGAGGGAATCTGCCTGCAAGGGAAGCTGTGCAGCACATCCCTTGTTCCGCTCGCCACTTCCCTGACTCTTAGGCAAAGCCCATCTCAGCTGGCTTGTAGGCGTGCCTCCGTGCTCAGAAGCAGTCCCGTGGCAGGCAGGATACAGGGGGATGTATTCTGGGCACGCAGCATGCTGCTTCCCATGCCCGGGACAAACTGCGAGCCGGTGCCTCGCTTGCGATTCTATCTGCCGAGACTTGGAGCTGGCCAGCGCGCACCTTCCCGCTGTGTGTGCTGCTGTCCGCAAACAGCCTCCAAACAAAGCAGGGCGCTAAGGCATGAGAAGTAAGCACCCCAGGAGGGAATCTGCCTGCGAGGGAAGCTGTGCAGCACATCTCTTGTTCCACTCGACACTTCCCTCACTCTTAGGCAAAGCCCATCTCAGCTGGCTTGTAGGCGTGCCTCCGTGCTCAGAAGCAGCCCTGTGGCAGACAGGAGAGTGCGAAATGTGTTCTGGGCACGCAGCATGCTGCTTCCCATGCCCGGGACAAACTGCGAGCCGGTGCCTCGCTTGCGCTTCTATCTGCCGAGACTTGGAGCTGGCCAGCGCGCACCTTCCCGCTGTGTGTGCTGCTGTCCGCAAACAGCCTCCAAACAAAGCAGGGCACTAAGGCAAGAGAAGTAAGCGTCCCAGGAGGGAATCTGCCTGCGAGGGAAGCTGTGCAGCACATCCCTTGTTCCGCTCGCCACTTCACTGACTCTTAGGCAAAGCCCATCTCAGCTGGCTTGTAGGCGTGCCTCCGTGCTCAGAAGCAGTCCCGTGGCAGGCAGGATACAGGGGGATGTGTTCTGGGCACGCAGCATGCTGCTTCCCATGCCCGGGACAAACTGCGAGCCGGTGCCTCGCTTGCGCTTCTATGTGCCGAGACTTGGAGCCGATCAGAGCGCACCTTCCCGCTGTGTGTGCTGCTGTCCGCAAACAGCCTCCAAACAAAGCAGGGCGCTAAGGCATGAGAAGTAAGCGTCCCAGGAGGCGAATCTGCCTGCGAGGGAAGCTGTGCAGCACATCCCTTGTTCCGCTCGCCACTTCCCTGACTCTTAGGCAAAGCCCATCTCAGCTGGCTTGTAGGCGTGCCTCCGTGCTCAGAAGCAGTCGCGTGGCAGGCAGGATACAGGGGGATGTATTCTGGGCACGCAGCATGCTGCTTCCCATGCCCGGGACAAACTGCGAGCCGGTGCCTCGCTTGCGCTTCTATCTGCCGAGACTTGGAGCCGATCAGAGCGCACCTTCCCGCTGTGTGTGCTGCTGTCCGCAAACAGCCTCCAAACAAAGCAGGGCGCTAAGGCATGAGAAGTAAGCGTCCCAGGAGGGAATCTGCCTGCGAGGGAAGCTGTGCAGCACATCCCTTGTTCCGCTCGCCACTTCCCTGACTCTTAGGCAAAGCCCATCTCAGCTGGCTTGTAGGCGTGCCTCCGTGCTCAGAAGCAGTCCCGTGGCAGGCAGGATACAGGGGGATGTATTCTGGGCACGCAGCATGCTGCTTCCCATGCCCGGGACAAACTGCGAGCCGGTGCCTCGCTTGCGCTTCTATCTGCCGAGACTTGGAGCTGGCCAGCGCGCACCTTCCCGCTGTGTGTGCTGCTGTCCGCAAACAGCCTCCAAACAAAGCAGGGCACTAAGGCAAGAGAAGTAAGCGTCCCAGGAGGGAATCTGCCTGCGAGGGAAGCTGTGCAGCACATCCCTTGTTCCGCTCGCCACTTCCCTGACTCTTAGGCAAAGCCCATCTCAGCTGGCTTGTAGGCGTGCCTCCGTGCTCAGAAGCAGTCGCGTGGCAGGCAGGATACAGGGGGATGTATTCCGGGCACGCAGCATGCTGCTTCCCATGCCCGGGACAAACTGCGAGCCGGTGCCTCGCTTGCGCTTCTATCTGCCGAGACTTGGAGCCGATCAGAGCGCACCTTCCCGCTGTGTGTGCTGCTGTCCGCAAACAGCCTCCAAACAAAGCAGGGCGCTAAGGCATGAGAAGTAAGCGTCCCAGGAGGGAATCTGCCTGCGAGGGAAGCTGTGCAGCACATCCCTTGTTCCGCTCGCCACTTCCCTGACTCTTAGGCAAAGCCCATCTCAGCTGGCTTGTAGGCGTGCCTCCGTGCTCAGAAGCAGTCCCGTGGCAGGCAGGATACAGGGGGATGTATTCTGGGCACGCAGCATGCTGCTTCCCATGCCCGGGACAAACTGCGAGCCGGTGCCTCGCTTGCGCTTCTATCTGCCGAGACTTGGAGCTGGCCAGCGCGCACCTTCCCGCTGTGTGTGCTGCTGTCCGCAAACAGCCTCCAAACAAAGCAGGGCACTAAGGCATGAGAAGTAAGCGTCCCAGGAGGGAATCTGCCTGCGAGGGAAGCTGTGCAGCACATCCCTTGTTCCGCTCGCCACTTCCCTGACTCTTAGGCAAAGCCCATCTCAGCTGGCTTGTAGGCGTGCCTCCGTGCTCAGAAGCAGTCCCGTGGCAGGCAGGATACAGGGGGATGTGTTCTGGGCACGCAGCATGCTGCTTCCCATGCCCGGGACAAACTGCGAGCCGGTGCCTCGCTTGCGCTTCTATGTGCCGAGACTTGGAGCCGATCAGAGCGCACCTTCCCGCTGTGTGTGCTGCTGTCCGCAAACAGCCTCCAAACAAAGCAGGGCGCTAAGGCATGAGAAGTAAGCGTCCCAGGAGGCGAATCTGCCTGCGAGGGAAGCTGTGCAGCACATCCCTTGTTCCGCTCGCCACTTCCCTGACTCTTAGGCAAAGCCCATCTCAGCTGGCTTGTAGGCGTGCCTCCGTGCTCAGAAGCAGTCGCGTGGCAGGCAGGATACAGGGGGATGTATTCTGGGCACGCAGCATGCTGCTTCCCATGCCCGGGACAAACTGCGAGCCGGTGCCTCGCTTGCGCTTCTATCTGCCGAGACTTGGAGCCGATCAGAGCGCACCTTCCCGCTGTGTGTGCTGCTGTCCGCAAACAGCCTCCAAACAAAGCAGGGCGCTAAGGCATGAGAAGTAAGCACCCCAGGAGGCGAATCTGTCTGCGAGGGAAGCTGTGCAGCACATCCCTTGTTCCGCTCGCCACTTCCCTGACTCTTAGGCAAAGCCCATCTCAGCTGGCTTGTAGGCGTGCCTCCGTGCTCAGAAGCAGTCCCGTGGCAGGCAGGATACAGGGGGATGTATTCTGGGCACGCAGCATGCTGCTTCCCATGCCCGGGACAAACTGCGAGCCGGTGCCTCGCTTGCGCTTCTATCTGCCGAGACTTGGAGCCGATCAGAGCGCACCTTCCCGCTGTGTGTGCTGCTGTCCGCAAACAGCCTCCAAACAAAGCAGGGCGCTAAGGCATGAGAAGTAAGCACCCCAGGAGGCGAATCTGTCTGCGAGGGAAGCTGTGCAGCACATCCCTTGTTCCGCTCGCCACTTCCCTGACTCTTAGGCAAAGCCCATCTCAGCTGGCTTGTAGGCGTGCCTCCGTGCTCAGAAGCAGTCCCGTGGCAGGCAGGATACAGGGGGATGTATTCTGGGCACGCAGCATGCTGCTTCCCATGCCCGGGACAAACTGCGAGCCGGTGCCTCGCTTGCGCTTCTATCTGCCGAGACTTGGAGCCGATCAGAGCGCACCTTCCCGCTGTGTGTGCTGCTGTCCGCAAACAGCCTCCAAACAAAGCAGGGCGCTAAGGCATGAGAAGTAAGCACCCCAGGAGGCGAATCTGTCTGCGAGGGAAGCTGTGCAGCACATCCCTTGTTCCGCTCGCCACTTCCCTGACTCTTAGGCAAAGCCCATCTCAGCTGGCTTGTAGGCGTGCCTCCGTGCTCAGAAGCAGTCCCGTGGCAGGCAGGATACAGGGGGATGTATTCTGGGCACGCAGCATGCTGCTTCCCATGCCCGGGACAAACTGCGAGCCGGTGCCTCGCTTGCGATTCTATCTGCCGAGACTTGGAGCTGGCCAGCGCGCACCTTCCCGCTGTGTGTGCTGCTGTCCGCAAACAGCCTCCAAACAAAGCAGGGCACTAAGGCAAGAGAAGTAAGCGTCCCAGGAGGGAATCTGCCTGCGAGGGAAGCTGTGCAGCACATCCCTTGTTCCGCTCGCCACTTCCCTGACTCTTAGGCAAAGCCCATCTCAGCTGGCTTGTAGGCGTTCCTCCGTGCTCAGAAGCAGTCCCGTGGCAGGCAGGATACAGGGGGATGTATTCTGGGCACGCAGCATGCTGCTTCCCATGCCCGGGACAAACTGCGAGCCGGTGCCTCGCTTGCGCTTCTATGTGCCGAGACTTGGAGCCGATCAGAGCGCACCTTCCCGCTGTGTGTGCTGCTGTCCGCAAACAGCCTCCAAACAAAGCAGGGCGCTAAGGCATGAGAAGTAAGCGTCCCAGGAGGGAATCTGCCTGCGAGGGAAGCTGTGCAGCACATCCCTTGTTCCGCTCGCCACTTCCCTGACTCTTAGGCAAAGCCCATCTCAGCTGGCTTGTAGGCGTGCCTCCGTGCTCAGAAGCAGTCCCGTGGCAGGCAGGATACAGGGGGATGTATTCTGGGCACGCAGCATGCTGCTTCCCATGCCCGGGACAAACTGCGAGCCGGTGCCTCGCTTGCGCTTCTATCTGCCGAGACTTGGAGCTGGCCAGCGCGCACCTTCCCGCTGTGTGTGCTGCTGTCCGCAAACAGCCTCCAAACAAAGCAGGGCACTAAGGCAAGAGAAGTAAGCGTCCCAGGAGGGAATCTGCCTGCGAGGGAAGCTGTGCAGCACATCCCTTGTTCCGCTCGCCACTTCACTGACTCTTAGGCAAAGCCCATCTCAGCTGGCTTGTAGGCGTGCCTCCGTGCTCAGAAGCAGTCCCGTGGCAGGCAGGATACAGGGGGATGTGTTCTGGGCACGCAGCATGCTGCTTCCCATGCCCGGGACAAACTGCGAGCCGGTGCCTCGCTTGCGCTTCTATGTGCCGAGACTTGGAGCCGATCAGAGCGCACCTTCCCGCTGTGTGTGCTGCTGTCCGCAAACAGCCTCCAAACAAAGCAGGGCGCTAAGGCATGAGAAGTAAGCGTCCCAGGAGGCGAATCTGCCTGCGAGGGAAGCTGTGCAGCACATCCCTTGTTCCGCTCGCCACTTCCCTGACTCTTAGGCAAAGCCCATCTCAGCTGGCTTGTAGGCGTGCCTCCGTGCTCAGAAGCAGTCGCGTGGCAGGCAGGATACAGGGGGATGTATTCTGGGCACGCAGCATGCTGCTTCCCATGCCCGGGACAAACTGCGAGCCGGTGCCTCGCTTGCGCTTCTATCTGCCGAGACTTGGAGCCGATCAGAGCGCACCTTCCCGCTGTGTGTGCTGCTGTCCGCAAACAGCCTCCAAACAAAGCAGGGCGCTAAGGCATGAGAAGTAAGCGTCCCAGGAGGGAATCTGCCTGCGAGGGAAGCTGTGCAGCACATCCCTTGTTCCGCTCGCCACTTCCCTGACTCTTAGGCAAAGCCCATCTCAGCTGGCTTGTAGGCGTGCCTCCGTGCTCAGAAGCAGTCCCGTGGCAGGCAGGATACAGGGGGATGTATTCTGGGCATGCAGCATGCTGCTTCCCATGCCCGGGACAAACTGCGAGCCGGTGCCTCGCTTGCGCTTCTATCTGCCGAGACTTGGAGCCGATCAGAGCGCACCTTCCCGCTGTGTGTGCTGCTGTCCGCAAACAGCCTCCAAACAAAGCAGGGCGCTAAGGCATGAGAAGTAAGCACCCCAGGAGGCGAATCTGCCTGCGAGGGAAGCTGTGCAGCACATCCCTTGTTCCGCTCGCCACTTCCCTGACTCTTAGGCAAAGCCCATCTCAGCTGGCTTGTAGGCGTGCCTCCGTGCTCAGAAGCAGTCCCGTGGCAGGCAGGATACAGGGGGATGTATTCTGGGCACGCAGCATGCTGCTTCCCATGCCCGGGACAAACTGCGAGCCGGTGCCTCGCTTGCGCTTCTATCTGCCGAGACTTGGAGCTGGCCAGCGCGCACCTTCCCGCTGTGTGTGCTGCTGTCCGCAAACAGCCTCCAAACAAAGCAGGGCACTAAGGCAAGAGAAGTAAGCGTCCCAGGAGGGAATCTGCCTGCGAGGGAAGCTGTGCAGCACATCCCTTGTTCCGCTCGCCACTTCCCTGACTCTTAGGCAAAGCCCATCTCAGCTGGCTTGTAGGCGTTCCTCCGTGCTCAGAAGCAGTCCCGTGGCAGGCAGGATACAGGGGGATGTATTCTGGGCACGCAGCATGCTGCTTCCCATGCCCGGGACAAACTGCGAGCCGGTGCCTCGCTTGCGCTTCTATGTGCCGAGACTTGGAGCCGATCAGAGCGCACCTTCCCGCTGTGTGTGCTGCTGTCCGCAAACAGCCTCCAAACAAAGCAGGGCGCTAAGGCATGAGAAGTAAGCGTCCCAGGAGGGAATCTGCCTGCGAGGGAAGCTGTGCAGCACATCCCTTGTTCCGCTCGCCACTTCCCTGACTCTTAGGCAAAGCCCATCTCAGCTGGCTTGTAGGCGTGCCTCCGTGCTCAGAAGCAGTCCCGTGGCAGGCAGGATACAGGGGGATGTATTCTGGGCACGCAGCATGCTGCTTCCCATGCCCGGGACAAACTGCGAGCCGGTGCCTCGCTTGCGCTTCTATCTGCCGAGACTTGGAGCTGGCCAGCGCGCA
The DNA here is from genome assembly GCF_028389875.1 of Rhea pennata. Lineage (NCBI taxonomy): Eukaryota > Metazoa > Chordata > Aves > Rheiformes > Rheidae > Rhea > Rhea pennata. The sequence goes on along the minus strand of NW_026907694.1, from coordinate 569,500 downwards.
CCTTCCCGCTGTGTGTGCTGCTGTCCGCAAACAGCCTCCAAACAAAGCAGGGCACTAAGGCAAGAGAAGTAAGCGTCCCAGGAGGGAATCTGCCTGCGAGGGAAGCTGTGCAGCACATCCCTTGTTCCGCTCGCCACTTCCCTGACTCTTAGGCAAAGCCCATCTCAGCTGGCTTGTAGGCGTTCCTCCGTGCTCAGAAGCAGTCCCGTGGCAGGCAGGATACAGGGGGATGTATTCTGGGCACGCAGCATGCTGCTTCCCATGCCCGGGACAAACTGCGAGCCGGTGCCTCGCTTGCGCTTCTATGTGCCGAGACTTGGAGCCGATCAGAGCGCACCTTCCCGCTGTGTGTGCTGCTGTCCGCAAACAGCCTCCAAACAAAGCAGGGCGCTAAGGCATGAGAAGTAAGCGTCCCAGGAGGGAATCTGCCTGCGAGGGAAGCTGTGCAGCACATCCCTTGTTCCGCTCGCCACTTCCCTGACTCTTAGGCAAAGCCCATCTCAGCTGGCTTGTAGGCGTGCCTCCGTGCTCAGAAGCAGTCCCGTGGCAGGCAGGATACAGGGGGATGTATTCTGGGCACGCAGCATGCTGCTTCCCATGCCCGGGACAAACTGCGAGCAGGTGCCTCGCTTGCGCTTCTATCTGCCGAGACTTGGAGCTGGCCAGCGCGCACCTTCCCGCTGTGTGTGCTGCTGTCCGCAAACAGCCTCCAAACAAAGCAGGACGCTAAGGCATGAGAAGTTAGCGTCCCAGGAGGGAATCTGCCTGCGAGGGAAGCTGTGCAGCACATCTCTTGTTCCACTCGATACTTCCCTCACTCTTAGGCAAAGCCCAGCTCAGCTTGCTTGTAGGCGTGCCTCCGTGCTCAGCAGCAGCCCTGTGGCAGACAGGAGAGTGCGAGATGTGTTCTGGGCACGCAGCATGCTGCTTCCCATGCCCGGGACAAACTGCGAGCTGGTGCCTCGCTTGCGCTTCTATCTGCCGAGACTTGGAGCTGGCCAGCGCGCACCTTCCCGCTGTGTGTGCTGCTGTCCGCAAACAGCCTCCAAACAAAGCAGGGCACTAAGGCAAGAGAAGTAAGCGCCCCAGGAGGGAATCTGCCTGCGAGGGAAGCTGTGCAGCACATCCCTTGTTCCGCTCGCCACTTCCCTGACTCTTAGGCAAAGCCCATCTCAGCTGGCTTGTAGGCCTGCCTCCGTGCTCAGAAGCAGTCCCGTGGCAGGCAGGATACAGGGGGATGTATTCTGGGCACGCAGCATGCTGCTTCCCATGCCCGGGACAAACTGCGAGCCGGTGCCTCACTTGCGCTTCTATGTGCCGAGACTTGGAGCCGATCAGAGCGCACCTTCCCGCTGTGTGTGCTGCTGTCCGCAAACAGCCTCCAAACAAAGCAGGGCGCTAAGGCATGAGAAGTAAGCGTCCCAGGAGGGAATCTGCCTGCGAGGGAAGCTGTGCAGCACATCCCTTGTTCCGCTCGACACTTCCCTGACTCTTAGGCAAAGCCCATCTCAGCTGGCTTGTAGGCGTGCCTCCGTGCTCAGAAGCAGTCCCGTGGCAGGCAGGATACAGGGGGATGTATTCTGGGCACGCAGCATGCTGCTTCCCATGCCCGGGACAAACTGCGAGCCGGTGCCTCGCTTGCACTTCTATGTGCCGAGACTTGGAGCCGATCAGAGCGCACCTTCCCGCTGTGTGTGCTGCTGTCCGCAAACAGCCTCCAAACAAAGCAGGGCGCTAAGGCATGAGAAGTAAGCGTCCCAGGAGGCGAATCTGCCTGCGAGGGAAGCTGTGCAGCACATCCCTTGTTCCGCTCGCCACTTCCCTGACTCTTAGGCAAAGCCCATCTCAGCTGGCTTGTAGGCGTGCCTCCGTGCTCAGAAGCAGTCCCGTGGCAGGCAGGATACAGGGGGATGTATTCTGGGCATGCAGCATGCTGCTTCCCATGCCCGGGACAAACTGCGAGCCGGTGCCTCGCTTGCGCTTCTATCTGCCGAGACTTGGAGCTGGCCAGCGTGCACCTTCCCGCTGTGTGTGCTGCTGTCCGCAGCCTCCAAACAAAGCAGGGCACTAAGGCATGAGAAGTAAGCGTCCCAGGAGGCGAATCTGCCTGCGAGGGAAGCTGTGCAGCACATCCCTTGTTCCGCTCGCCACTTCCCTGACTCTTAGGCAAAGCCCATCTCAGCTGGCTTGTAGGCGTGCCTCCGTGCTCAGAAGCAGTCCCGTGGCAGGCAGGATACAGGGGGATGTATTCTGGGCATGCAGCATGCTGCTTCCCATGCCCGGGACAAACTGCGAGCAGGTGCCTCGCTTGCGCTTCTATCTGCCGAGACTTGGAGCTGGCCAGCGCGCACCTTCCCGCTGTGTGTGCTGCTGTCCGCAAACAGCCTCCAAACAAAGCAGGGCACTAAGGCATGAGAAGTTAGCGCCCCAGGAGGGAATCTGTCTGCGAGGGAAGCTGTGCAGCACATCCCTTGTTCCGCTCGCCACTTCCCTGACTCTTAGGCAAAGCCCATCTCAGCTGGCTTGTAGGCGTGCCTCCGTGCTCAGAAGCAGTCCCGTGGCAGGCAGGATACAGGGGGATGTATTCTGGGCACGCAGCATGCTGCTTCCCATGCCCGGGACAAACTGCGAGCCGGTGCCTCGCTTGCGCTTCTATGTGCCGAGACTTGGAGCCGATCAGAGCGCACCTTCCCGCTGTGTGTGCTGCTGTCCGCAAACAGCCTCCAAACAAAGCAGGGCGCTAAGGCAGGAAAAATAAGCGTCCCAGGAGGGAATCTACCTGCGAGGGAAGCTGTGCAGCACATCCCTTGTTCCGCTCGCCACTTCCCTGACTCTTAGGCAAAGCCCAGCTCAGCTGGCTTGTAGGCGTGCCTCCGTGCTCAGAAGCAGTCCCGTGGCAGGCAGGATACAGCGGGATGTATTCTGGGCATGCAGCATGCTGCTTCCCATGCCCGGGACAAACTGCGAGCCGGTGCCTCGCTTGCGATTCTATCTGCCGAGACTTGGAGCTGGCCAGCGCGCACCTTCCCGCTGTGTGTGCTGCTGTCCGCAAACAGCCTCCAAACAAAGCAGGGCGCTAAGGCATGAGAAGTTAGCGTCCCAGGAGGGAATCTGCCTGCGAGGGAAGCTGTGCAGCACATCTCTTGTTCCACTCGACACTTCCCTGACTCTTAGGCAAAGCCCAGCTCAGCTGGTTTGTAGGCGTGCCTCCGTGCTCAGAAGCAGCCCTGTGGCAGACAGGAGAGTGCGAAATGTGTTCTGGGCACGCAGCATGCTGCTTCCCATGCCCGGGACAAACTGCGAGCCGGTGCCTCGCTTGCGCTTCTATCTGCATAGACTTGGAGCTGGCCAGCGCGCACCTTCCCGCTGTGTGTGCTGCTGTCCGCAAACAGCCTCCAAACAAAGCAGGGCACTAAGGCATGAGAAGTAAGCGTCCCAGGAGGGAATCTGCCTGCGAGGGAAGCTGTGCAGCACATCCCTTGTTCCGCTCGCCACTTCCCTGACTCTTAGGCAAAGCCCATCTCAGCTGGCTTGTAGGCGTGCCTCTGTGCTCAGAAGCAGTCCCGTGGCAGGCAGGATACAGGGGGATGTATTCTGGGCACGCAGCATGCTGCTTCCCATGCCCGGGACAAACTGCGAGCCGGTGCCTCGCTTGCGCTTCTATCTGCCGAGACTTGGAGCTGGCCAGCGCGCACCTTCCCGCTGTGTGTGCTGCTGTCCGCAAACAGCCTCCAAACAAAGCAGGACGCTAAGGCATGAGAAGTAAGCACCCCAGGAGGGAATCTGCCTGCGAGGGAAGCTGTGCAGCACATCTCTTGTTCCACTCGACACTTCCCTCACTCTTAGGCAAAGCCCATCTCAGCTGGCTTGTAGGCGTGCCTCCGTGCTCAGAAGCAGCCCTGTGGCAGACAGGAGAGTGCGAAATGTGTTCTGGGCACGCAGCATGCTGCTTCCCATGCCCGGGACAAACTGCGAGCCGGTGCCTCGCTTGCGCTTCTATCTGCCGAGACTTGGAGCTGGCCAGCGCGCACCTTCCCGCTGTGTGTGCTGCTGTCCGCAAACAGCCTCCAAACAAAGCAGGGCACTAAGGCAAGAGAAGTAAGCGTCCCAGGAGGGAATCTGCCTGCGAGGGAAGCTGTGCAGCACATCCCTTGTTCCGCTCGCCACTTCACTGACTCTTAGGCAAAGCCCATCTCAGCTGGCTTGTAGGCGTGCCTCCGTGCTCAGAAGCAGTCCCGTGGCAGGCAGGATACAGGGGGATGTGTTCTGGGCACGCAGCATGCTGCTTCCCATGCCCGGGACAAACTGCGAGCCGGTGCCTCGCTTGCGCTTCTATGTGCCGAGACTTGGAGCCGATCAGAGCGCACCTTCCCGCTGTGTGTGCTGCTGTCCGCAAACAGCCTCCAAACAAAGCAGGGCGCTAAGGCATGAGAAGTAAGCGTCCCAGGAGGCGAATCTGCCTGCGAGGGAAGCTGTGCAGCACATCCCTTGTTCCGCTCGCCACTTCCCTGACTCTTAGGCAAAGCCCATCTCAGCTGGCTTGTAGGCGTGCCTCCGTGCTCAGAAGCAGTCGCGTGGCAGGCAGGATACAGGGGGATGTATTCTGGGCACGCAGCATGCTGCTTCCCATGCCCGGGACAAACTGCGAGCCGGTGCCTCGCTTGCGCTTCTATCTGCCGAGACTTGGAGCCGATCAGAGCGCACCTTCCCGCTGTGTGTGCTGCTGTCCGCAAACAGCCTCCAAACAAAGCAGGGCGCTAAGGCATGAGAAGTAAGCGTCCCAGGAGGGAATCTGCCTGCGAGGGAAGCTGTGCAGCACATCCCTTGTTCCGCTCGCCACTTCCCTGACTCTTAGGCAAAGCCCAGCTCAGCTGGCTTGTAGGCGTGCCTCCGTGCTCAGAAGCAGTCCCGTGGCAGGCAGGATACAGGGGGATGTATTCTGGGCACGCAGCATGCTGCTTCCCATGCCCGGGACAAACTGCGAGCCGGTGCCTCGCTTGCGCTTCTATGTGCCGAGACTTGGAGCCGATCAGAGCGCACCTTCCCGCTGTGTGTGCTGCTGTCCGCAAACAGCCTCCAAACAAAGCAGGGCGCTAAGGCATGAGAAGTAAGCACCCCAGGAGGCGAATCTGCCTGCGAGGGAAGCTGTGCAGCACATCCCTTGTTCCGCTCGCCACTTCCCTGACTCTTAGGCAAAGCCCATCTCAGCTGGCTTGTAGGCGTGCCTCCGTGCTCAGAAGCAGTCCCGTGGCAGGCAGGATACAGGGGGATGTATTCTGGGCACGCAGCATGCTGCTTCCCATGCCCGGGACAAACTGCGAGCCGGTGCCTCGCTTGCGCTTCTATCTGCCGAGACTTGGAGCTGGCCAGCGCGCACCTTCCCGCTGTGTGTGCTGCTGTCCGCAAACAGCCTCCAAACAAAGCAGGGCACTAAGGCAAGAGAAGTAAGCGTCCCAGGAGGGAATCTGCCTGCGAGGGAAGCTGTGCAGCACATCCCTTGTTCCGCTCGCCACTTCCCTGACTCTTAGGCAAAGCCCATCTCAGCTGGCTTGTAGGCGTTCCTCCGTGCTCAGAAGCAGTCCCGTGGCAGGCAGGATACAGGGGGATGTATTCTGGGCACGCAGCATGCTGCTTCCCATGCCCGGGACAAACTGCGAGCCGGTGCCTCGCTTGCGCTTCTATGTGCCGAGACTTGGAGCCGATCAGAGCGCACCTTCCCGCTGTGTGTGCTGCTGTCCGCAAACAGCCTCCAAACAAAGCAGGGCGCTAAGGCATGAGAAGTAAGCGTCCCAGGAGGGAATCTGCCTGCGAGGGAAGCTGTGCAGCACATCCCTTGTTCCGCTCGCCACTTCCCTGACTCTTAGGCAAAGCCCATCTCAGCTGGCTTGTAGGCGTGCCTCCGTGCTCAGAAGCAGTCCCGTGGCAGGCAGGATACAGGGGGATGTATTCTGGGCACGCAGCATGCTGCTTCCCATGCCCGGGACAAACTGCGAGCCGGTGCCTCGCTTGCGCTTCTATCTGCCGAGACTTGGAGCTGGCCAGCGCGCACCTTCCCGCTGTGTGTGCTGCTGTCCGCAAACAGCCTCCAAACAAAGCAGGGCGCTAAGGCATGAGAAGTAAGCGTCCCAGGAGGGAATCTGCCTGCGAGGGAAGCTGTGCAGCACATCCCTTGTTCCGCTCGCCACTTCCCTGACTCTTAGGCAAAGCCCATCTCAGCTGGCTTGTAGGCGTGCCTCCGTGCTCAGAAGCAGTCCCGTGGCAGGCAGGATACAGGGGGATGTATTCTGGGCACGCAGCATGCTGCTTCCCATGCCCGGGACAAACTGCGAGCCGGTGCCTCGCTTGCGCTTCTATCTGCCGAGACTTGGAGCTGGCCAGCGCGCACCTTCCCGCTGTGTGTGCTGCTGTCCGCAAACAGCCTCCAAACAAAGCAGGACGCTAAGGCATGAGAAGTAAGCGTCCCAGGAGGGAATCTGCCTGCGAGGGAAGCTGTGCAGCACATCTCTTGTTCCACTCGACACTTCCCTGACTCTTAGGCAAAGCCCATCTCAGCTGGCTTGTAGGCGTGCCTCCGTGCTCAGAAGCAGCCCTGTGGCAGGCAGGACAGTGCGAGATGTGTTCTGGGCACGCAGCATGCTGCTTCCCATGCCCGGGACAAACTGCGAGCAGGTGCCTCGCTTGCGCTTCTATCTGCCGAGACTTGGAGCTGGCCAGCGCGCACCTTCCCGCTGTGTGTGCTGCTGTCCGCAAACAGCCTCCAAACAAAGCAGGGCACTAAGGCAAGAGAAGTAAGCGCCCCAGGAGGGAATCTGCCTGCGAGGGAAGCTGTGCAGCACATCCCTTGTTCCGCTCGCCACTTCCCTGACTCTTAGGCAAAGCCCATCTCAGCTGGCTTGTAGGCGTGCCTCCGTGCTCAGAAGCAGTCCCGTGGCAGGCAGGATACAGGGGGATGTATTCTGGGCACGCAGCATGCTGCTTCCCATGCCCGGGACAAACTGCGAGCCGGTGCCTCGCTTGCGCTTCTATCTGCCGAGACTTGGAGCCGATCAGAGCGCACCTTCCCGCTGTGTGTGCTGCTGTCCGCAAACAGCCTCCAAACAAAGCAGGGCGCTAAGGCATGAGAAGTAAGCGTCCCAGGAGGGAATCTGCCTGCGAGGGAAGCTGTGCAGCACATCCCTTGTTCCGCTCGCCACTTCCCTGACTCTTAGGCAAAGCCCATCTCAGCTGGCTTGTAGGCGTGCCTCCGTGCTCAGAAGCAGTCCCGTGGCAGGCAGGATACAGGGGGATGTATTCTGGGCATGCAGCATGCTGCTTCCCATGCCCGGGACAAACTGCGAGCAGGTGCCTCGCTTGCGCTTCTATCTGCCGAGACTTGGAGCCGATCAGAGCGCACCTTCCCGCTGTGTGTGCTGCTGTCCGCAAACAGCCTCCAAACAAAGCAGGGCGCTAAGGCATGAGAAGTAAGCACCCCAGGAGGCGAATCTGCCTGCGAGGGAAGCTGTGCAGCACATCCCTTGTTCCGCTCGCCACTTCCCTGACTCTTAGGCAAAGCCCATCTCAGCTGGCTTGTAGGCGTGCCTCCGTGCTCAGAAGCAGTCCCGTGGCAGGCAGGATACAGGGGGATGTATTCTGGGCACGCAGCATGCTGCTTCCCATGCCCGGGACAAACTGCGAGCCGGTGCCTCGCTTGCGATTCTATCTGCCGAGACTTGGAGCTGGCCAGCGCGCACCTTCCCGCTGTGTGTGCTGCTGTCCGCAAACAGCCTCCAAACAAAGCAGGGCGCTAAGGCATGAGAAGTAAGCGTCCCAGGAGGGAATCTGCCTGCGAGGGAAGCTGTGCAGCACATCTCTTGTTCCACTCGACACTTCCCTCACTCTTAGGCAAAGCCCATCTCAGCTGGCTTGTAGGCGTGCCTCCGTGCTCAGAAGCAGCCCTGTGGCAGACAGGAGAGTGCGAAATGTGTTCTGGGCACGCAGCATGCTGCTTCCCATGCCCGGGACAAACTGCGAGCCGGTGCCTCTCTTGCGCTTCTATCTGCCGAGACTTGGAGCTGGCCAGCGCGCACCTTCCCGCTGTGTGTGCTGCTGTCCGCAAACAGCCTTCAAACAAAGCAGGGCACTAAGGCAAGAGAAGTTAGCGTCCCAGGAGGGAATCTGCCTGCGAGGGAAGCTGTGCAGCACATCCCTTGTTCCGCTCGCCACTTCACTGACTCTTAGGCAAAGCCCATCTCAGCTGGCTTGTAGGCGTGCCTCCGTGCTCAGAAGCAGTCCCGTGGCAGGCAGGATACAGGGGGATGTGTTCTGGGCACGCAGCATGCTGCTTCCCATGCCCGGGACAAACTGCGAGCCGGTGCCTCGCTTGCGCTTCTATGTGCCGAGACTTGGAGCCGATCAGAGCGCACCTTCCCGCTGTGTGTGCTGCTGTCCGCAAACAGCCTCCAAACAAAGCAGGGCGCTAAGGCATGAGAAGTAAGCGTCCCAGGAGGCGAATCTGCCTGCGAGGGAAGCTGTGCAGCACATCCCTTGTTCCGCTCGCCACTTCCCTGACTCTTAGGCAAAGCCCATCTCAGCTGGCTTGTAGGCGTGCCTCCGTGCTCAGAAGCAGTCCCGTGGCAGGCAGGATACAGGGGGATGTATTCTGGGCACGCAGCATGCTGCTTCCCATGCCCGGGACAAACTGCGAGCCGGTGCCTCGCTTGCGCTTCTATCTGCCGAGACTTGGAGCCGATCAGAGCGCACCTTCCCGCTGTGTGTGCTGCTGTCCGCAAACAGCCTCCAAACAAAGCAGGGCGCTAAGGCATGAGAAGTAAGCGTCCCAGGAGGGAATCTGCCTGCGAGGGAAGCTGTGCAGCACATCCCTTGTTCCGCTCGCCACTTCACTGACTCTTAGGCAAAGCCCATCTCAGCTGGCTTGTAGGCGTGCCTCCGTGCTCAGAAGCAGTCCCGTGGCAGGCAGGATACAGGGGGATGTATTCTGGGCACGCAGCATGCTGCTTCCCATGCCCGGGACAAACTGCGAGCCGGTGCCTCGCTTGCGATTCTATCTGCCGAGACTTGGAGCCGATCAGAGCGCACCTTCCCGCTGTGTGTGCTGCTGTCCGCAAACAGCCTCCAAACAAAGCAGGGCGCTAAGGCATGAGAAGTAAGCGTCCCAGGAGGCGAATCTGCCTGCGAGGGAAGCTGTGCAGCACATCCCTTGTTCCGCTCGCCACTTCCCTGACTCTTAGGCAAAGCCCATCTCAGCTGGCTTGTAGGCGTGCCTCCGTGCTCAGAAGCAGTCCCGTGGCAGGCAGGATACAGGGGGATGTATTCTGGGCACGCAGCATGCTGCTTCCCATGCCCGGGACAAACTGCGAGCCGGTGCCTCGCTTGCGCTTCTATCTGCCGAGACTTGGAGCCGATCAGAGCGCACCTTCCCGCTGTGTGTGCTGCTGTCCGCAAACAGCCTCCAAACAAAGCAGGACGCTAAGGCATGAGAAGTTAGCGTCCCAGGAGGGAATCTGCCTGCGAGGGAAGCTGTGCAGCACATCTCTTGTTCCACTCGACACTTCCCTCACTCTTAGGCAAAGCCCAGCTCAGCTTGCTTGTAGGCGTGCCTCCGTGCTCAGAAGCAGCCCTGTGGCAGACAGGACAGTGCGAGATGTGTTCTGGGCACGCAGCATGCTGCTTCCCATGCCCGGGACAAACTGCGAGCCGGTGCCTCGCTTGCGCTTCTATCTGCCGAGACTTGGAGCTGGCCAGCGCGCACCTTCCCGCTGTGTGTGCTGCTGTCCGCAAACAGCCTCCAAACAAAGCAGGGCGCTAAGGCATGAGAAGTAAGCGTCCCAGGAGGGAATCTGCCTGCGAGGGAAGCTGTGCAGCACATCCCTTGTTCCGCTCGCCACTTCCCTGACTCTTAGGCAAAGCCCATCTCAGCTGGCTTGTAGGCGTGCCTCCGTGCTCAGAAGCAGTCCCGTGGCAGGCAGGATACAGGGGGATGTATTCTGGGCACGCAGCATGCTGCTTCCCATGCCCGGGACAAACTGCGAGCAGGTGCCTGGCTTGCGCTTCAATCTGCCGAGACTTGGAGCCGATCAGAGCGCACCTTCCCGCTGTGTGTGCTGCTGTCCGCAAACAGCCTCCAAACAAAGCAGGGCGCTAAGGCATGAGAAGTAAGCGTCCCAGGAGGGAATCTGCCTGCGAGGGAAGCTGTGCAGCACATCTCTTGTTCCACTCGACACTTCCCTCACTCTTAGGCAAAGCCCATCTCAGCTGGCTTGTAGGCGTGCCTCCGTGCTCAGAAGCAGCCCTGTGGCAGACAGGAGAGTGCGAAGTGTGTTCTGGGCACGCAGCATGCTGCTTCCCATGCCCGGGACAAACTGCGAGCCGGTGCCTCGCTTGCGCTTCTATCTGCCGAGACTTGGAGCCGATCAGAGCGCACCTTCCCGCTGTGTGTGCTGCTGTCCGCAAACAGCCTCCAAACAAAGCAGGGCACTAAGGCAAGAGAAGTAAGCGTCCCAGGAGGGAATCTGCCTGCGAGGGAAGCTGTGCAGCACATCCCTTGTTCCGCTCGCCACTTCACTGACTCTTAGGCAAAGCCCATCTCAGCTGGCTTGTAGGCGTGCCTCCGTGCTCAGAAGCAGTCCCGTGGCAGGCAGGATACAGGGGGATGTGTTCTGGGCACGCAGCATGCTGCTTCCCATGCCCGGGACAAACTGCGAGCCGGTGCCTCGCTTGCGCTTCTATGTGCCGAGACTTGGAGCCGATCAGAGCGCACCTTCCCGCTGTGTGTGCTGCTGTCCGCAAACAGCCTCCAAACAAAGCAGGGCGCTAAGGCATGAGAAGTAAGCGTCCCAGGAGGCGAATCTGCCTGCGAGGGAAGCTGTGCAGCACATCCCTTGTTCCGCTCGCCACTTCCCTGACTCTTAGGCAAAGCCCATCTCAGCTGGCTTGTAGGCGTGCCTCCGTGCTCAGAAGCAGTCCCGTGGCAGGCAGGATACAGGGGGATGTATTCTGGGCACGCAGCATGCTGCTTCCCATGCCCGGGACAAACTGCGAGCCGGTGCCTCGCTTGCGCTTCTATCTGCCGAGACTTGGAGCCGATCAGAGCGCACCTTCCCGCTGTGTGTGCTGCTGTCCGCAAACAGCCTCCAAACAAAGCAGGGCGCTAAGGCATGAGAAGTAAGCGTCCCAGGAGGGAATCTGCCTGCGAGGGAAGCTGTGCAGCACATCCCTTGTTCCGCTCGCCACTTCCCTGACTCTTAGGCAAAGCCCATCTCAGCTGGCTTGTAGGCGTGCCTCCGTGCTCAGAAGCAGTCCCGTGGCAGGCAGGATACAGGGGGATGTATTCTGGGCATGCAGCATGCTGCTTCCCATGCCCGGGACAAACTGCGAGCCGGTGCCTCGCTTGCGCTTCTATCTGCCGAGACTTGGAGCCGATCAGAGCGCACCTTCCCGCTGTGTGTGCTGCTGTCCGCAAACAGCCTCCAAACAAAGCAGGGCGCTAAGGCATGAGAAGTAAGCGTCCCAGGAGGCGAATCTGCCTGCGAGGGAAGCTGTGCAGCACATCCCTTGTTCCGCTCGCCACTTCCCTGACTCTTAGGCAAAGCCCATCTCAGCTGGCTTGTAGGCGTTCCTCCGTGCTCAGAAGCAGTCCCGTGGCAGGCAGGATACAGGGGGATGTATTCTGGGCACGCAGCATGCTGCTTCCCATGCCCGGGACAAACTGCGAGCCGGTGCCTCGCTTGCGCTTCTATCTGCCGAGACTTGGAGCCGATCAGAGCGCACCTTCCCGCTGTGTGTGCTGCTGTCCGCAAACAGCCTCCAAACAAAGCAGGACGCTAAGGCATGAGAAGTTAGCGTCCCAGGAGGGAATCTGCCTGCGAGGGAAGCTGTGCAGCACATCTCTTGTTCCACTCGACACTTCCCTCACTCTTAGGCAAAGCCCAGCTCAGCTTGCTTGTAGGCGTGCCTCCGTGCTCAGAAGCAGCCCTGTGGCAGACAGGACAGTGCGAGATGTGTTCTGGGCACGCAGCATGCTGCTTCCCATGCCCGGGACAAACTGCGAGCCGGTGCCTCGCTTGCGCTTCTATCTGCCGAGACTTGGAGCTGGCCAGCGCGCACCTTCCCGCTGTGTGTGCTGCTGTCCGCAAACAGCCTCCAAACAAAGCAGGGCGCTAAGGCATGAGAAGTAAGCGTCCCAGGAGGGAATCTGCCTGCGAGGGAAGCTGTGCAGCACATCCCTTGTTCCGCTCGCCACTTCCCTGACTCTTAGGCAAAGCCCATCTCAGCTGGCTTGTAGGCGTGCCTCCGTGCTCAGAAGCAGTCCCGTGGCAGGCAGGATACAGGGGGATGTATTCTGGGCACGCAGCATGCTGCTTCCCATGCCCGGGACAAACTGCGAGCAGGTGCCTGGCTTGCGCTTCAATCTGCCGAGACTTGGAGCTGGCCAGCGCGCACCTTCCCGCTGTGTGTGCTGCTGTCCGCAAACAGCCTCCAAACAAAGCAGGGCACTAAGGCAAGAGAAGTAAGCGCCCCAGGAGGGAATCTGCCTGCGAGGGAAGCTGTGCAGCACATCCCTTGTTCCGCTCGACACTTCCCTGACTCTTAGGCAAAGCCCATCTCAGCTGGCTTGTAGGCGTGCCTCCGTGCTCAGAAGCAGTCCCGTGGCAGGCAGGATACAGGGGGATGTATTCTGGGCACGCAGCATGCTGCTTCCCATGCCCGGGACAAACTGCGAGCCAGTGCCTCGCTTGTGCTTCTATCTGCCGAGACTTGGAGCCGATCAGAGCGCACCTTCCCGCTGTGTGTGCTGCTGTCCGCAAACAGCCTCCAAACAAAGCAGGGCGCTAAGGCATGAGAAGTTAGCGTCCCAGGAGGGAATCTGTCTGCGAGGGAAGCTGTGCAGCACATCCCTTGTTCTGCTCGCCACTTCCCTGACTCTTAGGCAAAGCCCATCTCAGCTGGCTTGTAGGCGTGCCTCCGTGCTCAGAAGCAGTCCCGTGGCAGGCAGGATACAGGGGGATGTATTCTGGGCACGCAGCATGCTGCTTCCCATGCCCGGGACAAACTGCGAGCCGGTGCCTCGCTTGCGATTCTATCTGCCGAGACTTGGAGCTGGCCAGCGCGCACCTTCCCGCTGTGTGTGCTGCTGTCCGCAAACAGCCTCCAAACAAAGCAGGGCGCTAAGGCAGGAGAAGTAAGCGTCCCAGGAGGGAATCTACCTGCGAGGGAAGCTGTGCAGCACATCCCTTGTTCCGCTCGCCACTTCCCTGACTCTTAGGCAAAGCCCAGCTCAGCTGGCTTGTAGGCGTGCCTCCGTGCTCAGAAGCAGTCCCGTGGCAGGCAGGATACAGCGGGATGTCTTCTGGGCATGCAGCATGCTGCTTCCCATGCCCGGGACAAACTGCGAGCCGGTGCCTCGCTTGCGCTTCTATCTGCCGAGACTTGGAGCTGGCCAGCGCGCACCTTCCCGCTGTGTGTGCTGCTGTCCGCAAACAGCCTCCAAACAAAGCAGGACGCTAAGGCATGAGAAGTTAGCGTCCCAGGAGGGAATCTGCCTGCGAGGGAAGCTGTGCAGCACATCTCTTGTTCCACTCGACACTTCCCTCACTCTTAGGCAAAGCCCAGCTCAGCTTGCTTGTAGGCGTGCCTCCGTGCTCAGAAGCAGCCCTGTGGCAGACAGGACAGTGCGAGATGTGTTCTGGGCACGCAGCATGCTGCTTCCCATGCCCGGGACAAACTGCGAGCAGGTGCCTCGCTTGCGCTTCTATCTGCCGAGACTTGGAGCTGGCCAGCGCGCACCTTCCCGCTGTGTGTGCTGCTGTCCGCAAACAGCCTCCAAACAAAGCAGGGCACTAAGGCAAGAGAAGTAAGCGTCCCAGGACGGAATCTGCCTGCGAGGGAAGCTGTGCAGCACATCTCTTGTTCCACTCGACACTTCCCTCACTCTTAGGCAAAGCCCAGCTCAGCTTGCTTGTAGGCGTGCCTCCGTGCTCAGAAGCAGCCCTGTGGCAGACAGGACAGTGCGAGATGTGTTCTGGGCACGCAGCATGCTGCTTCCCATGCCCGGGACAAAGTGCGAGCAGGTGCCTCGCTTGCGCTTCTATCTGCCGAGACTTGGAGCTGGCCAGCGCGCACCTTCCCGCTGTGTGTGCTGCTGTCCGCAAACAGCCTCCAAACAAAGCAGGGCGCTAAGGCATGAGAAGTAAGCACCCCAGAAGGCGAATCTGCCTGCGAGGGAAGCTGTGCAGCACATCTCTTGTTCCACTCGACACTTCCCTCACTCTTAGGCAAAGCCCATCTCAGCTGGCTTGTAGGCGTGCCTCCGTGCTCAGAAGCAGCCCTGTGGCAGACAGGAGAGTGCGAAATGTGTTCTGGGCACGCAGCATGCTGCTTCCCATGCCCGGGACAAACTGCGAGCCGGTGCCTCGCTTGCGCTTCTATCTGCCGAGACTTGGAGCTGGCCAGCGCGCACCTTCCCGCTGTGTGTGCTGCTGTCCGCAAACAGCCTCCAAACAAAGCAGGGCACTAAGGCAAGAGAAGTAAGCGTCCCAGGAGGGAATCTGCCTGCGAGGGAAGCTGTGCAGCACATCCCTTGTTCCGCTCGCCACTTCACTGACTCTTAGGCAAAGCCCATCTCAGCTGGCTTGTAGGCGTGCCTCCGTGCTCAGAAGCAGTCCCGTGGCAGGCAGGATACAGGGGGATGTGTTCTGGGCACGCAGCATGCTGCTTCCCATGCCCGGGACAAACTGCGAGCCGGTGCCTCGCTTGCGCTTCTATGTGCCGAGACTTGGAGCCGATCAGAGCGCACCTTCCCGCTGTGTGTGCTGCTGTCCGCAAACAGCCTCCAAACAAAGCAGGGCGCTAAGGCATGAGAAGTAAGCACCCCAGGAGGCGAATCTGCCTGCGAGGGAAGCTGTGCAGCACATCCCTTGTTCCGCTCGCCACTTCCCTGACTCTTAGGCAAAGCCCATCTCAGCTGGCTTGTAGGCGTGCCTCCGTGCTCAGAAGCAGTCCCGTGGCAGGCAGGATACAGGGGCATGTATTCTGGGCACGCAGCCTGCTGCTTCCCATGCCCGGGACAAACTGCGAGCCGGTGCCTCGCTTGCGCTTCTATCTGCCGAGACTTGGAGCCGATCAGAGCGCACCTTCCCGCTGTGTGTGCTGCTGTCCGCAAACAGCCTCCAAACAAAGCAGGGCGCTAAGGCATGAGAAGTAAGCGTCCCAGGAGGGAATCTGCCTGCAAGGGAAGCTGTGCAGCACATCCCTTGTTCCGCTCGCCACTTCCCTGACTCTTAGGCAAAGCCCATCTCAGCTGGCTTGTAGGCGTGCCTCCGTGCTCAGAAGCAGTCCCGTGGCAGGCAGGATACAGGGGGATGTATTCTGGGCATGCAGCATGCTGCTTCCCATGCCCGGGACAAACTGCGAGCCGGTGCCTCGCTTGCGCTTCTATCTGCCGAGACTTGGAGCCGATCAGAGCGCACCTTCCCGCTGTGTGTGCTGCTGTCCGCAAACAGCCTCCAAACAAAGCAGGGCGCTAAGGCATGAGAAGTAAGCACCCCAGGAGGCGAATCTGCCTGCGAGGGAAGCTGTGCAGCACATCCCTTGTTCCGCTCGCCACTTCCCTGACTCTTAGGCAAAGCCCATCTCAGCTGGCTTGTAGGCGTGCCTCCGTGCTCAGAAGCAGTCCCGTGCCAGGCAGGATACAGGGGGATGTATTCTGGGCACGCAGCATGCTGCTTCCCATGCCCGGGACAAACTGCGAGCCGGTGCCTCGCTTGCGATTCTATCTGCCGAGACTTGGAGCTGGCCAGCGCGCACCTTCCCGCTGTGTGTGCTGCTGTCCGCAAACAGCCTCCAAACAAAGCAGGGCGCTAAGGCATGAGAAGTAAGCACCCCAGGAGGGAATCTGCCTGCGAGGGAAGCTGTGCAGCACATCTCTTGTTCCACTCGACACTTCCCTCACTCTTAGGCAAAGCCCATCTCAGCTGGCTTGTAGGCGTGCCTCCGTGCTCAGAAGCAGCCCTGTGGCAGACAGGAGAGTGCGAAATGTGTTCTGGGCACGC
Source organism: Rhea pennata (assembly GCF_028389875.1). Taxonomy (NCBI): domain Eukaryota; kingdom Metazoa; phylum Chordata; class Aves; order Rheiformes; family Rheidae; genus Rhea; species Rhea pennata. The sequence goes on along the minus strand of NW_026907694.1, from coordinate 553,454 downwards.
AGCATGCTGCTTCCCATGCCCGGGACAAACTGCGAGCCGGTGCCTCGCTTGCGCTTCTATCTGCCGAGACTTGGAGCTGGCCAGCGCGCACCTTCCCGCTGTGTGTGCTGCTGTCCGCAAACAGCCTCCAAACAAAGCAGGGCACTAAGGCAAGAGAAGTAAGCGTCCCAGGAGGGAATCTGCCTGCGAGGGAAGCTGTGCAGCACATCCCTTGTTCCGCTCGCCACTTCACTGACTCTTAGGCAAAGCCCATCTCAGCTGGCTTGTAGGCGTGCCTCCGTGCTCAGAAGCAGTCCCGTGGCAGGCAGGATACAGGGGGATGTGTTCTGGGCACGTAGCATGCTGCTTCCCATGCCCGGGACAAACTGCGAGCTGGTGCCTCGCTTGCGCTTCTATCTGCCGAGACTTGGAGCCGATCAGAGCGCACCTTCCCGCTGTGTGTGCTGCTGTCCGCAAACAGCCTCCAAACAAAGCAGGGCGCTAAGGCATGAGAAGTAAGCGTCCCAGGAGGCGAATCTGCCTGCGAGGGAAGCTGTGCAGCACATCCCTTGTTCCGCTCGCCACTTCCCTGACTCTTAGGCAAAGCCCATCTCAGCTGGCTTGTAGGCGTGCCTCCGTGCTCAGAAGCAGTCCCGTGGCAGGCAGGATACAGGGGGATGTATTCTGGGCACGCAGCATGCTGCTTCCCATGCCCGGGACAAACTGCGAGCCGGTGCCTCGCTTGCGCTTCTATCTGCCGAGACTTGGAGCTGGCCAGCGCGCACCTTCCCGCTGTGTGTGCTGCTGTCCGCAAACAGCCTCCAAACAAAGCAGGGCACTAAGGCAAGAGAAGTAAGCGCCCCAGGAGGGAATCTGCCTGCGAGGGAAGCTGTGCAGCACATCCCTTGTTCCGCTCGCCACTTCCCTGACTCTTAGGCAAAGCCCATCTCAGCTGGCTTGTAGGCGTTCCTCCGTGCTCAGAAGCAGTCCCGTGGCAGGCAGGATACAGGGGGATGTATTCTGGGCACGCAGCATGCTGCTTCCCATGCCCGGGACAAACTGCGAGCCGGTGCCTCGCTTGCGCTTCTATGTGCCGAGACTTGGAGCCGATCAGAGCGCACCTTCCCGCTGTGTGTGCTGCTGTCCGCAAACAGCCTCCAAACAAAGCAGGGCGCTAAGGCATGAGAAGTAAGCGTCCCAGGAGGGAATCTGCCTGCGAGGGAAGCTGTGCAGCACATCCCTTGTTCCGCTCGCCACTTCCCTGACTCTTAGGCAAAGCCCATCTCAGCTGGCTTGTAGGCGTGCCTCCGTGCTCAGAAGCAGTCCCGTGGCAGGCAGGATACAGGGGGATGTATTCTGGGCACGCAGCATGCTGCTTCCCATGCCCGGGACAAACTGCGAGCCGGTGCCTCGCTTGCGCTTCTATCTGCCGAGACTTGGAGCTGGCCAGCGCGCACCTTCCCGCTGTGTGTGCTGCTGTCCGCAAACAGCCTCCAAACAAAGCAGGGCACTAAGGCAAGAGAAGTAAGCGTCCCAGGAGGGAATCTGCCTGCGAGGGAAGCTGTGCAGCACATCCCTTGTTCCGCTCGCCACTTCCCTGACTCAGGCAAAGCCCATCTCAGCTGGCTTGTAGGCGTTCCTCCGTGCTCAGAAGCAGTCCCGTGGCAGGCAGGATACAGGGGGATGTATTCTGGGCACGCAGCATGCTGCTTCCCATGCCCGGGACAAACTGCGAGCCGGTGCCTCGCTTGCGCTTCTATGTGCCGAGACTTGGAGCCGATCAGAGCGCACCTTCCCGCTGTGTGTGCTGCTGTCCGCAAACAGCCTCCAAACAAAGCAGGGCGCTAAGGCATGAGAAGTAAGCGTCCCAGGAGGGAATCTGCCTGCGAGGGAAGCTGTGCAGCACATCCCTTGTTCCGCTCGCCACTTCCCTGACTCTTAGGCAAAGCCCATCTCAGCTGGCTTGTAGGCGTGCCTCCGTGCTCAGAAGCAGTCCCGTGGCAGGCAGGATACAGGGGGATGTATTCTGGGCACGCAGCATGCTGCTTCCCATGCCCGGGACAAACTGCGAGCCGGTGCCTCGCTTGCGCTTCTATCTGCCGAGACTTGGAGCTGGCCAGCGCGCACCTTCCCGCTGTGTGTGCTGCTGTCCGCAAACAGCCTCCAAACAAAGCAGGACGCTAAGGCATGAGAAGTTAGCGTCCCAGGAGGGAATCTGCCTGCGAGGGAAGCTGTGCAGCACATCTCTTGTTCCACTGGACACTTCCCTGACTCTTAGGCAAAGCCCAGCTCAGCTTGCTTGTAGGCGTGCCTCCGTGCTCAGCAGCAGCCCTGTGGCAGACAGGAGAGTGCGAGATGTGTTCTGGGCACGCAGCATGCTGCTTCCCATGCCCGGGACAAACTGCGAGCTGGTGCCTCGCTTGCGCTTCTATCTGCCGAGACTTGGAGCTGGCCAGCGCGCACCTTCCCGCTGTGTGTGCTGCTGTCCGCAAACAGCCTCCAAACAAAGCAGGGCACTAAGGCAAGAGAAGTAAGCGCCCCAGGAGGGAATCTGCCTGCGAGGGAAGCTGTGCAGCACATCCCTTGTTCCGCTCGCCACTTCCCTGACTCTTAGGCAAAGCCCATCTCAGCTGGCTTGTAGGCGTGCCTCTGTGCTCAGAAGCAGTCCCGTGGCAGGCAGGATACAGGGGGATGTATTCTGGGCACGCAGCATGCTGCTTCCCATGCCCGGGACAAACTGCGAGCCGGTGCCTCGCTTGCGCTTCTATCTGCCGAGACTTGGAGCTGGCCAGCGCGCACCTTCCCACTGTGTGTGCTGCTGTCCGCAAACAGCCTCCAAACAAAGCAGGGCGCTAAGGCATGAGAAGTAAGCGTCCCAGGAGGGAATCTGCCTGCGAGGGAAGCTGTGCAGCACATCCCTTGTTCCGCTCGCCACTTCCCTGACTCTTAGGCAAAGCCCATCTCAGCTGGCTTGTAGGCGTGCCTCCGTGCTCAGAAGCAGTCCCGTGGCAGGCAGGATACAGGGGGATGTATTCTGGGCATGCAGCATGCTGCTTCCCATGCCCGGGACAAACTGCGAGCCGGTGCCTCGCTTGCGCTTCTATCTGCCGAGACTTGGAGCCAATCAGAGCGCACCTTCCCGCTGTGTGTGCTGCTGTCCGCAAACAGCCTCCAAACAAAGCAGGGCGCTAAGGCATGAGAAGTAAGCACCCCAGGAGGCGAATCTGCCTGCGAGGGAAGCTGTGCAGCACATCCCTTGTTCCGCTCGACACTTCCCTGACTCTTAGGCAAAGCCCATCTCAGCTGGCTTGTAGGCGTTCCTCCGTGCTCAGAAGCAGTCCCGTGGCAGGCAGGATACAGGGGGATGTATTCTGGGCACGCAGCATGCTGCTTCCCATGCCCGGGACAAACTGCGAGCCGGTGCCTCGCTTGCGCTTCTATGTGCCGAGACTTGGAGCCGATCAGAGCGCACCTTCCCGCTGTGTGTGCTGCTGTCCGCAAACAGCCTCCAAACAAAGCAGGGCGCTAAGGCAGGAGAAGTAAGCGTCCCAGGAGGGAATCTGCCTGCGAGGGAAGCTGTGCAGCACATCCCTTGTTCCGCTCGCCACTTCCCTGACTCTTAGGCAAAGCCCATCTCAGCTGGCTTGTAGGCGTGCCTCCGTGCTCAGAAGCAGTCCCGTGGCAGGCAGGATACAGGGGGATGTATTCTGGGCACGCAGCATGCTGCTTCCCATGCCCGGGACAAACTGCGAGCCGGTGCCTCGCTTGCGCTTCTATCTGCCGAGACTTGGAGCTGGCCAGCGCGCACCTTCCCGCTGTGTGTGCTGCTGTCCGCAAACAGCCTCCAAACAAAGCAGGACGCTAAGGCATGAGAAGTTAGCGTCCCAGGAGGGAATCTGCCTGCGAGGGAAGCTGTGCAGCACATCTCTTGTTCCACTCGACACTTCCCTGAGTCTTAGGCAAAGCCCATCTCAGCTGGCTTGTAGGCGTGCCTCCGTGCTCAGCAGCAGCCCTGTGGCAGACAGGACAGTGCGAGATGTGTTCTGGGCACGCAGCATGCTGCTTCCCATGCCCGGGACAAACTGCGAGCTGGTGCCTCGCTTGCGCTTCTATCTGCCGAGACTTGGAGCTGGCCAGCGCGCACCTTCCCGCTGTGTGTGCTGCTGTCCGCAAACAGCCTCCAAACAAAGCAGGGCACTAAGGCAAGAGAAGTAAGCGTCCCAGGAGGGAATCTGCCTGCGAGGGAAGCTGTGCAGCACATCCCTTGTTCCGCTCACCACTTCCCTGACTCTTAGGCAAAGCCCATCTCAGCTGGCTTGTAGGCGTGCCTCCGTGCTCAGAAGCAGTCCCGTGGCAGGCAGGATACAGGGGGATGTATTCTGGGCACGCAGCATGCTGCTTCCCATGCCCGGGACAAACTGCGAGCCGGTGCCTCGCTTGCGCTTCTATGTGCCGAGACTTGGAGCCGATCAGAGCGCACCTTCCCGCTGTGTGTGCTGCTGTCCGCAAACAGCCTCCAAACAAAGCAGGGCGCTAAGGCATGAGAAGTAAGCGTCCCAGGAGGGAATCTGCCTGCGAGGGAAGCTGTGCAGCACATCCCTTGTTCCGCTCGCCACTTCCCTGACTCTTAGGCAAAGCCCATCTCAGCTGGCTTGTAGGCGTGCCTCCGTGCTCAGAAGCAGTCCCGTGGCAGGCAGGATACAGGGGGATGTATTCTGGGCATGCAGCATGCTGCTTCCCATGCCCGGGACAAACTGCGAGCCGGTGCCTCGCTTGCGCTTCTATCTGCCGAGACTTGGAGCCGATCAGAGCGCACCTTCCCGCTGTGTGTGCTGCTGTCCGCAAACAGCCTCCAAACAAAGCAGGGCGCTAAGGCATGAGAAGTAAGCACCCCAGGAGGCGAATCTGCCTGCGAGGGAAGCTGTGCAGCACATCCCTTGTTCCGCTCGCCACTTCCCTGACTCTTAGGCAAAGCCCATCTCAGCTGGCTTGTAGGCGTGCCTCCGTGCTCAGAAGCAGTCCCGTGGCAGGCAGGATACAGGGGGATGTATTCTGGGCACGCAGCATGCTGCTTCCCATGCCCGGGACAAACTGCGAGCCGGTGCCTCGCTTGCGATTCTATCTGCCGAGACTTGGAGCTGGCCAGCGCGCACCTTCCCGCTGTGTGTGCTGCTGTCCGCAAACAGCCTCCAAACAAAGCAGGGCGCTAAGGCATGAGAAGTAAGCGTCCCAGGAGGGAATCTGCCTGCGAGGGAAGCTGTGCAGCACATCTCTTGTTCCACTCGACACTTCCCTCACTCTTAGGCAAAGCCCATCTCAGCTGGCTTGTAGGCGTGCCTCCGTGCTCAGAAGCAGCCCTGTGGCAGACAGGAGAGTGCGAAATGTGTTCTGGGCACGCAGCATGCTGCTTCCCATGCCCGGGACAAACTGCGAGCCGGTGCCTCGCTTGCGCTTCTATCTGCCGAGACTTGGAGCTGGCCAGCGCGCACCTTCCCGCTGTGTGTGCTGCTGTCCGCAAACAGCCTCCAAACAAAGCAGGGCACTAAGGCAAGAGAAGTAAGCGTCCCAGGAGGGAATCTGCCTGCGAGGGAAGCTGTGCAGCACATCCCTTGTTCCGCTCGCCACTTCACTGACTCTTAGGCAAAGCCCATCTCAGCTGGCTTGTAGGCGTGCCTCCGTGCTCAGAAGCAGTCCCGTGGCAGGCAGGATACAGGGGGATGTGTTCTGGGCACGCAGCATGCTGCTTCCCATGCCCGGGACAAACTGCGAGCCGGTGCCTCGCTTGCGCTTCTATGTGCCGAGACTTGGAGCCGATCAGAGCGCACCTTCCCGCTGTGTGTGCTGCTGTCCGCAAACAGCCTCCAAACAAAGCAGGGCGCTAAGGCATGAGAAGTAAGCGTCCCAGGAGGCGAATCTGCCTGCGAGGGAAGCTGTGCAGCACATCCCTTGTTCCGCTCGCCACTTCCCTGACTCTTAGGCAAAGCCCATCTCAGCTGGCTTGTAGGCGTGCCTCCGTGCTCAGAAGCAGTCCCGTGGCAGGCAGGATACAGGGGGATGTATTCTGGGCACGCAGCATGCTGCTTCCCATGCCCGGGACAAACTGCGAGCCGGTGCCTCGCTTGCGCTTCTATCTGCCGAGACTTGGAGCCGATCAGAGCGCACCTTCCCGCTGTGTGTGCTGCTGTCCGCAAACAGCCTCCAAACAAAGCAGGGCGCTAAGGCATGAGAAGTAAGCGTCCCAGGAGGGAATCTGCCTGCGAGGGAAGCTGTGCAGCACATCCCTTGTTCCGCTCGCCACTTCCCTGACTCTTAGGCAAAGCCCATCTCAGCTGGCTTGTAGGCGTGCCTCCGTGCTCAGAAGCAGTGCCGTGGCAGGCAGGATACAGGGGGATGTATTCTGGGCACGCAGCATGCTGCTTCCCATGCCCGGGACAAACTGCGAGCCGGTGCCTCGCTTGCGCTTCTATCTGCCGAGACTTGGAGCCGATCAGAGCGCACCTTCCCGCTGTGTGTGCTGCTGTCCGCAAACAGCCTCCAAACAAAGCAGGACGCTAAGGCATGAGAAGTTAGCGTCCCAGGAGGGAATCTGCATGCGAGGGAAGCTGTGCAGCACATCTCTTGTTCCACTCGACACTTCCCTCACTCTTAGGCAAAGCCCAGCTCAGCTTGCTTGTAGGCGTGCCTCCGTGCTCAGAAGCAGCCCTGTGGCAGACAGGACAGTGCGAGATGTGTTCTGGGCACGCAGCATGCTGCTTCCCATGCCCGGGACAAACTGCGAGCCGGTGCCTCGCTTGCGCTTCTATCTGCCGAGACTTGGAGCTGGCCAGCGCGCACCTTCCCGCTGTGTGTGCTGCTGTCCGCAAACAGCCTCCAAACAAAGCAGGGCGCTAAGGCAGGAGAAGTAAGCGTCCCAGGAGGGAATCTGCCTGCGAGGGAAGCTGTGCAGCACATCCCTTGTTCCGCTCGCCACTTCCCTGACTCTTAGGCAAAGCCCATCTCAGCTGGCTTGTAGGCGTGCCTCCGTGCTCAGAAGCAGTCCCGTGGCAGGCAGGATACAGGGGGATGTATTCTGGGCACGCAGCATGCTGCTTCCCATGCCCGGGACAAACTGCGAGCAGGTGCCTGGCTTGCGCTTCAATCTGCCGAGACTTGGAGCTGGCCAGCGCGCACCTTCCCGCTGTGTGTGCTGCTGTCCGCAAACAGCCTCCAAACAAAGCAGGGCACTAAGGCAAGAGAAGTAAGCGCCCCAGGAGGGAATCTGCCTGCGAGGGAAGCTGTGCAGCACATCCCTTGTTCCGCTCGCCACTTCCCTGACTCTTAGGCAAAGCCCAGCTCAGCTGGCTTGTAGGCGTGCCTCCGTGCTCAGAAGCAGTCCCGTGGCAGGCAGGATACAGGGGGATGTATTCTGGGCACGCAGCATGCTGCTTCCCATGCCCGGGACAAACTGCGAGCCAGTGCCTCGCTTGTGCTTCTATCTGCCGAGACTTGGAGCCGATCAGAGCGCACCTTCCCGCTGTGTGTGCTGCTGTCCGCAAACAGCCTCCAAACAAAGCAGGGCGCTAAGGCATGAGAAGTTAGCGCCCCAGGAGGGAATCTGTCTGCGAGGGAAGCTGTGCAGCACATCCCTTGTTCCGCTCGACACTTCCCTGACTCTTAGGCAAAGCCCATCTCAGCTGGCTTGTAGGCGTGCCTCCGTGCTCAGAAGCAGTCCCGTGGCAGGCAGGATACAGGGGGATGTATTCTGGGCACGCAGCATGCTGCTTCCCATGCCCGGGACAAACTGCGAGCCGGTGCCTCGCTTGCGATTCTATCTGCCGAGACTTGGAGCTGGCCAGCGCGCACCTTCCCGCTGTGTGTGCTGCTGTCCGCAAACAGCCTCCAAACAAAGCAGGGCGCTAAGGCAGGAGAAGTAAGCGTCCCAGGAGGGAATCTACCTGCGAGGGAAGCTGTGCAGCACATCCCTTGTTCCGCTCGCCACTTCCCTGACTCTTAGGCAAAGCCCAGCTCAGCTGGCTTGTAGGCGTGCCTCCGTGCTCAGAAGCAGTCCCGTGCCAGGCAGGATACAGGGGGATGTATTCTGGGCATGCAGCATGCTGCTTCCCATGCCCGGGACAAACTGCGAGCCGGTGCCTCGCTTGCGCTTCTATCTGCCGAGACTTGGAGCTGGCCAGCGCGCACCTTCCCGCTGTGTGTGCTGCTGTCCGCAAACAGCCTCCAAACAAAGCAGGACGCTAAGGCATGAGAAGTTAGCGTCCCAGGACGGAATCTGCCTGCGAGGGAAGCTGTGCAGCACATCTCTTGTTCCACTCGACACTTCCCTCACTCTTAGGCAAAGCCCAGCTCAGCTTGCTTGTAGGCGTGCCTCCGTGCTCAGAAGCAGCCCTGTGGCAGACAGGACAGTGCGAGATGTGTTCTGGGCACGCAGCATGCTGCTTCCCATGCCCGGGACAAACTGCGAGCAGGTGCCTCGCTTGCGCTTCTATCTGCCGAGACTTGGAGCTGGCCAGCGCGCACCTTCCCGCTGTGTGTGCTGCTGTCCGCAAACAGCCTCCAAACAAAGCAGGGCACTAAGGCAAGAGAAGTAAGCGTCCCAGGAGGGAATTTGCCTGCGAGGGAAGCTGTGCAGCACATCCCTTGTTCCGCTCGCCACTTCCCTGACTCTTAGGCAAAGCCCATCTCAGCTGGCTTGTAGGCGTGCCTCCGTGCTCAGAAGCAGTCCCGTGGCAGGCAGGATACAGGGGGATGTATTCTGGGCACGCAGCATGCTGCTTCCCATGCCCGGGACAAACTGCGAGCCGGTGCCTCGCTTGCGCTTCTATGTGCCGAGACTTGGAGCCGATCAGAGCGCACCTTCCCGCTGTGTGTGCTGCTGTCCGCAAACAGCCTCCAAACAAAGCAGGGCGCTAAGGCATGAGAAGTAAGCACCCCAGGAGGCGAATCTGCCTGCGAGGGAAGCTGTGCAGCACATCTCTTGTTCCACTCGACACTTCCCTCACTCTTAGGCAAAGCCCATCTCAGCTGGCTTGTAGGCGTGCCTCCGTGCTCAGAAGCAGCCCTGTGGCAGACAGGAGAGTGCGAAATGTGTTCTGGGCACGCAGCATGCTGCTTCCCATGCCCGGGACAAACTGCGAGCCGGTGCCTCGCTTGCGCTTCTATCTGCCGAGACTTGGAGCTGGCCAGCGCGCACCTTCCCGCTGTGTGTGCTGCTGTCCGCAAACAGCCTCCAAACAAAGCAGGGCACTAAGGCAAGAGAAGTAAGCGTCCCAGGAGGGAATCTGCCTGCGAGGGAAGCTGTGCAGCACATCCCTTGTTCCGCTCGCCACTTCACTGACTCTTAGGCAAAGCCCATCTCAGCTGGCTTGTAGGCGTGCCTCCGTGCTCAGAAGCAGTCCCGTGCCAGGCAGGATACAGGGGGATGTGTTCTGGGCACGCAGCATGCTGCTTCCCATGCCCGGGACAAACTGCGAGCCGGTGCCTCGCTTGCGCTTCTATGTGCCGAGACTTGGAGCCGATCAGAGCGCACCTTCCCGCTGTGTGTGCTGCTGTCCGCAAACAGCCTCCAAACAAAGCAGGGCGCTAAGGCATGAGAAGTAAGCACCCCAGGAGGCGAATCTGCCTGCGAGGGAAGCTGTGCAGCACATCCCTTGTTCCGCTCGCCACTTCCCTGACTCTTAGGCAAAGCCCATCTCAGCTGGCTTGTAGGCGTGCCTCCGTGCTCAGAAGCAGTCCCGTGGCAGGCAGGATACAGGGGGATGTATTCTGGGCACGCAGCATGCTGCTTCCCATGCCCGGGACAAACTGCGAGCCAGTGCCTCGCTTGTGCTTCTATCTGCCGAGACTTGGAGCTGGCCAGCGCGCACCTTCCCGCTGTGTGTGCTGCTGTCCGCAAACAGCCTCCAAACAAAGCAGGGCGCTAAGGCAGGAGAAGTAAGCGTCCCAGGAGGGAATCTACCTGCGAGGGAAGCTGTGCAGCACATCCCTTGTTCCGCTCGCCACTTCCCTGACTCTTAGGCAAAGCCCAGCTCAGCTGGCTTGTAGGCGTGCCTCCGTGCTCAGAAGCAGTCCCGTGCCAGGCAGGATACAGCGGGATGTATTCTGGGCATGCAGCATGCTGCTTCCCATGCCCGGGACAAACTGCGAGCCGGTGCCTCGCTTGCGCTTCTATCTGCCGAGACTTGGAGCTGGCCAGCGCGCACCTTCCCGCTGTGTGTGCTGCTGTCCGCAAACAGCCTCCAAACAAAGCAGGACGCTAAGGCATGAGAAGTTAGCGTCCCAGGACGGAATCTGCCTGCGAGGGAAGCTGTGCAGCACATCTCTTGTTCCACTCGACACTTCCCTCACTCTTAGGCAAAGCCCAGCTCAGCTTGCTTGTAGGCGTGCCTCCGTGCTCAGAAGCAGCCCTGTGGCAGACAGGACAGTGCGAGATGTGTTCTGGGCACGCAGCATGCTGCTTCCCATGCCCGGGACAAACTGCGAGCAGGTGCCTCGCTTGCGCTTCTATCTGCCGAGACTTGGAGCTGGCCAGCGCGCACCTTCCCGCTGTGTGTGCTGCTGTCCGCAAACAGCCTCCAAACAAAGCAGGGCACTAAGGCAAGAGAAGTAAGCGTCCCAGGAGGGAGTCTGTCTGCGAGGGAAGCTGTGCAGCACATCCCTTGTTCCGCTCGCCACTTCCCTGACTCTTAGGCAAAGCCCATCTCAGCTGGCTTGTAGGCGTGCCTCCGTGCTCAGAAGCAGTCCCGTGGCAGGCAGGATACAGGGGGATGTATTCTGGGCACGCAGCATGCTGCTTCCCATGCCCGGGACAAACTGCGAGCCGGTGCCTCGCTTGCGCTTCTATCTGCCGAGACTTGGAGCCGATCAGAGCGCACCTTCCCGCTGTGTGTGCTGCTGTCCGCAAACAGCCTCCAAACAAAGCAGGGCGCTAAGGCATGAGAAGTAAGCACCCCAGGAGGCGAATCTGCCTGCGAGGGAAGCTGTGCAGCACATCTCTTGTTCCACTCGACACTTCCCTCACTCTTAGGCAAAGCCCATCTCAGCTGGCTTGTAGGCGTGCCTCCGTGCTCAGAAGCAGCCCTGTGGCAGACAGGAGAGTGCGAAATGTGTTCTGGGCACGCAGCATGCTGCTTCCCATGCCCGGGACAAACTGCGAGCCGGTGCCTCGCTTGCGCTTCTATCTGCCGAGACTTGGAGCTGGCCAGCGCGCACCTTCCCGCTGTGTGTGCTGCTGTCCGCAAACAGCCTCCAAACAAAGCAGGGCACTAAGGCAAGAGAAGTAAGCGCCCCAGGAGGGAATCTGCCTGCGAGGGAAGCTGTGCAGCACATCCCTTGTTCCGCTCGCCACTTCACTGACTCTTAGGCAAAGCCCATCTCAGCTGGCTTGTAGGCGTGCCTCCGTGCTCAGAAGCAGTCCCGTGGCAGGCAGGATACAGGGGGATGTGTTCTGGGCATGCAGCATGCTGCTTCCCATGCCCGGGACAAACTGCGAGCCGGTGCCTCGCTTGCGCTTCTATGTGCCGAGACTTGGAGCCGATCAGAGCGCACCTTCCCGCTGTGTGTGCTGCTGTCCGCAAACAGCCTCCAAACAAAGCAGGGCGCTAAGGCATGAGAAGTAAGCACCCCAGGAGGCGAATCTGCCTGCGAGGGAAGCTGTGCAGCACATCCCTTGTTCCGCTCGCCACTTCCCTGACTCTTAGGCAAAGCCCATCTCAGCTGGCTTGTAGGCGTGCCTCCGTGCTCAGAAGCAGTCCCGTGGCAGGCAGGATACAGGGGGATGTATTCTGGGCATGCAGCATGCTGCTTCCCATGCCCGGGACAAACTGCGAGCCGGTGCCTCGCTTGCGCTTCTATCTGCCGAGACTTGGAGCCGATCAGAGCGCACCTTCCCGCTGTGTGTGCTGCTGTCCGCAAACAGCCTCCAAACAAAGCAGGGCACTAAGGCAAGAGAAGTAAGCGTCCCAGGAGGGAATCTGCCTGCGAGGGAAGCTGTGCAGCACATCCCTTGTTCCGCTCGCCACTTCACTGACTCTTAGGCAAAGCCCATCTCAGCTGGCTTGTAGGCGTGCCTCCGTGCTCAGAAGCAGTCCCGTGGCAGGCAGGATACAGGGGGATGTGTTCTGGGCACGCAGCATGCTGCTTCCCATGCCCGGGACAAACTGCGAGCCGGTGCCTCGCTTGCGCTTCTATGTGCCGAGACTTGGAGCCGATCAGAGCGCACCTTCCCGCTGTGTGTGCTGCTGTCCGCAAACAGCCTCCAAACAAAGCAGGGCGCTAAGGCATGAGAAGTAAGCACCCCAGGAGGCGAATCTGCCTGCGAGGGAAGCTGTGCAGCACATCCCTTGTTCCGCTCGCCACTTCCCTGACTCTTAGGCAAAGCCCATCTCAGCTGGCTTGTAGGCGTGCCTCCGTGCTCAGAAGCAGTCCCGTGGCAGGCAGGATACAGGGGCATGTATTCTGGGCACGCAGCATGCTGCTTCCCATGCCCGGGACAAACTGCGAGCCGGTGCCTCGCTTGCGCTTCTATCTGCCGAGACTTGGAGCCGATCAGAGCGCACCTTCCCGCTGTGTGTGCTGCTGTCCGCAAACAGCCTCCAAACAAAGCAGGGCGCTAAGGCATGAGAAGTAAGCACCCCAGGAGGGAATCTGCCTGCAAGGGAAGCTGTGCAGCACATCCCTTGTTCCGCTCGCCACTTCCCTGACTCTTAGGCAAAGCCCATCTCAGCTGGCTTGTAGGCGTGCCTCCGTGCTCAGCAGCAGCCCTGTGGCAGACAGGAGAGTGCGAAATGTGTTCTGGGCACGCAGCATGCTGCTTCCCATGCCCGGGACAAACTGCGAGCCGGTGCCTCGCTTGCGCTTCTATCTGCCGAGACTTGGAGCTGGCCAGCGCGCACCTTCCCGCTGTGTGTGCTGCTGTCCGCAAACAGCCTCCAAACAAAGCAGGGCACTAAGGCAAGAGAAGTAAGCGTCCCAGGAGGGAATCTGCCTGCGAGGGAAGCTGTGCAGCACATCCCTTGTTCCGCTCGCCACTTCACTGACTCTTAGGCAAAGCCCATCTCAGCTGGCTTGTAGGCGTGCCTCCGTGCTCAGAAGCAGTCCCGTGGCAGGCAGGATACAGGGGGATGTGTTCTGGGCACGCAGCATGCTGCTTCCCATGCCCGGGACAAACTGCGAGCCGGTGCCTCGCTTGCGCTTCTATGTGCCGAGACTTGGAGCTGGCCAGCGCGCACCTTCCCGCTGTGTGTGCTGCTGTCCGCAAACAGCCTCCAAACAAAGCAGGGCGCTAAGGCAGGAGAAGTAAGCGTCCCAGGAGGGAATCTACCTGCGAGGGAAGCTGTGCAGCACATCCCTTGTTCCGCTCGCCACTTCCCTGACTCTTAGGCAAAGCCCATCTCAGCTGGCTTGTAGGCGTGCCTCCGTGCTCAGAAGCAGTCCCGTGCCAGGCAGGATACAGCGGGATGTATTCTGGGCATGCAGCATGCTGCTTCCCATGCCCGGGACAAACTGCGAGCCGGTGCCTCGCTTGCGCTTCTATCTGCCGAGACTTGGAGCTGGCCAGCGCGCACCTTCCCGCTGTGTGTGCTGCTGTCCGCAAACAGCCTCCAAACAAAGCAGGGCGCTAAGGCATGAGAAGTAAGCACCCCAGGAGGCGAATCTGCCTGCGAGGGAAGCTGTGCAGCACATCTCTTGTTCCACTCGACACTTCCCTCACTCTTAGGCAAAGCCCATCTCAGCTGGCTTGTAGGCGTGCCTCCGTGCTCAGAAGCAGCCCTGTGGCAGACAGGAGAGTGCGAAATGTGTTCTGGGCACGCAGCATGCTGCTTCCCATGCCCGGGACAAACTGCGAGCCGGTGCCTCGCTTGCGCTTCTATCTGCCGAGACTTGGAGCTGGCCAGCGCGCACCTTCCCGCTGTGTGTGCTGCTGTCCGCAAACAGCCTCCAAACAAAGCAGGGCGCTAAGGCAGGAGAAGTAAGCGTCCCAGGAGGGAATCTGCCTGCGAGGGAAGCTGTGCAGCACATCCCTTGTTCCGCTCGCCACTTCCCTGACTCTTAGGCAAAGCCCAGCTCAGCTGGCTTGTAGGCGTGCCTCCGTGCTCAGAAGCAGTCCCGTGCCAGGCAGGATACAGCGGGATGTATTCTGGGCATGCAGCATGCTGCTTCCCATGCCCGGGACAAACTGCGAGCCGGTGCCTCGCTTGCGCTTCTATCTGCCGAGACTTGGAGCTGGCCAGCGCGCACCTTCCCGCTGTGTGTGCTGCTGTCCGCAAACAGCCTCCAAACAAAGCAGGGCGCTAAGGCATGAGAAGTAAGCACCCCAGGAGGCGAATCTGCCTGCGAGGGAAGCTGTGCAGCACATCTCTTGTTCCACTCGACACTTCCCTGACTCTTAGGCAAAGCCCATCTCAGCTGGCTTGTAGGCGTGCCTCCGTGCTCAGAAGCAGCCCTGTGGCAGACAGGAGAGTGCGAAATGTGTTCTGGGCACGCAGCATGCTGCTTCCCATGCCCGGGACAAACTGCGAGCCGGTGCCTCGCTTGCGCTTCTATCTGCCGAGACTTGGAGCTGGCCAGCGCGCACCTTCCCGCTGTGTGTGCTGCTGTCCGCAAACAGCCTCCAAACAAAGCAGGGCACTAAGGCAAGAGAAGTAAGCGTCCCAGGAGGGAATCTGCCTGCGAGGGAAGCTGTGCAGCACATCCCTTGTTCCGCTCGCCACTTCACTGACTCTTAGGCAAAGCCCATCTCAGCTGGCTTGTAGGCGTGCCTCCGTGCTCAGAAGCAGTCCCGTGGCAGGCAGGATACAGGGGGATGTGTTCTGGGCACGCAGCATGCTGCTTCCCATGCCCGGGACAAACTGCGAGCCGGTGCCTCGCTTGCGCTTCTATGTGCCGAGACTTGGAGCCGATCAGAGCGCACCTTCCCGCTGTGTGTGCTGCTGTCCGCAAACAGCCTCCAAACAAAGCAGGGCGCTAAGGCATGAGAAGTAAGCACCCCAGGAGGCGAATCTGCCTGCGAGGGAAGCTGTGCAGCACATCCCTTGTTCCGCTCGCCACTTCCCTGACTCTTAGGCAAAGCCCATCTCAGCTGGCTTGTAGGCGTGCCTCCGTGCTCAGAAGCAGTCCCGTGGCAGGCAGGATACAGGGGCATGTATTCTGGGCACGCAGCATGCTGCTTCCCATGCCCGGGACAAACTGCGAGCCGGTGCCTCGCTTGCGCTTCTATCTGCCGAGACTTGGAGCCGATCAGAGCGCACCTTCCCGCTGTGTGTGCTGCTGTCCGCAAACAGCCTCCAAACAAAGCAGGGCGCTAAGGCATGAGAAGTAAGCGTCCCAGGAGGGAATCTGCCTGCAAGGGAAGCTGTGCAGCACATCCCTTGTTCCGCTCGCCACTTCCCTGACTCTTAGGCAAAGCCCATCTCAGCTGGCTTGTAGGCGTGCCTCCGTGCTCAGAAGCAGTCCCGTGGCAGGCAGGATACAGGGGGATGTATTCTGGGCATGCAGCATGCTGCTTCCCATGCCCGGGACAAACTGCGAGCCGGTGCCTCGCTTGCGCTTCTATCTGCCGAGACTTGGAGCCGATCAGAGCGCACCTTCCCGCTGTGTGTGCTGCTGTCCGCAAACAGCCTCCAAACAAAGCAGGGCACTAAGGCAAGAGAAGTAAGCGTCCCAGGAGGGAATCTGCCTGCGAGGGAAGCTGTGCAGCACATCCCTTGTTCCGCTCGCCACTTCACTGACTCTTAGGCAAAGCCCATCTCAGCTGGCTTGTAGGCGTGCCTCCGTGCTCAGAAGCAGTCCCGTGGCAGGCAGGATACAGGGGGATGTGTTCTGGGCACGCAGCATGCTGCTTCCCATGCCCGGGACAAACTGCGAGCCGGTGCCTCGCTTGCGCTTCTATGTGCCGAGACTTGGAGCCGATCAGAGCGCACCTTCCCGCTGTGTGTGCTGCTGTCCGCAAACAGCCTCCAAACAAAGCAGGGCGCTAAGGCATGAGAAGTAAGCACCCCAGGAGGCGAATCTGCCTGCGAGGGAAGCTGTGCAGCACATCCCTTGTTCCGCTCGCCACTTCCCTGACTCTTAGGCAAAGCCCATCTCAGCTGGCTTGTAGGCGTGCCTCCGTGCTCAGAAGCAGTCCCGTGGCAGGCAGGATACAGGGGCATGTATTCTGGGCACGCAGCATGCTGCTTCCCATGCCCGGGACAAACTGCGAGCCGGTGCCTCGCTTGCGCTTCTATCTGCCGAGACTTGGAGCCGATCAGAGCGCACCTTCCCGCTGTGTGTGCTGCTGTCCGCAAACAGCCTCCAAACAAAGCAGGGCGCTAAGGCATGAGAAGTAAGCGTCCCAGGAGGGAATCTGCCTGCAAGGGAAGCTGTGCAGCACATCCCTTGTTCCGCTCGCCACTTCCCTGACTCTTAGGCAAAGCCCATCTCAGCTGGCTTGTAGGCGTGCCTCCGTGCTCAGAAGCAGTCCCGTGGCAGGCAGGATACAGGGGGATGTATTCTGGGCATGCAGCATGCTGCTTCCCATGCCCGGGACAAACTGCGAGCCGGTGCCTCGCTTGCGCTTCTATCTGCCGAGACTTGGAGCCGATCAGAGCGCACCTTCCCGCTGTGTGTGCTGCTGTCCGCAAACAGCCTCCAAACAAAGCAGGGCGCTAAGGCATGAGAAGTAAGCACCCCAGGAGGCGAATCTGCCTGCGAGGGAAGCTGTGCAGCACATCCCTTGTTCCGCTCGCCACTTCCCTGACTCTTAGGCAAAGCCCATCTCAGCTGGCTTGTAGGCGTGCCTCCGTGCTCAGAAGCAGTCCCGTGGCAGGCAGGATACAGGGGGATGTATTCTGGGCACGCAGCATGCTGCTTCCCATGCCCGGGACAAACTGCGAGCCGGTGCCTCGCTTGCGATTCTATCTGCCGAGACTTGGAGCCGATCAGAGCGCACCTTCCCGCTGTGTGTGCTGCTGTCCGCAAACAGCCTCCAAACAAAGCAGGGCGCTAAGGCATGAGAAGTAAGCGTCCCAGGAGGGAATCTGCCTGCGAGGGAAGCTGTGCAGCACATCTCTTGTTCCACTCGACACTTCCCTCACTCTTAGGCAAAGCCCATCTCAGCTGGCTTGTAGGCGTGCCTCCGTGCTCAGAAGCAGCCCTGTGGCAGACAGGAGAGTGCGAAATGTGTTCTGGGCACGCAGCATGCTGCTTCCCATGCCCGGGACAAACTGCGAGCCGGTGCCTCGCTTGCGCTTCTATCTGCCGAGACTTGGAGCTGGCCAGCGCGCACCTTCCCGCTGTGTGTGCTGCTGTCCGCAAACAGCCTCCAAACAAAGCAGGGCACTAAGGCAAGAGAAGTAAGCGTCCCAGGAGGGAATCTGCCTGCGAGGGAAGCTGTGCAGCACATCCCTTGTTCCGCTCGCCACTTCACTGACTCTTAGGCAAAGCCCATCTCAGCTGGCTTGTAGGCGTGCCTCCGTGCTCAGAAGCAGTCCCGTGGCAGGCAGGATACAGGGGGATGTATTCTGGGCACGCAGCATGCTGCTTCCCATGCCCGGGACAAACTGCGAGCCGGTGCCTCGCTTGCGCTTCTATCTGCCGAGACTTGGAGCCGATCAGAGCGCACCTTCCCGCTGTGTGTGCTGCTGTCCGCAAACAGCCTCCAAACAAAGCAGGGCGCTAAGGCATGAGAAGTAAGCACCCCAGGAGGCGAATCTGCCTGCGAGGGAAGCTGTGCAGCACATCCCTTGTTCCGCTCGCCACTTCCCTGACTCTTAGGCAAAGCCCATCTCAGCTGGCTTGTAGGCGTGCCTCCGTGCTCAGAAGCAGTCCCGTGGCAGGCAGGATACAGGGGGATGTATTCTGGGCACGCAGCATGCTGCTTCCCATGCCCGGGACAAACTGCGAGCCGGTGCCTCGCTTGCGCTTCTATGTGCCGAGACTTGGAGCCGATCAGAGCGCACCTTCCCGCTGTGTGTGCTGCTGTCCGCAAACAGCCTCCAAACAAAGCAGGGCGCTAAGGCATGAGAAGTTAGCGTCCCAGGAGGGAATCTGCCTGCGAGGGAAGCTGTGCAGCACATCTCTTGTTCCACTCGACACTTCCCTCACTCTTAGGCAAAGCCCAGCTCAGCTTGCTTGTAGGCGTGCCTCCGTGCTCAGAAGCAGCCCTGTGGCAGACAGGACAGTGCGAGATGTGTTCTGGGCACGCAGCATGCTGCTTCCCATGCCCGGGACAAACTGCGAGCAGGTGCCTCGCTTGCGCTTCTATCTGCCGAGACTTGGAGCTGGCCAGCGCGCACCTTCCCGCTGTGTGTGCTGCTGTCCGCAAACAGCCTCCAAACAAAGCAGGGCACTAAGGCAAGAGAAGTAAGCGTCCCAGGAGGGAATTTGCCTGCGAGGGAAGCTGTGCAGCACATCCCTTGTTCCGCTCGCCACTTCCCTGACTCTTAGGCAAAGCCCATCTCAGCTGGCTTGTAGGCGTGCCTCCGTGCTCAGAAGCAGTCCCGTGGCAGGCAGGATACAGGGGGATGTATTCTGGGCACGCAGCATGCTGCTTCCCATGCCCGGGACAAACTGCGAGCCGGTGCCTCGCTTGCGCTTCTATCTGCCGAGACTTGGAGCCGATCAGAGCGCACCTTCCCGCTGTGTGTGCTGCTGTCCGCAAACAGCCTCCAAACAAAGCAGGGCGCTAAGGCATGAGAAGTAAGCACCCCAGGAGGCGAATCTGCCTGCGAGGGAAGCTGTGCAGCACATCTCTTGTTCCACTCGACACTTCCCTCACTCTTAGGCAAAGCCCATCTCAGCTGGCTTGTAGGCGTGCCTCCGTGCTCAGAAGCAGCCCTGTGGCAGACAGGAGAGTGCGAAATGTGTTCTGGGCACGCAGCATGCTGCTTCCCATGCCCGGGACAAACTGCGAGCCGGTGCCTCGCTTGCGCTTCTATCTGCCGAGACTTGGAGCTGGCCAGCGCGCACCTTCCCGCTGTGTGTGCTGCTGTCCGCAAACAGCCTCCAAACAAAGCAGGGCACTAAGGCAAGAGAAGTAAGCGTCCCAGGAGGGAATCTGCCTGCGAGGGAAGCTGTGCAGCACATCCCTTGTTCCGCTCGCCACTTCACTGACTCTTAGGCAAAGCCCATCTCAGCTGGCTTGTAGGCGTGCCTCCGTGCTCAGAAGCAGTCCCGTGGCAGGCAGGATACAGGGGGATGTGTTCTGGGCACGCAGCATGCTGCTTCCCATGCCCGGGACAAACTGCGAGCCGGTGCCTCGCTTGCGCTTCTATGTGCCGAGACTTGGAGCCGATCAGAGCGCACCTTCCCGCTGTGTGTGCTGCTGTCCGCAAACAGCCTCCAAACAAAGCAGGGCGCTAAGGCATGAGAAGTAAGCACCCCAGGAGGCGAATCTGCCTGCGAGGGAAGCTGTGCAGCACATCCCTTGTTCCGCTCGCCACTTCCCTGACTCTTAGGCAAAGCCCATCTCAGCTGGCTTGTAGGCGTGCCTCCGTGCTCAGAAGCAGTCCCGTGGCAGGCAGGATACAGGGGGATGTATTCTGGGCACGCAGCATGCTGCTTCCCATGCCCGGGACAAACTGCGAGCCGGTGCCTCGCTTGCGCTTCTATCTGCCGAGACTTGGAGCCGATCAGAGCGCACCTTCCCGCTGTGTGTGCTGCTGTCCGCAAACAGCCTCCAAACAAAGCAGGGCGCTAAGGCATGAGAAGTAAGCGTCCCAGGAGGGAATCTGCCTGCGAGGGAAGCTGTGCAGCACATCTCTTGTTCCACTCGACACTTCCCTCACTCTTAGGCAAAGCCCATCTCAGCTGGCTTGTAGGCGTGCCTCCGTGCTCAGAAGCAGCCCTGTGGCAGACAGGAGAGTGCGAAATGTGTTCTGGGCACGCAGCATGCTGCTTCCCATGCCCGGGACAAACTGCGAGCCGGTGCCTCGCTTGCGCTTCTATCTGCCGAGACTTGGAGCTGGCCAGCGCGCACCTTCCCGCTGTGTGTGCTGCTGTCCGCAAACAGCCTCCAAACAAAGCAGGGCACTAAGGCAAGAGAAGTAAGCGTCCCAGGAGGGAATCTGCCTGCGAGGGAAGCTGTGCAGCACATCCCTTGTTCCGCTCGCCACTTCACTGACTCTTAGGCAAAGCCCATCTCAGCTGGCTTGTAGGCGTGCCTCCGTGCTCAGAAGCAGTCCCGTGGCAGGCAGGATACAGGGGGATGTGTTCTGGGCACGCAGCATGCTGCTTCCCATGCCCGGGACAAACTGCGAGCCGGTGCCTCGCTTGCGCTTCTATGTGCCTAGACTTGGAGCCGATCAGAGCGCACCTTCCCGCTGTGTGTGCTGCTGTCCGCAAACAGCCTCCAAACAAAGCAGGGCGCTAAGGCATGAGAAGTAAGCGTCCCAGGAGGCGAATCTGCCTGCGAGGGAAGCTGTGCAGCACATCCCTTGTTCCGCTCGCCACTTCCCTGACTCTTAGGCAAAGCCCATCTCAGCTGGCTTGTAGGCGTGCCTCCGTGCTCAGAAGCAGTCCCGTGGCAGGCAGGATACAGGGGGATGTATTCTGGGCACGCAGCATGCTGCTTCCCATGCCCGGGACAAACTGCGAGCCGGTGCCTCGCTTGCGCTTCTATCTGCCGAGACTTGGAGCCGATCAGAGCGCACCTTCCCGCTGTGTGTGCTGCTGTCCGCAAACAGCCTCCAAACAAAGCAGGGCGCTAAGGCATGAGAAGTAAGCACCCCAGGAGGCGAATCTGCCTGCGAGGGAAGCTGTGCAGCACATCTCTTGTTCCACTCGACACTTCCCTCACTCTTAGGCAAAGCCCATCTCAGCTGGCTTGTAGGCGTGCCTCCGTGCTCAGAAGCAGCCCTGTGGCAGACAGGAGAGTGCGAAATGTGTTCTGGGCACGCAGCATGCTGCTTCCCATGCCCGGGACAAACTGCGAGCCGGTGCCTCGCTTGCGCTTCTATCTGCCGAGACTTGGAGCTGGCCAGCGCGCACCTTCCCGCTGTGTGTGCTGCTGTCCGCAAACAGCCTCCAAACAAAGCAGGGCACTAAGGCAAGAGAAGTAAGCGTCCCAGGAGGGAATCTGCCTGCGAGGGAAGCTGTGCAGCACATCCCTTGTTCCGCTCGCCACTTCACTGACTCTTAGGCAAAGCCCATCTCAGCTGGCTTGTAGGCGTGCCTCCGTGCTCAGAAGCAGTCCCGTGGCAGGCAGGATACAGGGGGATGTGTTCTGGGCACGCAGCATGCTGCTTCCCATGCCCGGGACAAACTGCGAGCCGGTGCCTCGCTTGCGATTCTATGTGCCGAGACTTGGAGCCGATCAGAGCGCACCTTCCCGCTGTGTGTGCTGCTGTCCGCAAACAGCCTCCAAACAAAGCAGGGCGCTAAGGCATGAGAAGTAAGCACCCCAGGAGGCGAATCTGCCTGCGAGGGAAGCTGTGCAGCACATCCCTTGTTCCGCTCGCCACTTCCCTGACTCTTAGGCAAAGCCCATCTCAGCTGGCTTGTAGGCGTGCCTCCGTGCTCAGAAGCAGCCCTGTGGCAGACAGGACAGTGCGAGATGTGTTCTGGGCACGCAGCATGCTGCTTCCCATGCCCGGGACAAACTGCGAGCAGGTGCCTCGCTTGCGCTTCTATCTGCCGAGACTTGGAGCTGGCCAGCGCGCACCTTCCCGCTGTGTGTGCTGCTGTCCGCAAACAGCCTCCAAACAAAGCAGGGCACTAAGGCAAGAGAAGTAAGCGTCCCAGGAGGGAATTTGCCTGCGAGGGAAGCTGTGCAGCACATCCCTTGTTCCGCTCGCCACTTCCCTGACTCTTAGGCAAAGCCCATCTCAGCTGGCTTGTAGGCGTGCCTCCGTGCTCAGAAGCAGTCCCGTGGCAGGCAGGATACAGGGGGATGTATTCTGGGCACGCAGCATGCTGCTTCCCATGCCCGGGACAAACTGCGAGCCGGTGCCTCGCTTGCGCTTCTATCTGCCGAGACTTGGAGCCGATCAGAGCGCACCTTCCCGCTGTGTGTGCTGCTGTCCGCAAACAGCCTCCAAACAAAGCAGGGCGCTAAGGCATGAGAAGTAAGCGTCCCAGCAGGCGAATCTGCCTGCGAGGGAAGCTGTGCAGCACATCTCTTGTTCCACTCGACACTTCCCTCACTCTTAGGCAAAGCCCATCTCAGCTGGCTTGTAGGCGTGCCTCCGTGCTCAGAAGCAGCCCTGTGGCAGACAGGAGAGTGCGAAATGTGTTCTGGGCACGCAGCATGCTGCTTCCCATGCCCGGGACAAACTGCGAGCCGGTGCCTCGCTTGCGCTTCTATCTGCCGAGACTTGGAGCTGGCCAGCGCGCACCTTCCCGCTGTGTGTGCTGCTGTCCGCAAACAGCCTCCAAACAAAGCAGGGCACTAAGGCAAGAGAAGTAAGCGTCCCAGGAGGGAATCTGCCTGCGAGGGAAGCTGTGCAGCACATCCCTTGTTCCGCTCGCCACTTCCCTGACTCTTAGGCAAAGCCCATCTCAGCTGGCTTGTAGGCGTGCCTCCGTGCTCAGAAGCAGTCCCGTGGCAGGCAGGATACAGGGGGATGTGTTCTGGGCACGCAGCATGCTGCTTCCCATGCCCGGGACAAACTGCGAGCCGGTGCCTCGCTTGCGCTTCTATGTGCCGAGACTTGGAGCCGATCAGAGCGCACCTTCCCGCTGTGTGTGCTGCTGTCCGCAAACAGCCTCCAAACAAAGCAGGGCGCTAAGGCATGAGAAGTAAGCACCCCAGGAGGCGAATCTGCCTGCGAGGGAAGCTGTGCAGCACATCCCTTGTTCCGCTCGCCACTTCCCTGACTCTTAGGCAAAGCCCATCTCAGCTGGCTTGTAGGCGTGCCTCCGTGCTCAGAAGCAGTCCCGTGGCAGGCAGGATACAGGGGCATGTATTCTGGGCACGCAGCATGCTGCTTCCCATGCCCGGGACAAACTGCGAGCCGGTGCCTCGCTTGCGCTTCTATCTGCCGAGACTTGGAGCCGATCAGAGCGCACCTTCCCGCTGTGTGTGCTGCTGTCCGCAAACAGCCTCCAAACAAAGCAGGGCACTAAGGCAAGAGAAGTAAGCGTCCCAGGAGGGAATCTGCCTGCAAGGGAAGCTGTGCAGCACATCCCTTGTTCCGCTCGCCACTTCCCTGACTCTTAGGCAAAGCCCATCTCAGCTGGCTTGTAGGCGTGCCTCCATGCTCAGAAGCAGTCCCGTGGCAGGCAGGATACAGGGGGATGTATTCTGGGCATGCAGCATGCTGCTTCCCATGCCCGGGACAAACTGCGAGCCGGTGCCTCGCTTGCGCTTCTATCTGCCGAGACTTGGAGCCGATCAGAGCGCACCTTCCCGCTGTGTGTGCTGCTGTCCGCAAACAGCCTCCAAACAAAGCAGGGCGCTAAGGCATGAGAAGTAAGCACCCCAGGAGGCGAATCTGCCTGCGAGGGAAGCTGTGCAGCACATCCCTTGTTCCGCTCGCCACTTCCCTGACTCTTAGGCAAAGCCCATCTCAGCTGGCTTGTAGGCGTGCCTCCGTGCTCAGAAGCAGTCCCGTGGCAGGCAGGATACAGGGGGATGTATTCTGGGCACGCAGCATGCTGCTTCCCATGCCCGGGACAAACTGCGAGCCGGTGCCTCGCTTGCGATTCTATCTGCCGAGACTTGGAGCTGGCCAGCGCGCACCTTCCCGCTGTGTGTGCTGCTGTCCGCAAACAGCCTCCAAACAAAGCAGGGCGCTAAGGCATGAGAAGTAAGCGTCCCAGGAGGGAATCTGCCTGCGAGGGAAGCTGTGCAGCACATCTCTTGTTCCACTCGACACTTCCCTCACTCTTAGGCAAAGCCCATCTCAGCTGGCTTGTAGGCGTGCCTCCGTGCTCAGAAGCAGCCCTGTGGCAGACAGGAGAGTGCGAAATGTGTTCTGGGCACGCAGCATGCTGCTTCCCATGCCCGGGACAAACTGCGAGCCGGTGCCTCGCTTGCGCTTCTATCTGCCGAGACTTGGAGCTGGCCAGCGCGCACCTTCCCGCTGTGTGTGCTGCTGTCCGCAAACAGCCTCCAAACAAAGCAGGGCACTAAGGCAAGAGAAGTAAGCGTCCCAGGAGGGAATCTGCCTGCGAGGGAAGCTGTGCAGCACATCCCTTGTTCCGCTCGCCACTTCCCTGACTCTTAGGCAAAGCCCATCTCAGCTGGCTTGTAGGCGTGCCTCCGTGCTCAGAAGCAGTCCCGTGGCAGGCAGGATACAGGGGGATGTGTTCTGGGCACGCAGCATGCTGCTTCCCATGCCCGGGACAAACTGCGAGCCGGTGCCTCGCTTGCGCTTCTATGTGCCTAGACTTGGAGCCGATCAGAGCGCACCTTCCCGCTGTGTGTGCTGCTGTCCGCAAACAGCCTCCAAACAAAGCAGGGCGCTAAGGCATGAGAAGTAAGCGTCCCAGGAGGCGAATCTGCCTGCGAGGGAAGCTGTGCAGCACATCCCTTGTTCCGCTCGCCACTTCCCTGACTCTTAGGCAAAGCCCATCTCAGCTGGCTTGTAGGCGTGCCTCCGTGCTCAGAAGCAGTCCCGTGGCAGGCAGGATACAGGGGGATGTATTCTGGGCACGCAGCATGCTGCTTCCCATGCCCGGGACAAACTGCGAGCCGGTGCCTCGCTTGCGCTTCTATCTGCCGAGACTTGGAGCCGATCAGAGCGCACCTTCCCGCTGTGTGTGCTGCTGTCCGCAAACAGCCTCCAAACAAAGCAGGGCGCTAAGGCATGAGAAGTAAGCACCCCAGGAGGCGAATCTGCCTGCGAGGGAAGCTGTGCAGCACATCCCTTGTTCCGCTCGCCACTTCCCTGACTCTTAGGCAAAGCCCATCTCAGCTGGCTTGTAGGCGTGCCTCCGTGCTCAGAAGCAGTCCTGTGGCAGGCAGGATACAGGGGGATGTATTCTGGGCACGCAGCATGCTGCTTCCCATGCCCGGGACAAACTGCGAGCCGGTGCCTCGCTTGCGCTTCTATCTGCCGAGACTTGGAGCCGATCAGAGCGCACCTTCCCGCTGTGTGTGCTGCTGTCCGCAAACAGCCTCCAAACAAAGCAGGGCGCTAAGGCATGAGAAGTTAGCGTCCCAGGAGGGAATCTGCCTGCGAGGGAAGCTGTGCAGCACATCTCTTGTTCCACTCGACACTTCCCTCACTCTTAGGCAAAGCCCAGCTCAGCTTGCTTGTAGGCGTGCCTCCGTGCTCAGAAGCAGCCCTGTGGCAGACAGGACAGTGCGAAATGTGTTCTGGGCACGCAGCATGCTGCTTCCCATGCCCGGGACAAACTGCGAGCAGGTGCCTCGCTTGCGCTTCTATCTGCCGAGACTTGGAGCTGGCCAGCGCGCACCTTCCCGCTGTGTGTGCTGCTGTCCGCAAACAGCCTCCAAACAAAGCAGGGCACTAAGGCAAGAGAAGTAAGCGTCCCAGGAGGGAATCTGCCTGCGAGGGAAGCTGTGCAGCACATCCCTTGTTCCGCTCGCCACTTCACTGACTCTTAGGCAAAGCCCATCTCAGCTGGCTTGTAGGCGTGCCTCCGTGCTCAGAAGCAGTCCCGTGGCAGGCAGGATACAGGGGGATGTGTTCTGGGCACGCAGCATGCTGCTTCCCATGCCCGGGACAAACTGCGAGCCGGTGCCTCGCTTGCGCTTCTATGTGCCGAGACTTGGAGCCGATCAGAGCGCACCTTCCCGCTGTGTGTGCTGCTGTCCGCAAACAGCCTCCAAACAAAGCAGGGCGCTAAGGCATGAGAAGTAAGCACCCCAGGAGGCGAATCTGCCTGCGAGGGAAGCTGTGCAGCACATCCCTTGTTCCGCTCGCCACTTCCCTGACTCTTAGGCAAAGCCCATCTCAGCTGGCTTGTAGGCGTGCCTCCGTGCTCAGAAGCAGTCCCGTGGCAGGCAGGATACAGGGGGATGTATTCTGGGCATGCAGCATGCTGCTTCCCATGCCCGGGACAAACTGCGAGCCGGTGCCTCGCTTGCGCTTCTATCTGCCGAGACTTGGAGCCGATCAGAGCGCACCTTCCCGCTGTGTGTGCTGCTGTCCGCAAACAGCCTCCAAACAAAGCAGGGCGCTAAGGCATGAGAAGTAAGCACCCCAGGAGGCGAATCTGCCTGCGAGGGAAGCTGTGCAGCACATCCCTTGTTCCGCTCGCCACTTCCCTGACTCTTAGGCAAAGCCCATCTCAGCTGGCTTGTAGGCGTGCCTCCGTGCTCAGAAGCAGTCCCGTGGCAGGCAGGATACAGGGGGATGTATTCTGGGCACGCAGCATGCTGCTTCCCATGCCCGGGACAAACTGCGAGCCGGTGCCTCGCTTGCGATTCTATCTGCCGAGACTTGGAGCTGGCCAGCGCGCACCTTCCCGCTGTGTGTGCTGCTGTCCGCAAACAGCCTCCAAACAAAGCAGGGCGCTAAGGCATGAGAAGTAAGCGTCCCAGGAGGGAATCTGCCTGCGAGGGAAGCTGTGCAGCACATCTCTTGTTCCACTCGACACTTCCCTCACTCTTAGGCAAAGCCCATCTCAGCTGGCTTGTAGGCGTGCCTCCGTGCTCAGAAGCAGCCCTGTGGCAGACAGGAGAGTGCGAAATGTGTTCTGGGCACGCAGCATGCTGCTTCCCATGCCCGGGACAAACTGCGAGCCGGTGCCTCGCTTGCGCTTCTATCTGCCGAGACTTGGAGCTGGCCAGCGCGCACCTTCCCGCTGTGTGTGCTGCTGTCCGCAAACAGCCTCCAAACAAAGCAGGGCACTAAGGCAAGAGAAGTAAGCGTCCCAGGAGGGAATCTGCCTGCGAGGGAAGCTGTGCAGCACATCCCTTGTTCCGCTCGCCACTTCCCTGACTCTTAGGCAAAGCCCATCTCAGCTGGCTTGTAGGCGTGCCTCCGTGCTCAGAAGCAGTCCCGTGGCAGGCAGGATACAGGGGGATGTGTTCTGGGCACGCAGCATGCTGCTTCCCATGCCCGGGACAAACTGCGAGCCGGTGCCTCGCTTGCGCTTCTATGTGCCGAGACTTGGAGCCGATCAGAGCGCACCTTCCCGCTGTGTGTGCTGCTGTCCGCAAACAGCCTCCAAACAAAGCAGGGCGCTAAGGCATGAGAAGTAAGCGTCCCAGGAGGCGAATCTGCCTGCGAGGGAAGCTGTGCAGCACATCCCTTGTTCCGCTCGCCACTTCCCTGACTCTTAGGCAAAGCCCATCTCAGCTGGCTTGTAGGCGTGCCTCCGTGCTCAGAAGCAGTCCCGTGGCAGGCAGGATACAGGGGGATGTATTCTGGGCACGCAGCATGCTGCTTCCCATGCCCGGGACAAACTGCGAGCCGGTGCCTCGCTTGCGCTTCTATCTGCCGAGACTTGGAGCCGATCAGAGCGCACCTTCCCGCTGTGTGTGCTGCTGTCCGCAAACAGCCTCCAAACAAAGCAGGGCGCTAAGGCATGAGAAGTAAGCGTCCCAGGAGGGAATCTGCCTGCGAGGGAAGCTGTGCAGCACATCCCTTGTTCCGCTCGCCACTTCCCTGACTCTTAGGCAAAGCCCATCTCAGCTGGCTTGTAGGCGTGCCTCCGTGCTCAGAAGCAGTCCCGTGGCAGGCAGGATACAGGGGGATGTATTCTGGGCACGCAGCATGCTGCTTCCCATGCCCGGGACAAACTGCGAGCCGGTGCCTCGCTTGCGCTTCTATCTGCCGAGACTTGGAGCCGATCAGAGCGCACCTTCCCGCTGTGTGTGCTGCTGTCCGCAAACAGCCTCCAAACAAAGCAGGGCGCTAAGGCATGAGAAGTAAGCGTCCCAGGAGGGAATCTGCCTGCGAGGGAAGCTGTGCAGCACATCCCTTGTTCCGCTCGCCACTTCCCTGACTCTTAGGCAAAGCCCATCTCAGCTGGCTTGTAGGCGTGCCTCCGTGCTCAGAAGCAGTCCCGTGCCAGGCAGGATACAGGGGGATGTATTCTGGGCACGCAGCATGCTGCTTCCCATGCCCGGGACAAACTGCGAGCAGGTGCCTGGCTTGCGCTTCAATCTGCCGAGACTTGGAGCTGGCCAGCGCGCACCTTCCCGCTGTGTGTGCTGCTGTCCGCAAACAGCCTCCAAACAAAGCAGGGCACTAAGGCAAGAGAAGTAAGCGCCCCAGGAGGGAATCTGCCTGCGCGGAAAGCTGTGCAGCACATCCCTTGTTCCGCTCGCCACTTCCCTGACTCTTAGGCAAAGCCCATCTCAGCTGGCTTGTAGGCGTGCCTCCGTGCTCAGAAGCAGTCCCGTGGCAGGCAGGATACAGGGGGATGTATTCTGGGCACGCAGCATGCTGCTTCCCATGCCCGGGACAAACTGCGAGCCAGTGCCTCGCTTGTGCTTCTATCTGCCGAGACTTGGAGCCGATCAGAGCGCACCTTCCCGCTGTGTGTGCTGCTGTCCGCAAACAGCCTCCAAACAAAGCAGGGCGCTAAGGCATGAGAAGTTAGCGCCCCAGGAGGGAATCTGTCTGCGAGGGAAGCTGTGCAGCACATCCCTTGTTCCGCTCGCCACTTCCCTGACTCTTAGGCAAAGCCCAGCTCAGCTGGCTTGTAGGCGTGCCTCCGTGCTCAGAAGCAGTCCCGTGGCAGGCAGGATACAGCGGGATGTATTCTGGGCATGCAGCATGCTGCTTCCCATGCCCGGGACAAACTGCGAGCCGGTGCCTCGCTTGCGCTTCTATCTGCCGAGACTTGGAGCTGGCCAGCGCGCACCTTCCCGCTGTGTGTGCTGCTGTCCGCAAACAGCCTCCAAACAAAGCAGGACGCTAAGGCATGAGAAGTTAGCGTCCCAGGACGGAATCTGCCTGCGTGGGAAGCTGTGCAGCACATCTCTTGTTCCACTCGACACTTCCCTCACTCTTAGGCAAAGCCCATCTCAGCTGGCTTGTAGGCGTGCCTCCGTGCTCAGAAGCAGCCCTGTGGCAGGCAGGAGAGTGCGAAATGTGTTCTGGGCACGCAGCATGCTGCTTCCCATGCCCGGGACAAACTGCGAGCCGGTGCCTCGCTTGCGCTTCTATCTGCCGAGACTTGGAGCTGGCCAGCGCGCACCTTCCCGCTGTGTGTGCTGCTGTCCGCAAACAGCCTCCAAACAAAGCAGGGCACTAAGGCATGAGAAGTAAGCGTCCCAGGAGGGAATCTGCCTGCGAGGGAAGCTGTGCAGCACATCCCTTGTTCCGCTCGCCACTTCACTGACTCTTAGGCAAAGCCCATCTCAGCTGGCTTGTAGGCGTGCCTCCGTGCTCAGAAGCAGTCCCGTGGCAGGCAGGATACAGGGGCATGTATTCTGGGCACGCAGCATGCTGCTTCCCATGCCCGGGACAAACTGCGAGCCGGTGCCTCGCTTGCGCTTCTATCTGCCGAGACTTGGAGCCGATCAGAGCGCACCTTCCCGCTGTGTGTGCTGCTGTCCGCAAACAGCCTCCAAACAAAGCAGGGCGCTAAGGCATGAGAAGTAAGCGTCCCAGGAGGGAATCTGCCTGCAAGGGAAGCTGTGCAGCACATCCCTTGTTCCGCTCGCCACTTCCCTGACTCTTAGGCAAAGCCCATCTCAGCTGGCTTGTAGGCGTGCCTCCGTGCTCAGAAGCAGTCCCGTGGCAGGCAGGATACAGGGGGATGTATTCTGGGCATGCAGCATGCTGCTTCCCATGCCCGGGACAAACTGCGAGCCGGTGCCTCGCTTGCGCTTCTATCTGCCGAGACATGGAGCCGATCAGAGCGCACCTTCCCGCTGTGTGTGCTGCTGTCCGCAAACAGCCTCCAAACAAAGCAGGGCGCTAAGGCATGAGAAGTAAGCACCCCAGGAGGCGAATCTGCCTGCGAGGGAAGCTGTGCAGCACATCCCTTGTTCCGCTCGCCACTTCACTGACTCTTAGGCAAAGCCCATCTCAGCTGGCTTGTAGGCGTGCCTCCGTGCTCAGAAGCAGTCCCGTGGCAGGCAGGATACAGGGGGATGTATTCTGGGCACGCAGCATGCTGCTTCCCATGCCCGGGACAAACTGCGAGCCGGTGCCTCGCTTGCGATTCTATCTGCCGAGACTTGGAGCTGGCCAGCGCGCACCTTCCCGCTGTGTGTGCTGCTGTCCGCAAACAGCCTCCAAACAAAGCAGGGCGCTAAGGCATGAGAAGTAAGCACCCCAGGAGGGAATCTGCCTGCGAGGGAAGCTGTGCAGCACATCTCTTGTTCCACTCGACACTTCCCTCACTCTTAGGCAAAGCCCATCTCAGCTGGCTTGTAGGCGTGCCTCCGTGCTCAGAAGCAGCCCTGTGGCAGACAGGAGAGTGCGAAATGTGTTCTGGGCACGCAGCATGCTGCTTCCCATGCCCGGGACAAACTGCGAGCCGGTGCCTCGCTTGCGCTTCTATCTGCCGAGACTTGGAGCTGGCCAGCGCGCACCTTCCCGCTGTGTGTGCTGCTGTCCGCAAACAGCCTCCAAACAAAGCAGGGCACTAAGGCAAGAGAAGTAAGCGTCCCAGGAGGGAATCTGCCTGCGAGGGAAGCTGTGCAGCACATCCCTTGTTCCGCTCGCCACTTCCCTGACTCTTAGGCAAAGCCCATCTCAGCTGGCTTGTAGGCGTGCCTCCGTGCTCAGAAGCAGTCCCGTGGCAGGCAGGATACAGGGGGATGTGTTCTGGGCACGCAGCATGCTGCTTCCCATGCCCGGGACAAACTGCGAGCCGGTGCCTCGCTTGCGCTTCTATGTGCCGAGACTTGGAGCCGATCAGAGCGCACCTTCCCGCTGTGTGTGCTGCTGTCCGCAAACAGCCTCCAAACAAAGCAGGGCGCTAAGGCATGAGAAGTAAGCGTCCCAGGAGGCGAATCTGCCTGCGAGGGAAGCTGTGCAGCACATCCCTTGTTCCGCTCGCCACTTCCCTGACTCTTAGGCAAAGCCCATCTCAGCTGGCTTGTAGGCGTGCCTCCGTGCTCAGAAGCAGTCGCGTGGCAGGCAGGATACAGGGGGATGTATTCTGGGCACGCAGCATGCTGCTTCCCATGCCCGGGACAAACTGCGAGCCGGTGCCTCGCTTGCGCTTCTATCTGCCGAGACTTGGAGCCGATCAGAGCGCACCTTCCCGCTGTGTGTGCTGCTGTCCGCAAACAGCCTCCAAACAAAGCAGGGCGCTAAGGCATGAGAAGTAAGCGTCCCAGGAGGGAATCTGCCTGCGAGGGAAGCTGTGCAGCACATCCCTTGTTCCGCTCGCCACTTCACTGACTCTTAGGCAAAGCCCATCTCAGCTGGCTTGTAGGCGTGCCTCCGTGCTCAGAAGCAGTCCCGTGGCAGGCAGGATACAGGGGGATGTATTCTGGGCACGCAGCATGCTGCTTCCCATGCCCGGGACAAACTGCGAGCCGGTGCCTCGCTTGCGCTTCTATCTGCCGAGACTTGGAGCCGATCAGAGCGCACCTTCCCGCTGTGTGTGCTGCTGTCCGCAAACAGCCTCCAAACAAAGCAGGGCGCTAAGGCATGAGAAGTAAGCACCCCAGGAGGCGAATCTGCCTGCGAGGGAAGCTGTGCAGCACATCCCTTGTTCCGCTCGACACTTCCCTGACTCTTAGGCAAAGCCCATCTCAGCTGGCTTGTAGGCGTGCCTCCGTGCTCAGAAGCAGTCCCGTGGCAGGCAGGATACAGGGGGATGTATTCTGGGCACGCAGCATGCTGCTTCCCATGCCCGGGACAAACTGCGAGCCGGTGCCTCGCTTGCGCTTCTATCTGCCGAGACTTGGAGCTGGCCAGCGCGCACCTTCCCGCTGTGTGTGCTGCTGTCCGCAAACAGCCTCCAAACAAAGCAGGGCACTAAGGCAAGAGAAGTAAGCGTCCCAGGAGGGAATCTGCCTGCGAGGGAAGCTGTGCAGCACATCCCTTGTTCCGCTCGACACTTCCCTGACTCTTAGGCAAAGCCCATCTCAGCTGGCTTGTAGGCGTTCCTCCGTGCTCAGAAGCAGTCCCGTGGCAGGCAGGATACAGGGGGATGTATTCTGGGCACGCAGCATGCTGCTTCCCATGCCCGGGACAAACTGCGAGCCGGTGCCTCGCTTGCGCTTCTATGTGCCGAGACTTGGAGCCGATCAGAGCGCACCTTCCCGCTGTGTGTGCTGCTGTCCGCAAACAGCCTCCAAACAAAGCAGGGCGCTAAGGCATGAGAAGTAAGCGTCCCAGGAGGGAATCTGCCTGCGAGGGAAGCTGTGCAGCACATCCCTTGTTCCGCTCGCCACTTCCCTGACTCTTAGGCAAAGCCCATCTCAGCTGGCTTGTAGGCGTGCCTCCGTGCTCAGAAGCAGTCCCGTGGCAGGCAGGATACAGGGGGATGTATTCTGGGCACGCAGCATGCTGCTTCCCATGCCCGGGACAAACTGCGAGCCGGTGCCTCGCTTGCGCTTCTATCTGCCGAGACTTGGAGCTGGCCAGCGCGCACCTTCCCGCTGTGTGTGCTGCTGTCCGCAAACAGCCTCCAAACAAAGCAGGACGCTAAGGCATGAGAAGTTAGCGTCCCAGGAGGGAATCTGCCTGCGAGGGAAGCTGTGCAGCACATCTCTTGTTCCACTCGACACTTCCCTCACTCTTAGGCAAAGCCCAGCTCAGCTTGCTTGTAGGCGTGCCTCCGTGCTCAGCAGCAGCCCTGTGGCAGACAGGAGAGTGCGAGATGTGTTCTGGGCACGCAGCATGCTGCTTCCCATGCCCGGGACAAACTGCGAGCTGGTGCCTCGCTTGCGCTTCTATCTGCCGAGACTTGGAGCTGGCCAGCGCGCACCTTCCCGCTGTGTGTGCTGCTGTCCGCAAACAGCCTCCAAACAAAGCAGGGCACTAAGGCAAGAGAAGTAAGCGCCCCAGGAGGGAATCTGCCTGCGAGGGAAGCTGTGCAGCACATCCCTTGTTCCGCTCGCCACTTCCCTGACTCTTAGGCAAAGCCCATCTCAGCTGGCTTGTAGGCGTGCCTCTGTGCTCAGAAGCAGTCCCGTGGCAGGCAGGATACAGGGGGATGTATTCTGGGCACGCAGCATGCTGCTTCCCATGCCCGGGACAAACTGCGAGCCGGTGCCTCGCTTGCGCTTCTATCTGCCGAGACTTGGAGCTGGCCAGCGCGCACCTTCCCGCTGTGTGTGCTGCTGTCCGCAAACAGCCTCCAAACAAAGCAGGGCGCTAAGGCATGAGAAGTAAGCGTCCCAGGAGGGAATCTGCCTGCGAGGGAAGCTGTGCAGCACATCCCTTGTTCCGCTCGCCACTTCCCTGACTCTTAGGCAAAGCCCATCTCAGCTGGCTTGTAGGCGTGCCTCCGTGCTCAGAAGCAGTCCCGTGGCAGGCAGCATACAGGGGGATGTATTCTGGGCACGCAGCATGCTGCTTCCCATGCCCGGGACAAACTGCGAGCCGGTGCCTCGCTTGCGCTTCTATGTGCCGAGACTTGGAGCCGATCAGAGCGCACCTTCCCGCTGTGTGTGCTGCTGTCCGCAAACAGCCTCCAAACAAAGCAGGGCGCTAAGGCATGAGAAGTAAGCGTCCCAGGAGGGAATCTGCCTGCGAGGGAAGCTGTGCAGCACATCCCTTGTTCCGCTCGCCACTTCCCTGACTCTTAGGCAAAGCCCATCTCAGCTGGCTTGTAGGCGTGCCTCCGTGCTCAGAAGCAGTCCCGTGGCAGGCAGGATACAGGGGGATGTATTCTGGGCACGCAGCATGCTGCTTCCCATGCCCGGGACAAACTGCGAGCCGGTGCCTCGCTTGCGATTCTATCTGCCGAGACTTGGAGCCGATCAGAGCGCACCTTCCCGCTGTGTGTGCTGCTGTCCGCAAACAGCCTCCAAACAAAGCAGGGCGCTAAGGCAGGAGAAGTAAGCGTCCCAGGAGGGAATCTGCCTGCGAGGGAAGCTGTGCAGCACATCCCTTGTTCCGCTCGCCACTTCCCTGACTCTTAGGCAAAGCCCATCTCAGCTGGCTTGTAGGCGTGCCTCCGTGCTCAGAAGCAGTCCTGTGGCAGGCAGGATACAGGGGGATGTATTCTGGGCACGCAGTATGCTGCTTCCCATGCCCGGGACAAACTGCGAGCCGGTGCCTCGCTTGCGCTTCTATCTGCCGAGACTTGGAGCTGGCCAGCGTGCACCTTCCCGCTGTGTGTGCTGCTGTCCGCAGCCTCCAAACAAAGCAGGGCGCTAAGGCATGAGAAGTAAGTGTCCCAGGAGGCGAATCTGCCTGCGAGGGAAGCTGTGCAGCACATCCCTTGTTCCGCTCGACACTTCCCTGACTCTTAGGCAAAGCCCATCTCAGCTGGCTTGTAGGCGTGCCTCCGTGCTCAGAAGCAGTCCCGTGGCAGGCAGGATACAGGGGGATGTATTCTGGGCATGCAGCATGCTGCTTCCCATGCCCGGGACAAACTGCGAGCAGGTGCCTCGCTTGCGCTTCTATCTGCCTAGACTTGGAGCCGATCAGAGCGCACCTTCCCGCTGTGTGTGCTGCTGTCCGCAAACAGCCTCCAAACAAAGCAGGGCACTAAGGCATGAGAAGTTAGCGCCCCAGGAGGGAATCTGTCTGCGAGGGAAGCTGTGCAGCACATCCCTTGTTCCGCTCGCCACTTCCCTGACTCTTAGGCAAAGCCCAGCTCAGCTGGCTTGTAGGCGTGCCTCCGTGCTCAGAAGCAGTCCCGTGGCAGGCAGGATACAGGGGGATGTGTTCTGGGCACGCAGCATGCTGCTTCCCATGCCCGGGACAAACTGCGAGCCGGTGCCTCGCTTGCGATTCTATGTGCCGAGACTTGGAGCCGATCAGAGCGCACCTTCCCGCTGTGTGTGCTGCTGTCCGCAAACAGCCTCCAAACAAAGCAGGGCGCTAAGGCATGAGAAGTAAGCGTCCCAGGAGGCGAATCTGCCTGCGAGGGAAGCTGTGCAGCACATCCCTTGTTCCGCTCGCCACTTCCCTGACTCTTAGGCAAAGCCCATCTCAGCTGGCTTGTAGGCGTGCCTCCGTGCTCAGAAGCAGTCGCGTGGCAGGCAGGATACAGGGGGATGTATTCTGGGCACGCAGCATGCTGCTTCCCATGCCCGGGACAAACTGCGAGCCGGTGCCTCGCTTGCGCTTCTATCTGCCGAGACTTGGAGCCGATCAGAGCGCACCTTCCCGCTGTGTGTGCTGCTGTCCGCAAACAGCCTCCAAACAAAGCAGGGCGCTAAGGCATGAGAAGTAAGCGTCCCAGGAGGGAATCTGCCTGCGAGGGAAGCTGTGCAGCACATCCCTTGTTCCGCTCGCCACTTCCCTGACTCTTAGGCAAAGCCCATCTCAGCTGGCTTGTAGGCGTGCCTCCGTGCTCAGAAGCAGTCCCGTGGCAGGCAGGATACAGGGGGATGTATTCTGGGCACGCAGCATGCTGCTTCCCATGCCCGGGACAAACTGCGAGCCGGTGCCTCGCTTGCGCTTCTATCTGCCGAGACTTGGAGCCGATCAGAGCGCACCTTCCCGCTGTGTGTGCTGCTGTCCGCAAACAGCCTCCAAACAAAGCAGGGCGCTAAGGCATGAGAAGTAAGCACCCCAGGAGGCGAATCTGCCTGCGAGGGAAGCTGTGCAGCACATCCCTTGTTCCGCTCGCCACTTCCCTGACTCTTAGGCAAAGCCCATCTCAGCTGGCTTGTAGGCGTGCCTCCGTGCTCAGAAGCAGTCCCGTGGCAGGCAGGATACAGGGGGATGTATTCTGGGCACGCAGCATGCTGCTTCCCATGCCCGGGACAAACTGCGAGCCGGTGCCTCGCTTGCGCTTCTATCTGCCGAGACTTGGAGCTGGCCAGCGCGCACCTTCCCGCTGTGTGTGCTGCTGTCCGCAAACAGCCTCCAAACAAAGCAGGGCACTAAGGCAAGAGAAGTAAGCGTCCCAGGAGGGAATCTGCCTGCGAGGGAAGCTGTGCAGCACATCCCTTGTTCCGCTCGACACTTCCCTGACTCTTAGGCAAAGCCCATCTCAGCTGGCTTGTAGGCCTGCCTCCGTGCTCAGAAGCAGTCCCGTGGCAGGCAGGATACAGGGGGATGTATTCTGGGCACGCAGCATGCTGCTTCCCATGCCCGGGACAAACTGCGAGCCGGTGCCTCGCTTGCGCTTCTATGTGCCGAGACTTGGAGCCGATCAGAGCGCACCTTCCCGCTGTGTGTGCTGCTGTCCGCAAACAGCCTCCAAACAAAGCAGGGCGCTAAGGCATGAGAAGTAAGCGTCCCAGGAGGGAATCTGCCTGCGAGGGAAGCTGTGCAGCACATGCCTTGTTCCGCTCGCCACTTCCCTGACTCTTAGGCAAAGCCCATCTCAGCTGGCTTGTAGGCGTGCCTCCGTGCTCAGAAGCAGTCCCGTGGCAGGCAGGATACAGGGGGATGTATTCTGGGCATGCAGCATGCTGCTTCCCATGCCCGGGACAAACTGCGAGCCGGTGCCTCGCTTGCGCTTCTATCTGCCGAGACTTGGAGCTGGCCAGCGCGCACCTTCCCGCTGTGTGTGCTGCTGTCCGCAAACAGCCTCCAAACAAAGCAGGACGCTAAGGCATGAGAAGTTAGCGTCCCAGGAGGGAATCTGCCTGCGAGGGAAGCTGTGCAGCACATCTCTTGTTCCACTCGACACTTCCCTCACTCTTAGGCAAAGCCCAGCTCAGCTTGCTTGTAGGCGTGCCTCCGTGCTCAGCAGCAGCCCTGTGGCAGAAAGGAGAGTGCGAGATGTGTTCTGGGCACGCAGCATGCTGCTTCCCATGCCCGGGACAAACTGCGAGCCGGTGCCTCGCTTGCGCTTCTATCTGCCGAGACTTGGAGCTGGCCAGCGCGCACCTTCCCGCTGTGTGTGCTGCTGTCCGCAAACAGCCTCCAAACAAAGCAGGGCGCTAAGGCATGAGAAGTAAGCGTCCCAGGAGGGAATCTGCCTGCGAGGGAAGCTGTGCAGCACATCCCTTGTTCCGCTCGCCACTTCCCTGACTCTTAGGCAAAGCCCATCTCAGCTGGCTTGTAGGCGTGCCTCCGTGCTCAGAAGCAGTCCCGTGGCAGGCAGCATACAGGGGGATGTATTCTGGGCACGCAGCATGCTGCTTCCCATGCCCGGGACAAACTGCGAGCCGGTGCCTCGCTTGCGCTTCTATGTGCCGAGACTTGGAGCCGATCAGAGCGCACCTTCCCGCTGTGTGTGCTGCTGTCCGCAAACAGCCTCCAAACAAAGCAGGGCGCTAAGGCATGAGAAGTAAGCGTCCCAGGAGGGAATCTGCCTGCGAGGGAAGCTGTGCAGCACATCCCTTGTTCCGCTCGCCACTTCCCTGACTCTTAGGCAAAGCCCATCTCAGCTGGCTTGTAGGCGTGCCTCCGTGCTCAGAAGCAGTCCCGTGGCAGGCAGGATACAGGGGGATGTATTCTGGGCACGCAGCATGCTGCTTCCCATGCCCGGGACAAACTGCGAGCCGGTGCCTCGCTTGCGATTCTATCTGCCGAGACTTGGAGCCGATCAGAGCGCACCTTCCCGCTGTGTGTGCTGCTGTCCGCAAACAGCCTCCAAACAAAGCAGGGCGCTAAGGCAGGAGAAGTAAGCGTCCCAGGAGGGAATCTGCCTGCGAGGGAAGCTGTGCAGCACATCCCTTGTTCCGCTCGCCACTTCCCTGACTCTTAGGCAAAGCCCATCTCAGCTGGCTTGTAGGCGTGCCTCCGTGCTCAGAAGCAGTCCTGTGGCAGGCAGGATACAGGGGGATGTATTCTGGGCACGCAGTATGCTGCTTCCCATGCCCGGGACAAACTGCGAGCCGGTGCCTCGCTTGCGCTTCTATCTGCCGAGACTTGGAGCTGGCCAGCGTGCACCTTCCCGCTGTGTGTGCTGCTGTCCGCAGCCTCCAAACAAAGCAGGGCGCTAAGGCATGAGAAGTAAGTGTCCCAGGAGGCGAATCTGCCTGCGAGGGAAGCTGTGCAGCACATCCCTTGTTCCGCTCGACACTTCCCTGACTCTTAGGCAAAGCCCATCTCAGCTGGCTTGTAGGCGTGCCTCCGTGCTCAGAAGCAGTCCCGTGGCAGGCAGGATACAGGGGGATGTATTCTGGGCATGCAGCATGCTGCTTCCCATGCCCGGGACAAACTGCGAGCAGGTGCCTCGCTTGCGCTTCTATCTGCCGAGACTTCGAGCTGGCCAGCGCGCACCTTCCCGCTGTGTGTGCTGCTGTCCGCAAACAGCCTCCAAACAAAGCAGGGCACTAAGGCATGAGAAGTTAGCGCCCCAGGAGGGAATCTGTCTGCGAGGGAAGCTGTGCAGCACATCCCTTGTTCCGCTCGCCACTTCCCTGACTCTTAGGCAAAGCCCAGCTCAGCTGGCTTGTAGGCGTGCCTCCGTGCTCAGAAGCAGTCCCGTGGCAGGCAGGATACAGGGGGATGTATTCTGGGCACGCAGCATGCTGCTTCCCATGCCCGGGACAAACTGCGAGCCGGTGCCTCGCTTGCGATTCTATGTGCCGAGACTTGGAGCCGATCAGAGCGCACCTTCCCGCTGTGTGTGCTGCTGTCCGCAAACAGCCTCCAAACAAAGCAGGGCGCTAAGGCATGAGAAGTAAGCGTCCCAGGAGGCGAATCTGCCTGCGAGGGAAGCTGTGCAGCACATCCCTTGTTCCGCTCGCCACTTCCCTGACTCTTAGGCAAAGCCCATCTCAGCTGGCTTGTAGGCGTGCCTCCGTGCTCAGAAGCAGTCGCGTGGCAGGCAGGATACAGGGGGATGTATTCTGGGCACGCAGCATGCTGCTTCCCATGCCCGGGACAAACTGCGAGCCGGTGCCTCGCTTGCGCTTCTATCTGCCGAGACTTGGAGCCGATCAGAGCGCACCTTCCCGCTGTGTGTGCTGCTGTCCGCAAACAGCCTCCAAACAAAGCAGGGCGCTAAGGCATGAGAAGTAAGCGTCCCAGGAGGGAATCTGCCTGCGAGGGAAGCTGTGCAGCACATCCCTTGTTCCGCTCGCCACTTCACTGACTCTTAGGCAAAGCCCATCTCAGCTGGCTTGTAGGCGTGCCTCCGTGCTCAGAAGCAGTCCCGTGGCAGGCAGGATACAGGGGGATGTATTCTGGGCACGCAGCATGCTGCTTCCCATGCCCGGGACAAACTGCGAGCCGGTGCCTCGCTTGCGCTTCTATCTGCCGAGACTTGGAGCCGATCAGAGCGCACCTTCCCGCTGTGTGTGCTGCTGTCCGCAAACAGCCTCCAAACAAAGCAGGGCGCTAAGGCATGAGAAGTAAGCACCCCAGGAGGCGAATCTGCCTGCGAGGGAAGCTGTGCAGCACATCCCTTGTTCCGCTCGCCACTTCCCTGACTCTTAGGCAAAGCCCATCTCAGCTGGCTTGTAGGCGTGCCTCCGTGCTCAGAAGCAGTCCCGTGGCAGGCAGGATACAGGGGGATGTATTCTGGGCACGCAGCATGCTGCTTCCCATGCCCGGGACAAACTGCGAGCCGGTGCCTCGCTTGCGCTTCTATCTGCCGAGACTTGGAGCTGGCCAGCGCGCACCTTCCCGCTGTGTGTGCTGCTGTCCGCAAACAGCCTCCAAACAAAGCAGGGCACTAAGGCAAGAGAAGTAAGCGTCCCAGGAGGGAATCTGCCTGCGAGGGAAGCTGTGCAGCACATCCCTTGTTCCGCTCGACACTTCCCTGACTCTTAGGCAAAGCCCATCTCAGCTGGCTTGTAGGCGTTCCTCCGTGCTCAGAAGCAGTCCCGTGGCAGGCAGGATACAGGGGGATGTATTCTGGGCACGCAGCATGCTGCTTCCCATGCCCGGGACAAACTGCGAGCCGGTGCCTCGCTTGCGCTTCTATGTGCCGAGACTTGGAGCCGATCAGAGCGCACCTTCCCGCTGTGTGTGCTGCTGTCCGCAAACAGCCTCCAAACAAAGCAGGGCGCTAAGGCATGAGAAGTAAGCGTCCCAGGAGGGAATCTGCCTGCGAGGGAAGCTGTGCAGCACATGCCTTGTTCCGCTCGCCACTTCCCTGACTCTTAGGCAAAGCCCATCTCAGCTGGCTTGTAGGCGTGCCTCCGTGCTCAGAAGCAGTCCCGTGGCAGGCAGGATACAGGGGGATGTATTCTGGGCATGCAGCATGCTGCTTCCCATGCCCGGGACAAACTGCGAGCCGGTGCCTCGCTTGCGCTTCTATCTGCCGAGACTTGGAGCTGGCCAGCGCGCACCTTCCCGCTGTGTGTGCTGCTGTCCGCAAACAGCCTCCAAACAAAGCAGGACGCTAAGGCATGAGAAGTTAGCGTCCCAGGAGGGAATCTGCCTGCGAGGGAAGCTGTGCAGCACATCTCTTGTTCCACTCGACACTTCCCTCACTCTTAGGCAAAGCCCAGCTCAGCTTGCTTGTAGGCGTGCCTCCGTGCTCAGCAGCAGCCCTGTGGCAGAAAGGAGAGTGCGAGATGTGTTCTGGGCACGCAGCATGCTGCTTCCCATGCCCGGGACAAACTGCGAGCTGGTGCCTCGCTTGCGCTTCTATCTGCCGAGACTTGGAGCTGGCCAGCGCGCACCTTCCCGCTGTGTGTGCTGCTGTCCGCAAACAGCCTCCAAACAAAGCAGGGCACTAAGGCAAGAGAAGTAAGCGTCCCAGGAGGGAATCTGCCTGCGAGGGAAGCTGTGCAGCACATCCCTTGTTCCGCTCGCCACTTCCCTGACTCTTAGGCAAAGCCCATCTCAGCTGGCTTGTAGGCGTGCCTCTGTGCTCAGAAGCAGTCCCGTGGCAGGCAGGATACAGGGGGATGTATTCTGGGCACGCAGCATGCTGCTTCCCATGCCCGGGACAAACTGCGAGCCGGTGCCTCGCTTGCGCTTCTATCTGCCGAGACTTGGAGCTGGCCAGCGCGCACCTTCCCGCTGTGTGTGCTGCTGTCCGCAAACAGCCTCCAAACAAAGCAGGGCGCTAAGGCATGAGAAGTAAGCGTCCCAGGAGGGAATCTGCCTGCGAGGGAAGCTGTGCAGCACATCCCTTGTTCCGCTCGCCACTTCCCTGACTCTTAGGCAAAGCCCATCTCAGCTGGCTTGTAGGCGTGCCTCCGTGCTCAGAAGCAGTCCCGTGGCAGGCAGCATACAGGGGGATGTATTCTGGGCACGCAGCATGCTGCTTCCCATGCCCGGGACAAACTGCGAGCCGGTGCCTCGCTTGCGCTTCTATCTGCCGAGACTTGGAGCCGATCAGAGCGCACCTTCCCGCTGTGTGTGCTGCTGTCCGCAAACAGCCTCCAAACAAAGCAGGGCGCTAAGGCATGAGAAGTAAGCGTCCCAGGAGGGAATCTGCCTGCGAGGGAAGCTGTGCAGCACATCCCTTGTTCCGCTCGCCACTTCCCTGACTCTTAGGCAAAGCCCATCTCAGCTGGCTTGTAGGCGTGCCTCCGTGCTCAGAAGCAGTCCTGTGGCAGGCAGGATACAGGGGGATGTATTCTGGGCACGCAGCATGCTGCTTCCCATGCCCGGGACAAACTGCGAGCCGGTGCCTCGCTTGCGCTTCTATCTGCCGAGACTTGGAGCTGGCCAGCGCGCACCTTCCCGCTGTGTGTGCTGCTGTCCGCAGCCTCCAAACAAAGCAGGGCGCTAAGGCATGAGAAGTAAGCGTCCCAGGAGGCGAATCTGCCTGCGAGGGAAGCTGTGCAGCACATCCCTTGTTCCGCTCGACACTTCCCTGACTCTTAGGCAAAGCCCATCTCAGCTGGCTTGTAGGCGTGCCTCCGTGCTCAGAAGCAGTCCCGTGGCAGGCAGGATACAGGGGGATGTATTCTGGGCATGCAGCATGCTGCTTCCCATGCCCGGGACAAACTGCGAGCAGGTGCCTCGCTTGCGCTTCTATCTGCCGAGACTTGGAGCTGGCCAGCGCGCACCTTCCCGCTGTGTGTGCTGCTGTCCGCAAACAGCCTCCAAACAAAGCAGGGCACTAAGGCATGAGAAGTTAGCGCCCCAGGAGGGAATCTGTCTGCGAGGGAAGCTGTGCAGCACATCCCTTGTTCCGCTCGCCACTTCCCTCACTCTTAGGCAAAGCCCAGCTCAGCTGGCTTGTAGGCGTGCCTCCGTGCTCAGAAGCAGTCCCGTGGCAGGCAGGATACAGGGGGATGTATTCTGGGCACGCAGCATGCTGCTTCCCATGCCCGGGACAAACTGCGAGCCGGTGCCTCGCTTGCGATTCTATCTGCCTAGACTTGGAGCCGATCAGAGCGCACCTTCCCGCTGTGTGTGCTGCTGTCCGCAAACAGCCTCCAAACAAAGCAGGGCGCTAAGGCAGGAAAAATAAGCGTCCCAGGAGGGAATCTGCCTGCGAGGGAAGCTGTGCAGCACATCCCTTGTTCCGCTCGCCACTTCCCTGACTCTTAGGCAAAGCCCAGCTCAGCTGGCTTGTAGGCGTGCCTCCGTGCTCAGAAGCAGTCCCGTGGCAGGCAGCATACAGGGGGATGTATTCTGGGCACGCAGCATGCTGCTTCCCATGCCCGGGACAAACTGCGAGCCGGTGCCTCGCTTGCGATTCTATCTGCCGAGACTTGGAGCTGGCCAGCGCGCACCTTCCCGCTGTGTGTGCTGCTGTCCGCAAACAGCCTCCAAACAAAGCAGGGCACTAAGGCAAGAGAAGTAAGCGCCCCAGGAGGGAATCTGCCTGCGAGGGAAGCTGTGCAGCACATCCCTTGTTCCGCTCGCCACTTCCCTGACTCTTAGGCAAAGCCCATCTCAGCTGGCTTGTAGGCGTGCCTCTGTGCTCAGAAGCAGTCCCGTGGCAGGCAGGATACAGGGGGATGTATTCTGGGCACGCAGCATGCTGCTTCCCATGCCCGGGACAAACTGCGAGCCGGTGCCTCGCTTGCGCTTCTAACTGCCGAGACTTGGAGCTGGCCAGCGCGCACCTTCCCGCTGTGTGTGCTGCTGTCCGCAAACAGCCTCCAAACAAAGCAGGGCGCTAAGGCATGAGAAGTAAGCGTCCCAGGAGGGAATCTGCCTGCGAGGGAAGCTGTGCAGCACATCCCTTGTTCCGCTCGCCAC
The DNA here is from genome assembly GCF_028389875.1 of Rhea pennata. Taxonomy (NCBI): domain Eukaryota; kingdom Metazoa; phylum Chordata; class Aves; order Rheiformes; family Rheidae; genus Rhea; species Rhea pennata. The sequence continues at coordinate 510,531 of NW_026907694.1, read as the reverse complement.
TTCCCTGACTCTTAGGCAAAGCCCATCTCAGCTGGCTTGTAGGCGTGCCTCCGTGCTCAGAAGCAGTCCCGTGGCAGGCAGGATACAGGGGGATGTATTCTGGGCACGCAGCATGCTGCTTCCCATGCCCGGGACAAACTGCGAGCCGGTGCCTCGCTTGCGCTTCTATCTGCCGAGACTTGGAGCCGATCAGAGCGCACCTTCCCGCTGTGTGTGCTGCTGTCCGCAAACAGCCTCCAAACAAAGCAGGGCGCTAAGGCATGAGAAGTAAGCGTCCCAGGAGGCGAATCTGCCTGCGAGGGAAGCTGTGCAGCACATCTCTTGTTCCACTCGACACTTCCCTCACTCTTAGGCAAAGCCCATCTCAGCTGGCTTGTAGGCGTGCCTCCGTGCTCAGAAGCAGCCCTGTGGCAGACAGGAGAGTGCGAAATGTGTTCTGGGCACGCAGCATGCTGCTTCCCATGCCCGGGACAAACTGCGAGCCGGTGCCTCGCTTGCGCTTCTATCTGCCGAGACTTGGAGCTGGCCAGCGCGCACCTTCCCGCTGTGTGTGCTGCTGTCCGCAAACAGCCTCCAAACAAAGCAGGGCACTAAGGCAAGAGAAGTAAGCGTCCCAGGAGGGAATCTGCCTGCGAGGGAAGCTGTGCAGCACATCCCTTGTTCCGCTCGCCACTTCCCTGACTCTTAGGCAAAGCCCATCTCAGCTGGCTTGTAGGCGTGCCTCCGTGCTCAGAAGCAGTCCCGTGGCAGGCAGGATACAGGGGGATGTGTTCTGGGCACGCAGCATGCTGCTTCCCATGCCCGGGACAAACTGCGAGCCGGTGCCTCGCTTGCGCTTCTATGTGCCGAGACTTGGAGCTGGCCAGCGCGCACCTTCCCGCTGTGTGTGCTGCTGTCCGCAAACAGCCTCCAAACAAAGCAGGGCGCTAAGGCATGAGAAGTAAGCGTCCCAGGAGGCGAATCTGCCTGCGAGGGAAGCTGTGCAGCACATCCCTTGTTCCGCTCGCCACTTCCCTGACTCTTAGGCAAAGCCCATCTCAGCTGGCTTGTAGGCGTGCCTCCGTGCTCAGAAGCAGTCCCGTGGCAGGCAGGATACAGGGGGATGTATTCTGGGCACGCAGCATGCTGCTTCCCATGCCCGGGACAAACTGCGAGCCGGTGCCTCGCTTGCGCTTCTATCTGCCGAGACTTGGAGCCGATCAGAGCGCACCTTCCCGCTGTGTGTGCTGCTGTCCGCAAACAGCCTCCAAACAAAGCAGGGCGCTAAGGCATGAGAAGTAAGCGTCCCAGGAGGGAATCTGCCTGCGAGGGAAGCTGTGCAGCACATCCCTTGTTCCGCTCGCCACTTCACTGACTCTTAGGCAAAGCCCATCTCAGCTGGCTTGTAGGCGTGCCTCCGTGCTCAGAAGCAGTCCCGTGGCAGGCAGGATACAGGGGGATGTATTCTGGGCACACAGCATGCTGCTTCCCATGCCCGGGACAAACTGCGAGCCGGTGCCTCGCTTGCGCTTCTATCTGCCGAGACTTGGAGCCGATCAGAGCGCACCTTCCCGCTGTGTGTGCTGCTGTCCGCAAACAGCCTCCAAACAAAGCAGGGCGCTAAGGCATGAGAAGTAAGCACCCCAGGAGGCGAATCTGCCTGCGAGGGAAGCTGTGCAGCACATCCCTTGTTCCGCTCGACACTTCCCTGACTCTTAGGCAAAGCCCATCTCAGCTGGCTTGTAGGCGTGCCTCCGTGCTCAGAAGCAGTCCCGTGGCAGGCAGGATACAGGGGGATGTATTCTGGGCACGCAGCATGCTGCTTCCCATGCCCGGGACAAACTGCGAGCCGGTGCCTCGCTTGCGCTTCTATCTGCCGAGACTTGGAGCTGGCCAGCGCGCACCTTCCCGCTGTGTGTGCTGCTGTCCGCAAACAGCCTCCAAACAAAGCAGGGCACTAAGGCAAGAGAAGTAAGCGTCCCAGGAGGGAATCTGCCTGCGAGGGAAGCTGTGCAGCACATCCCTTGTTCCGCTCGACACTTCCCTGACTCTTAGGCAAAGCCCATCTCAGCTGGCTTGTAGGCGTTCCTCCGTGCTCAGAAGCAGTCCCGTGGCAGGCAGGATACAGGGGGATGTATTCTGGGCACGCAGCATGCTGCTTCCCATGCCCGGGACAAACTGCGAGCCGGTGCCTCGCTTGCGCTTCTATGTGCCGAGACTTGGAGCCGATCAGAGCGCACCTTCCCGCTGTGTGTGCTGCTGTCCGCAAACAGCCTCCAAACAAAGCAGGGCGCTAAGGCATGAGAAGTAAGCGTCCCAGGAGGGAATCTGCCTGCGAGGGAAGCTGTGCAGCACATCCCTTGTTCCGCTCGCCACTTCCCTGACTCTTAGGCAAAGCCCATCTCAGCTGGCTTGTAGGCGTGCCTCCGTGCTCAGAAGCAGTCCCGTGGCAGGCAGGATACAGGGGGATGTATTCTGGGCACGCAGCATGCTGCTTCCCATGCCCGGGACAAACTGCGAGCCGGTGCCTCGCTTGCGCTTCTATCTGCCGAGACTTGGAGCTGGCCAGCGCGCACCTTCCCGCTGTGTGTGCTGCTGTCCGCAAACAGCCTCCAAACAAAGCAGGACGCTAAGGCATGAGAAGTTAGCGTCCCAGGAGGGAATCTGCCTGCGAGGGAAGCTGTGCAGCACATCTCTTGTTCCACTCGACACTTCCCTCACTCTTAGGCAAAGCCCAGCTCAGCTTGCTTGTAGGCGTGCCTCCGTGCTCAGCAGCAGCCCTGTGGCAGACAGGAGAGTGCGAGATGTGTTCTGGGCACGCAGCATGCTGCTTCCCATGCCCGGGACAAACTGCGAGCTGGTGCCTCGCTTGCGCTTCTATCTGCCGAGACTTGGAGCTGGCCAGCGCGCACCTTCCCGCTGTGTGTGCTGCTGTCCGCAAACAGCCTCCAAACAAAGCAGGGCACTAAGGCAAGAGAAGTAAGCGCCCCAGGAGGGAATCTGCCTGCGAGGGAAGCTGTGCAGCACATCCCTTGTTCCGCTCGCCACTTCCCTGACTCTTAGGCAAAGCCCATCTCAGCTGGCTTGTAGGCGTGCCTCTGTGCTCAGAAGCAGTCCCGTGGCAGGCAGGATACAGGGGGATGTATTCTGGGCACGCAGCATGCTGCTTCCCATGCCCGGGACAAACTGCGAGCCGGTGCCTCGCTTGCGCTTCTATCTGCCGAGACTTGGAGCTGGCCAGCGCGCACCTTCCCGCTGTGTGTGCTGCTGTCCGCAAACAGCCTCCAAACAAAGCAGGGCGCTAAGGCATGAGAAGTAAGCGTCCCAGGAGGGAATCTGCCTGCGAGGGAAGCTGTGCAGCACATCCCTTGTTCCGCTCGCCACTTCCCTGACTCTTAGGCAAAGCCCATCTCAGCTGGCTTGTAGGCGTGCCTCCGTGCTCAGAAGCAGTCCCGTGGCAGGCAGCATACAGGGGGATGTATTCTGGGCACGCAGCATGCTGCTTCCCATGCCCGGGACAAACTGCGAGCCGGTGCCTCGCTTGCGCTTCTATCTGCCGAGACTTGGAGCCGATCAGAGCGCACCTTCCCGCTGTGTGTGCTGCTGTCCGCAAACAGCCTCCAAACAAAGCAGGGCGCTAAGGCATGAGAAGTAAGCGTCCCAGGAGGGAATCTGCCTGCGAGGGAAGCTGTGCAGCACATCCCTTGTTCCGCTCGCCACTTCCCTGACTCTTAGGCAAAGCCCATCTCAGCTGGCTTGTAGGCGTGCCTCCGTGCTCAGAAGCAGTCCTGTGGCAGGCAGGATACAGGGGGATGTATTCTGGGCACGCAGTATGCTGCTTCCCATGCCCGGGACAAACTGCGAGCCGGTGCCTCGCTTGCGCTTCTATCTGCCGAGACTTGGAGCTGGCCAGCGTGCACCTTCCCGCTGTGTGTGCTGCTGTCCGCAGCCTCCAAACAAAGCAGGGCGCTAAGGCATGAGAAGTAAGTGTCCCAGGAGGCGAATCTGCCTGCGAGGGAAGCTGTGCAGCACATCCCTTGTTCCGCTCGACACTTCCCTGACTCTTAGGCAAAGCCCATCTCAGCTGGCTTGTAGGCGTGCCTCCGTGCTCAGAAGCAGTCCCGTGGCAGGCAGGATACAGGGGGATGTATTCTGGGCATGCAGCATGCTGCTTCCCATGCCCGGGACAAACTGCGAGCAGGTGCCTCGCTTGCGCTTCTATCTGCCGAGACTTCGAGCTGGCCAGCGCGCACCTTCCCGCTGTGTGTGCTGCTGTCCGCAAACAGCCTCCAAACAAAGCAGGGCACTAAGGCATGAGAAGTTAGCGCCCCAGGAGGGAATCTGTCTGCGAGGGAAGCTGTGCAGCACATCCCTTGTTCCGCTCGCCACTTCCCTGACTCTTAGGCAAAGCCCAGCTCAGCTGGCTTGTAGGCGTGCCTCCGTGCTCAGAAGCAGTCCCGTGGCAGGCAGGATACAGGGGGATGTATTCTGGGCACGCAGCATGCTGCTTCCCATGCCCGGGACAAACTGCGAGCCGGTGCCTCGCTTGCGATTCTATGTGCCGAGACTTGGAGCCGATCAGAGCGCACCTTCCCGCTGTGTGTGCTGCTGTCCGCAAACAGCCTCCAAACAAAGCAGGGCGCTAAGGCATGAGAAGTAAGCGTCCCAGGAGGCGAATCTGCCTGCGAGGGAAGCTGTGCAGCACATCCCTTGTTCCGCTCGCCACTTCCCTGACTCTTAGGCAAAGCCCATCTCAGCTGGCTTGTAGGCGTGCCTCCGTGCTCAGAAGCAGTCGCGTGGCAGGCAGGATACAGGGGGATGTATTCTGGGCACGCAGCATGCTGCTTCCCATGCCCGGGACAAACTGCGAGCCGGTGCCTCGCTTGCGCTTCTATCTGCCGAGACTTGGAGCCGATCAGAGCGCACCTTCCCGCTGTGTGTGCTGCTGTCCGCAAACAGCCTCCAAACAAAGCAGGGCGCTAAGGCATGAGAAGTAAGCGTCCCAGGAGGGAATCTGCCTGCGAGGGAAGCTGTGCAGCACATCCCTTGTTCCGCTCGCCACTTCACTGACTCTTAGGCAAAGCCCATCTCAGCTGGCTTGTAGGCGTGCCTCCGTGCTCAGAAGCAGTCCCGTGGCAGGCAGGATACAGGGGGATGTATTCTGGGCACGCAGCATGCTGCTTCCCATGCCCAGGACAAACTGCGAGCCGGTGCCTCGCTTGCGCTTCTATCTGCCGAGACTTGGAGCCGATCAGAGCGCACCTTCCCGCTGTGTGTGCTGCTGTCCGCAAACAGCCTCCAAACAAAGCAGGGCGCTAAGGCATGAGAAGTAAGCACCCCAGGAGGCGAATCTGCCTGCGAGGGAAGCTGTGCAGCACATCCCTTGTTCCGCTCGCCACTTCCCTGACTCTTAGGCAAAGCCCATCTCAGCTGGCTTGTAGGCGTGCCTCCGTGCTCAGAAGCAGTCCCGTGGCAGGCAGGATACAGGGGGATGTATTCTGGGCACGCAGCATGCTGCTTCCCATGCCCGGGACAAACTGCGAGCCGGTGCCTCGCTTGCGCTTCTATCTGCCGAGACTTGGAGCTGGCCAGCGCGCACCTTCCCGCTGTGTGTGCTGCTGTCCGCAAACAGCCTCCAAACAAAGCAGGGCACTAAGGCAAGAGAAGTAAGCGTCCCAGGAGGGAATCTGCCTGCGAGGGAAGCTGTGCAGCACATCCCTTGTTCCGCTCGCCACTTCCCTGACTCTTAGGCAAAGCCCATCTCAGCTGGCTTGTAGGCGTTCCTCCGTGCTCAGAAGCAGTCCCGTGGCAGGCAGGATACAGGGGGATGTATTCTGGGCACGCAGCATGCTGCTTCCCATGCCCGGGACAAACTGCGAGCCGGTGCCTCGCTTGCGCTTCTATGTGCCGAGACTTGGAGCCGATCAGAGCGCACCTTCCCGCTGTGTGTGCTGCTGTCCGCAAACAGCCTCCAAACAAAGCAGGGCGCTAAGGCATGAGAAGTAAGCGTCCCAGGAGGGAATCTGCCTGCGAGGGAAGCTGTGCAGCACATCCCTTGTTCCGCTCGCCACTTCCCTGACTCTTAGGCAAAGCCCATCTCAGCTGGCTTGTAGGCGTGCCTCCGTGCTCAGAAGCAGTCCCGTGGCAGGCAGGATACAGGGGGATGTATTCTGGGCATGCAGCATGCTGCTTCCCATGCCCGGGACAAACTGCGAGCCGGTGCCTCGCTTGCGCTTCTATCTGCCGAGACTTGGAGCTGGCCAGCGCGCACCTTCCCGCTGTGTGTGCTGCTGTCCGCAAACAGCCTCCAAACAAAGCAGGACGCTAAGGCATGAGAAGTTAGCGTCCCAGGAGGGAATCTGCCTGCGAGGGAAGCTGTGCAGCACATCTCTTGTTCCACTCGACACTTCCCTCACTCTTAGGCAAAGCCCAGCTCAGCTTGCTTGTAGGCGTGCCTCCGTGCTCAGCAGCAGCCCTGTGGCAGAAAGGAGAGTGCGAGATGTGTTCTGGGCACGCAGCATGCTGCTTCCCATGCCCGGGACAAACTGCGAGCTGGTGCCTCGCTTGCGCTTCTATCTGCCGAGACTTGGAGCTGGCCAGCGCGCACCTTCCCGCTGTGTGTGCTGCTGTCCGCAAACAGCCTCCAAACAAAGCAGGGCACTAAGGCAAGAGAAGTAAGCGTCCCAGGAGGGAATCTGCCTGCGAGGGAAGCTGTGCAGCACATCCCTTGTTCCGCTCGCCACTTCCCTGACTCTTAGGCAAAGCCCATCTCAGCTGGCTTGTAGGCGTGCCTCTGTGCTCAGAAGCAGTCCCGTGGCAGGCAGGATACAGGGGGATGTATTCTGGGCACGCAGCATGCTGCTTCCCATGCCCGGGACAAACTGCGAGCCGGTGCCTCGCTTGCGCTTCTATCTGCCGAGACTTGGAGCTGGCCAGCGCGCACCTTCCCGCTGTGTGTGCTGCTGTCCGCAAACAGCCTCCAAACAAAGCAGGGCGCTAAGGCATGAGAAGTAAGCGTCCCAGGAGGGAATCTGCCTGCGAGGGAAGCTGTGCAGCACATCCCTTGTTCCGCTCGCCACTTCCCTGACTCTTAGGCAAAGCCCATCTCAGCTGGCTTGTAGGCGTGCCTCCGTGCTCAGAAGCAGTCCCGTGGCAGGCAGCATACAGGGGGATGTATTCTGGGCACGCAGCATGCTGCTTCCCATGCCCGGGACAAACTGCGAGCCGGTGCCTCGCTTGCGCTTCTATCTGCCGAGACTTGGAGCCGATCAGAGCGCACCTTCCCGCTGTGTGTGCTGCTGTCCGCAAACAGCCTCCAAACAAAGCAGGGCGCTAAGGCATGAGAAGTAAGCGTCCCAGGAGGGAATCTGCCTGCGAGGGAAGCTGTGCAGCACATCCCTTGTTCCGCTCGCCACTTCCCTGACTCTTAGGCAAAGCCCATCTCAGCTGGCTTGTAGGCGTGCCTCCGTGCTCAGAAGCAGTCCTGTGGCAGGCAGGATACAGGGGGATGTATTCTGGGCACGCAGCATGCTGCTTCCCATGCCCGGGACAAACTGCGAGCCGGTGCCTCGCTTGCGCTTCTATCTGCCGAGACTTGGAGCTGGCCAGCGTGCACCTTCCCGCTGTGTGTGCTGCTGTCCGCAGCCTCCAAACAAAGCAGGGCGCTAAGGCATGAGAAGTAAGCGTCCCAGGAGGCGAATCTGCCTGCGAGGGAAGCTGTGCAGCACATCCCTTGTTCCGCTCGACACTTCCCTGACTCTTAGGCAAAGCCCATCTCAGCTGGCTTGTAGGCGTGCCTCCGTGCTCAGAAGCAGTCCCGTGGCAGGCAGGATACAGGGGGATGTATTCTGGGCATGCAGCATGCTGCTTCCCATGCCCGGGACAAACTGCGAGCAGGTGCCTCGCTTGCGCTTCTATCTGCCGAGACTTGGAGCTGGCCAGCGCGCACCTTCCCGCTGTGTGTGCTGCTGTCCGCAAACAGCCTCCAAACAAAGCAGGGCACTAAGGCATGAGAAGTTAGCGCCCCAGGAGGGAATCTGTCTGCGAGGGAAGCTGTGCAGCACATCCCTTGTTCCGCTCGCCACTTCCCTGACTCTTAGGCAAAGCCCAGCTCAGCTGGCTTGTAGGCGTGCCTCCGTGCTCAGAAGCAGTCCCGTGGCAGGCAGGATACAGGGGGATGTATTCTGGGCACGCAGCATGCTGCTTCCCATGCCCGGGACAAACTGCGAGCCGGTGCCTCGCTTGCGATTCTATCTGCCTAGACTTGGAGCCGATCAGAGCGCACCTTCCCGCTGTGTGTGCTGCTGTCCGCAAACAGCCTCCAAACAAAGCAGGGCGCTAAGGCAGGAAAAATAAGCGTCCCAGGAGGGAATCTGCCTGCGAGGGAAGCTGTGCAGCACATCCCTTGTTCCGCTCGCCACTTCCCTGACTCTTAGGCAAAGCCCATCTCAGCTGGCTTGTAGGCGTGCCTCCGTGCTCAGAAGCAGTCCCGTGGCAGGCAGGATACAGGGGGATGTATTCTGGGCACGCAGCATGCTGCTTCCCATGCCCGGGACAAACTGCGAGCCGGTGCCTCGCTTGCGCTTCTATCTGCCGAGACTTGGAGCCGATCAGAGCGCACCTTCCCGCTGTGTGTGCTGCTGTCCGCAAACAGCCTCCAAACAAAGCAGGGCGCTAAGGCATGAGAAGTAAGCGTCCCAGGAGGGAATCTGCCTGCGAGGGAAGCTGTGCAGCACATCCCTTGTTCCGCTCGCCACTTCCCTGACTCTTAGGCAAAGCCCATCTCAGCTGGCTTGTAGGCGTGCCTCCGTGCTCAGAAGCAGTCCCGTGGCAGGCAGGATACAGGGGGATGTATTCTGGGCACGCAGCATGCTGCTTCCCATGCCCGGGACAAACTGCGAGCCGGTGCCTCGCTTGCGATTCTATCTGCCGAGACTTGGAGCCGATCAGAGCGCACCTTCCCGCTGTGTGTGCTGCTGTCCGCAAACAGCCTCCAAACAAAGCAGGGCGCTAAGGCAGGAGAAGTAAGCGTCCCAGGAGGGAATCTGCCTGCGAGGGAAGCTGTGCAGCACATCCCTTGTTCCGCTCGCCACTTCCCTGACTCTTAGGCAAAGCCCATCTCAGCTGGCTTGTAGGCGTGCCTCCGTGCTCAGAAGCAGTCCTGTGGCAGGCAGGATACAGGGGGATGTATTCTGGGCACGCAGCATGCTGCTTCCCATGCCCGGGACAAACTGCGAGCCGGTGCCTCGCTTGCGCTTCTATCTGCCGAGACTTGGAGCTGGCCAGCGTGCACCTTCCCGCTGTGTGTGCTGCTGTCCGCAGCCTCCAAACAAAGCAGGGCGCTAAGGCATGAGAAGTAAGCGTCCCAGGAGGCGAATCTGCCTGCGAGGGAAGCTGTGCAGCACATCCCTTGTTCCGCTCGACACTTCCCTGACTCTTAGGCAAAGCCCATCTCAGCTGGCTTGTAGGCGTGCCTCCGTGCTCAGAAGCAGTCCCGTGGCAGGCAGGATACAGGGGGATGTATTCTGGGCATGCAGCATGCTGCTTCCCATGCCCGGGACAAACTGCGAGCAGGTGCCTCGCTTGCGCTTCTATCTGCCGAGACTTGGAGCTGGCCAGCGCGCACCTTCCCGCTGTGTGTGCTGCTGTCCGCAAACAGCCTCCAAACAAAGCAGGGCGCTAAGGCATGAGAAGTAAGCGCCCCAGGAGGGAATCTGTCTGCGAGGGAAGCTGTGCAGCACATCCCTTGTTCCGCTCGCCACTTCCCTGACTCTTAGGCAAAGCCCAGCTCAGCTGGCTTGTAGGCGTGCCTCCGTGCTCAGAAGCAGTCCCGTGGCAGGCAGGATACAGGGGGATGTATTCTGGGCACGCAGCATGCTGCTTCCCATGCCCGGGACAAACTGCGAGCCGGTGCCTCGCTTGCGATTCTATCTGCCTAGACTTGGAGCCGATCAGAGCGCACCTTCCCGCTGTGTGTGCTGCTGTCCGCAAACAGCCTCCAAACAAAGCAGGGCGCTAAGGCAGGAAAAATAAGCGTCCCAGGAGGGAATCTGCCTGCGAGGGAAGCTGTGCAGCACATCCCTTGTTCCGCTCGCCACTTCCCTGACTCTTAGGCAAAGCCCAGCTCAGCTGGCTTGTAGGCGTGCCTCCGTGCTCAGAAGCAGTCCCGTGGCAGGCAGGATACAGCGGGATGTATTCTGGGCATGCAGCATGCTGCTTCCCATGCCCGGGACAAACTGCGAGCCGGTGCCTCGCTTGCGATTCTATCTGCCGAGACTTGGAGCTGGCCAGCGCGCACCTTCCCGCTGTGTGTGCTGCTGTCCGCAAACAGCCTCCAAACAAAGCAGGGCGCTAAGGCATGAGAAGTTAGCGTCCCAGGAGGGAATCTGCCTGCGAGGGAAGCTGTGCAGCACATCTCTTGTTCCACTCGACACTTCCCTCACTCTTAGGCAAAGCCCAGCTCAGCTGGCTTGTAGGCGTGCCTCCGTGCTCAGAAGCAGCCCTGTGGCACACAGGAGAGTGCGAAATGTGTTCTGGGCACGCAGCATGCTGCTTCCCATGCCCGGGACAAACTGCGAGCCGGTGCCTCGCTTGCGCTTCTATCTGCCGAGACTTGGAGCTGGCCAGCGCGCACCTTCCCGCTGTGTGTGCTGCTGTCCGCAAACAGCCTCCAAACAAAGCAGGGCACTAAGGCAAGAGAAGTAAGCGCCCCAGGAGGGAATCTGCCTGCGAGGGAAGCTGTGCAGCACATCCCTTGTTCCGCTCGCCACTTCCCTGACTCTTAGGCAAAGCCCATCTCAGCTGGCTTGTAGGCGTGCCTCTGTGCTCAGAAGCAGTCCCGTGGCAGGCAGGATACAGGGGGATGTATTCTGGGCACGCAGCATGCTGCTTCCCATGCCCGGGACAAACTGCGAGCCGGTGCCTCGCTTGCGCTTCTATCTGCCGAGACTTGGAGCTGGCCAGCGCGCACCTTCCCGCTGTGTGTGCTGCTGTCCGCAAACAGCCTCCAAACAAAGCAGGGCGCTAAGGCATGAGAAGTAAGCGTCCCAGGTGGGAATCTGCCTGCGAGGGAAGCTGTGCAGCACATCCCTTGTTCCGCTCGACACTTCCCTGACTCTTAGGCAAAGCCCATCTCAGCTGGCTTGTAGGCGTGCCTCCGTGCTCAGAAGCAGTCCCGTGGCAGGCAGGATACAGGGGGATGTATTCTGGGCACGCAGCATGCTGCTTCCCATGCCCGGGACAAACTGCGAGCCGGTGCCTCGCTTGCGATTCTATCTGCCGAGACTTGGAGCCGATCAGAGCGCACCTTCCCGCTGTGTGTGCTGCTGTCCGCAAACAGCCTCCAAACAAAGCAGGGCGCTAAGGCAGGAGAAGTAAGCGTCCCAGGAGGGAATCTGCCTGCGAGGGAAGCTGTGCAGCACATCCCTTGTTCCGCTCGCCACTTCCCTGACTCTTAGGCAAAGCCCATCTCAGCTGGCTTGTAGGCGTGCCTCCGTGCTCAGAAGCAGTCCTGTGGCAGGCAGGATACAGGGGGATGTATTCTGGGCACGCAGCATGCTGCTTCCCATGCCCGGGACAAACTGCGAGCCGGTGCCTCGCTTGCGCTTCTATCTGCCGAGACTTGGAGCTGGCCAGCGTGCACCTTCCCGCTGTGTGTGCTGCTGTCCGCAGCCTCCAAACAAAGCAGGGCACTAAGGCATGAGAAGTAAGCGTCCCAGGAGGCGAATCTGCCTGCGAGGGAAGCTGTGCAGCACATCCCTTGTTCCGCTCGCCACTTCCCTGACTCTTAGGCAAAGCCCATCTCAGCTGGCTTGTAGGCGTGCCTCCGTGCTCAGAAGCAGCCCTGTGGCAGACAGGAGAGTGCGAAATGTGTTCTGGGCACGCAGCATGCTGCTTCCCATGCCCGGGACAAACTGCGAGCCGGTGCCTCGCTTGCGCTTCTATCTGCCGAGACTTGGAGCTGGCCAGCGCGCACCTTCCCGCTGTGTGTGCTGCTGTCCGCAAACAGCCTCCAAACAAAGCAGGGCACTAAGGCATGAGAAGTAAGCGTCCCAGGAGGGAATCTGCCTGTGAGGGAAGCTGTGCAGCACATCCCTTGTTCCGCTCGCCACTTCACTGACTCTTAGGCAAAGCCCATCTCAGCTGGCTTGTAGGCGTGCCTCCGTGCTCAGAAGCAGTCCCGTGGCAGGCAGGATACAGGGGGATGTGTTCTGGGAACGCAGCATGCTGCTTCCCATGCCCGGGACAAACTGCGAGCCGGTGCCTCGCTTGCGCTTCTATGTGCCGAGACTTGGAGCCGATCAGAGCGCACCTTCCCGCTGTGTGTGCTGCTGTCCGCAAACAGCCTCCAAACAAAGCAGGGCGCTAAGGCATGAGAAGTAAGCACCCCAGGAGGCGAATCTGCCTGCGAGGGAAGCTGTGCAGCACATCCCTTGTTCCGCTCGCCACTTCCCTGACTCTTAGGCAAAGCCCATCTCAGCTGGCTTGTAGGCGTGCCTCCGTGCTCAGAAGCAGTCCCGTGGCAGGCAGGATACAGGGGCATGTATTCTGGGCACGCAGCATGCTGCTTCCCATGCCCGGGACAAACTGCGAGCCGGTGCCTCACTTGCGCTTCTATCTGCCGAGACTTGGAGCCGATCAGAGCGCACCTTCCCGCTGTGTGTGCTGCTGTCCGCAAACAGCCTCCAAACAAAGCAGGGCGCTAAGGCATGAGAAGTAAGCGTCCCAGGAGGGAATCTGCCTGCAAGGGAAGCTGTGCAGCACATCCCTTGTTCCGCTCGCCACTTCACTGACTCTTAGGCAAAGCCCATCTCAGCTGGCTTGTAGGCGTGCCTCCGTGCTCAGAAGCAGTCCCGTGGCAGGCAGGATACAGGGGGATGTATTCTGGGCATGCAGCATGCTGCTTCCCATGCCCGGGACAAACTGCGAGCCGGTGCCTCGCTTGCGCTTCTATCTGCCGAGACATGGAGCCGATCAGAGCGCACCTTCCCGCTGTGTGTGCTGCTGTCCGCAAACAGCCTCCAAACAAAGCAGGGCGCTAAGGCATGAGAAGTAAGCGTCCCAGGAGGCGAATCTGCCTGCGAGGGAAGCTGTGCAGCACATCCCTTGTTCCGCTCGACACTTCCCTGACTCTTAGGCAAAGCCCATCTCAGCTGGCTTGTAGGCGTGCCTCCGTGCTCAGAAGCAGTCCCGTGGCAGGCAGGATACAGGGGGATGTATTCTGGGCACGCAGCATGCTGCTTCCCATGCCCGGGACAAACTGCGAGCCGGTGCCTCGCTTGCGCTTCTATCTGCCGAGACTTGGAGCTGGCCAGCGTGCACCTTCCCGCTGTGTGTGCTGCTGTCCGCAAACAGCCTCCAAACAAAGCAGGGCGCTAAGGCATGAGAAGTAAGCACCCCAGGAGGGAATCTGCCTGCGAGGGAAGCTGTGCAGCACATCTCTTGTTCCACTCGCCACTTCCCTGACTCTTAGGCAAAGCCCATCTCAGCTGGCTTGTAGGCGTGCCTCCGTGCTCAGAAGCAGCCCTGTGGCAGACAGGAGAGTGCGAAATGTGTTCTGGGCACGCAGCATGCTGCTTCCCATGCCCGGGACAAACTGCGAGCCGGTGCCTCGCTTGCGCTTCTATCTGCCGAGACTTGGAGCTGGCCAGCGCGCACCTTCCCGCTGTGTGTGCTGCTGTCCGCAAACAGCCTCCAAACAAAGCAGGGCACTAAGGCAAGAGAAGTAAGCGTCCCAGGAGGGAATCTGCCTGCGAGGGAAGCTGTGCAGCACATCCCTTGTTCCGCTCGCCACTTCACTGACTCTTAGGCAAAGCCCATCTCAGCTGGCTTGTAGGCGTGCCTCCGTGCTCAGAAGCAGTCGCGTGGCAGGCAGGATACAGGGGGATGTATTCTGGGCACGCAGCATGCTGCTTCCCATGCCCGGGACAAACTGCGAGCCGGTGCCTCGCTTGCGCTTCTATCTGCCGAGACTTGGAGCCGATCAGAGCGCACCTTCCCGCTGTGTGTGCTGCTGTCCGCAAACAGCCTCCAAACAAAGCAGGGCGCTAAGGCATGAGAAGTAAGCGTCCCAGGAGGGAATCTGCCTGCGAGGGAAGCTGTGCAGCACATCCCTTGTTCCGCTCGCCACTTCACTGACTCTTAGGCAAAGCCCATCTCAGCTGGCTTGTAGGCGTGCCTCCGTGCTCAGAAGCAGTCCCGTGGCAGGCAGGATACAGGGGGATGTATTCTGGGCACGCAGCATGCTGCTTCCCATGCCCGGGACAAACTGCGAGCCGGTGCCTCGCTTGCGCTTCTATCTGCCGAGACTTGGAGCCGATCAGAGCGCACCTTCCCGCTGTGTGTGCTGCTGTCCGCAAACAGCCTCCAAACAAAGCAGGGCGCTAAGGCATGAGAAGTAAGCACCCCAGGAGGCGAATCTGCCTGCGAGGGAAGCTGTGCAGCACATCCCTTGTTCCGCTCGCCACTTCCCTGACTCTTAGGCAAAGCCCATCTCAGCTGGCTTGTAGGCGTGCCTCCGTGCTCAGAAGCAGTCCCGTGGCAGGCAGGATACAGGGGGATGTATTCTGGGCACGCAGCATGCTGCTTCCCATGCCCGGGACAAACTGCGAGCCGGTGCCTCGCTTGCGCTTCTATCTGCCGAGACTTGGAGCTGGCCAGCGCGCACCTTCCCGCTGTGTGTGCTGCTGTCCGCAAACAGCCTCCAAACAAAGCAGGGCACTAAGGCAAGAGAAGTAAGCGTCCCAGGAGGGAATCTGCCTGCGAGGGAAGCTGTGCAGCACATCCCTTGTTCCGCTCGACACTTCCCTGACTCTTAGGCAAAGCCCATCTCAGCTGGCTTGTAGGCGTTCCTCCGTGCTCAGAAGCAGTCCCGTGGCAGGCAGGATACAGGGGGATGTATTCTGGGCACGCAGCATGCTGCTTCCCATGCCCGGGACAAACTGCGAGCCGGTGCCTCGCTTGCGCTTCTATGTGCCGAGACTTGGAGCCGATCAGAGCGCACCTTCCCGCTGTGTGTGCTGCTGTCCGCAAACAGCCTCCAAACAAAGCAGGGCGCTAAGGCATGAGAAGTAAGCGTCCCAGGAGGGAATCTGCCTGCGAGGGAAGCTGTGCAGCACATCCCTTGTTCCGCTCGCCACTTCCCTGACTCTTAGGCAAAGCCCATCTCAGCTGGCTTGTAGGCGTTCCTCCGTGCTCAGAAGCAGTCCCGTGGCAGGCAGGATACAGGGGGATGTATTCTGGGCACGCAGCATGCTGCTTCCCATGCCCGGGACAAACTGCGAGCCAGTGCCTCGCTTGCGCTTCTATCTGCCGAGACTTGGAGCTGGCCAGCGCGCACCTTCCCGCTGTGTGTGCTGCTGTCCGCAAACAGCCTCCAAACAAAGCAGGACGCTAAGGCATGAGAAGTAAGCGCCCCAGGAGGGAATCTGCCTGCGAGGGAAGCTGTGCAGCACATCCCTTGTTCCGCTCGCCACTTCCCTCACTCTTAGGCAAAGCCCATCTCAGCTGGCTTGTAGGCGTGCCTCTGTGCTCAGAAGCAGTCCCGTGGCAGGCAGGATACAGGGGGATGTATTCTGGGCACGCAGCATGCTGCTTCCCATGCCCAGGACAAACTGCGAGCAGGTGCCTCGCTTGCGCTTCTATCTGCCGAGACTTGGAGCTGGCCAGCGCGCACCTTCCCGCTGTGTGTGCTGCTGTCCGCAAACAGCCTCCAAACAAAGCAGGGCGCTAAGGCATGAGAAGTAAGCGTCCCAGGAGGGAATCTGCCTGCGAGGGAAGCTGTGCAGCACATCCCTTGTTCCGCTCGCCACTTCCCTGACTCTTAGGCAAAGCCCATCTCAGCTGGCTTGTAGGCCTGCCTCCGTGCTCAGAAGCAGTCCCGTGGCAGGCAGGATACAGGGGGATGTATTCTGGGCACGCAGCATGCTGCTTCCCATGCCCGGGACAAACTGCGAGCCGGTGCCTCACTTGCGCTTCTATGTGCCGAGACTTGGAGCCGATCAGAGCGCACCTTCCCGCTGTGTGTGCTGCTGTCCGCAAACAGCCTCCAAACAAAGCAGGGCGCTAAGGCATGAGAAGTAAGCGTCCCAGGAGGGAATCTGCCTGCGAGGGAAGCTGTGCAGCACATCCCTTGTTCCGCTCGCCACTTCCCTGACTCTTAGGCAAAGCCCATCTCAGCTGGCTTGTAGGCGTGCCTCCGTGCTCAGAAGCAGTCCCGTGGCAGGCAGGATACAGGGGGATGTATTCTGGGCACGCAGCATGCTGCTTCCCATGCCCGGGACAAACTGCGAGCCGGTGCCTCGCTTGCGATTCTATCTGCCGAGACTTGGAGCCGATCAGAGCGCACCTTCCCGCTGTGTGTGCTGCTGTCCGCAAACAGCCTCCAAACAAAGCAGGGCGCTAAGGCAGGAGAAGTAAGCGTCCCAGGAGGGAATCTGCCTGCGAGGGAAGCTGTGCAGCACATCCCTTGTTCCGCTCGCCACTTCCCTGACTCTTAGGCAAAGCCCATCTCAGCTGGCTTGTAGGCGTGCCTCCGTGCTCAGAAGCAGTCCTGTGGCAGGCAGGATACAGGGGGATGTATTCTGGGCACGCAGCATGCTGCTTCCCATGCCCGGGACAAACTGCGAGCCGGTGCCTCGCTTGCGCTTCTATCTGCCGAGACTTGGAGCTGGCCAGCGTGCACCTTCCCGCTGTGTGTGCTGCTGTCCGCAGCCTCCAAACAAAGCAGGGCACTAAGGCATGAGAAGTAAGCGTCCCAGGAGGCGAATCTGCCTGCGAGGGAAGCTGTGCAGCACATCCCTTGTTCCGCTCGACACTTCCCTGACTCTTAGGCAAAGCCCAGCTCAGCTGGCTTGTAGGCGTGCCTCCGTGCTCAGAAGCAGTCCCGTGGCAGGCAGGATACAGGGGGATGTATTCTGGGCACGCAGCATGCTGCTTCCCATGCCCGGGACAAACTGCGAGCCGGTGCCTCGCTTGCGCTTCTATCTGCCTAGACTTGGAGCCGATCAGAGCGCACCTTCCCGCTGTGTGTGCTGCTGTCCGCAAACAGCCTCCAAACAAAGCAGGGCGCTAAGGCAGGAAAAATAAGCGTCCCAGGAGGGAATCTGCCTGCGAGGGAAGCGGTGCAGCACATCCCTTGTTCCGCTCGCCACTTCCCTGACTCTTAGGCAAAGCCCAGCTCAGCTGGCTTGTAGGCGTGCCTCCGTGCTCAGAAGCAGTCCCGTGGCAGGCAGGATACAGCGGGATGTATTCTGGGCATGCAGCATGCTGCTTCCCATGCCCGGGACAAACTGCGAGCCGGTGCCTCGCTTGCGATTCTATCTGCCGAGACTTGGAGCTGGCCAGCGCGCACCTTCCCGCTGTGTGTGCTGCTGTCCGCAAACAGCCTCCAAACAAAGCAGGGCGCTAAGGCATGAGAAGTTAGCGTCCCAGGAGGGAATCTGCCTGCGAGGGAAGCTGTGCAGCACATCTCTTGTTCCACTCGACACTTCCCTCACTCTTAGGCAAAGCCCAGCTCAGCTGGCTTGTAGGCGTGCCTCCGTGCTCAGAAGCAGCCCTGTGGCAGACAGGAGAGTGCGAAATGTGTTCTGGGCACGCAGCATGCTGCTTCCCATGCCCGGGACAAACTGCGAGCCGGTGCCTCGCTTGCGCTTCTATCTGCCGAGACTTGGAGCTGGCCAGCGTGCACCTTCCCGCTGTGTGTGCTGCTGTCCGCAAACAGCCTCCAAACAAAGCAGGGCACTAAGGCAAGAGAAGTAAGCGCCCCAGGAGGGAATCTGCCTGCGAGGGAAGCTGTGCAGCACATCCCTTGTTCCGCTCGACACTTCCCTGACTCTTAGGCAAAGCCCATCTCAGCTGGCTTGTAGGCGTGCCTCTGTGCTCAGAAGCAGTCCCGTGGCAGGCAGGATACAGGGGGATGTATTCTGGGCACGCAGCATGCTGCTTCCCATGCCCGGGACAAACTGCGAGCCGGTGCCTCGCTTGCGCTTCTATCTGCCGAGACTTGGAGCTGGCCAGCGCGCACCTTCCCGCTGTGTGTGCTGCTGTCCGCAAACAGCCTCCAAACAAAGCAGGGCGCTAAGGCATGAGAAGTAAGCGTCCCAGGAGGGAATCTGCCTGCGAGGGAAGCTGTGCAGCACATCCCTTGTTCCGCTCGACACTTCCCTGACTCTTAGGCAAAGCCCATCTCAGCTGGCTTGTAGGCGTGCCTCCGTGCTCAGAAGCAGTCCCGTGGCAGGCAGGATACAGGGGGATGTATTCTGGGCACGCAGCATGCTGCTTCCCATGCCCGGGACAAACTGCGAGCCGGTGCCTCGCTTGCGCTTCTATGTGCCGAGACTTGGAGCCGATCAGAGCGCACCTTCCCGCTGTGTGTGCTGCTGTCCGCAAACAGCCTCCAAACAAAGCAGGGCGCTAAGGCAGGAGAAATAAGCGTCCCAGGAGGGAATCTGCCTGCGAGGGAAGCTGTGCAGCACATCCCTTGTTCCGCTCGCCACTTCCCTGACTCTTAGGCAAAGCCCATCTCAGCTGGCTTGTAGGCGTGCCTCCGTGCTCAGAAGCAGTCCCGTGGCAGGCAGGATACAGGGGGATGTATTCTGGGCACGCAGCATGCTGCTTCCCATGCCCGGGACAAACTGCGAGCCGGTGCCTCGCTTGCGCTTCTATGTGCCGAGACTTGGAGCCGATCAGAGCGCACCTTCCCGCTGTGTGTGCTGCTGTCCGCAGCCTCCAAACAAAGCAGGACGCTAAGGCATTAGAAGTAAGCGTCCCAGGAGGCGAATCTGCCTGCGAGGGAAGCTGTGCAGCACATCCCTTGTTCCGCTCGACACTTCCCTGACTCTTAGGCAAAGCCCATCTCAGCTGGCTTGTAGGCGTGCCTCCGTGCTCAGAAGCAGTCCCGTGGCAGGCAGGATACAGGGGGATGTATTCTGGGCATGCAGCATGCTGCTTCCCATGCCCGGGACAAACTGCGAGCCGGTGCCTCGCTTGCGCTTCTATCTGCCGAGACTTGGAGCTGGCCAGCGCGCACCTTCCCGCTGTGTGTGCTGCTGTCCGCAAACAGCCTCCAAACAAAGCAGGGCACTAAGGCATGAGAAGTTAGCGCCCCAGGAGGGAATCTGTCTGCGAGGGAAGCTGTGCAGCACATCCCTTGTTCCGCTCGCCACTTCCCTGACTCTTAGGCAAAGCCCATCTCAGCTGGCTTGTAGGCGTGCCTCCGTGCTCAGAAGCAGTCCCGTGGCAGGCAGGATACAGGGGGATGTATTCTGGGCACGCAGCATGCTGCTTCCCATGCCCGGGACAAACTGCGAGCCGGTGCCTCGCTTGCGATTCTATCTGCCTAGACTTGGAGCCGATCAGAGCGCACCTTCCCGCTGTGTGTGCTGCTGTCCGCAAACAGCCTCCAAACAAAGCAGGGCGCTAAGGCAGGAGAAATAAGCGTCCCAGGAGGGAATCTGCCTGCGAGGGAAGCTGTGCAGCACATCCCTTGTTCCGCTCGCCACTTCCCTGACTCTTAGGCAAAGCCCAGCTCAGCTGGCTTGTAGGCGTGCCTCCGTGCTCAGAAGCAGTCCCGTGGCAGGCAGGATACAGCGGGATGTATTCTGGGCATGCAGCATGCTGCTTCCCATGCCCGGGACAAACTGCGAGCCGGTGCCTCGCTTGCGATTCTATCTGCCGAGACTTGGAGCTGGCCAGCGCGCACCTTCCCGCTGTGTGTGCTGCTGTCCGCAAACAGCCTCCAAACAAAGCAGGGCGCTAAGGCATGAGAAGTTAGCGTCCCAGGAGGGAATCTGCCTGCGAGGGAAGCTGTGCAGCACATCTCTTGTTCCACTCGACACTTCCCTCACTCTTAGGCAAAGCCCAGCTCAGCTGGCTTGTAGGCGTGCCTCCGTGCTCAGAAGCAGCCCTGTGGCAGACAGGAGAGTGCGAAATGTGTTCTGGGCACACAGCATGCTGCTTCCCATGCCCGGGACAAACTGCGAGCCGGTGCCTCGCTTGCGCTTCTATCTGCCGAGACTTGGAGCTGGCCAGCGCGCACCTTCCCGCTGTGTGTGCTGCTGTCCGCAAACAGCCTCCAAACAAAGCAGGGCACTAAGGCAAGAGAAGTAAGCGTCCCAGGAGGGAATCTGCCTGCGAGGGAAGCTGTGCAGCACATCCCTTGTTCCGCTCGCCACTTCCCTGACTCTTAGGCAAAGCCCATCTCAGCTGGCTTGTAGGCGTGCCTCCGTGCTCAGAAGCAGTCCCGTGGCAGGCAGGATACAGGGGGATGTATTCTGGGCATGCAGCATGCTGCTTCCCATGCCCGGGACAAACTGCGAGCCGGTGCCTCGCTTGCGCTTCTATGTGCCGAGACTTGGAGCCGATCAGAGCGCACCTTCCCGCTGTGTGTGCTGCTGTCCGCAAACAGCCTCCAAACAAAGCAGGGCGCTAAGGCATGAGAAGTAAGCGTCCCAGGAGGGAATCTGCCTGCGAGGGAAGCTGTGCAGCACATCCCTTGTTCCGCTCGCCACTTCCCTGACTCTTAGGCAAAGCCCATCTCAGCTGGCTTGTAGGCGTGCCTCCGTGCTCAGAAGCAGTCCCGTGGCAGGCAGGATACAGGGGGATGTATTCTGGGCACGCAGCATGCTGCTTCCCATGCCCGGGACAAACTGCGAGCCGGTGCCTCGCTTGCGCTTCTATCTGCCGAGACTTGGAGCCGATCAGAGCGCACCTTCCCGCTGTGTGTGCTGCTGTCCGCAAACAGCCTCCAAACAAAGCAGGGCGCTAAGGCAGGAGAAGTAAGCGTCCCAGGAGGGAATCTGCCTGCGAGGGAAGCTGTGCAGCACATCCCTTGTTCCGCTCGACACTTCCCTCACTCTTAGGCAAAGCCCATCTCAGCTGGCTTGTAGGCGTGCCTCCGTGCTCAGAAGCAGTCCTGTGGCAGGCAGGATACAGGGGGATGTATTCTGGGCACGCAGCATGCTGCTTCCCATGCCCGGGACAAACTGCGAGCCGGTGCCTCGCTTGCGCTTCTATCTGCCGAGACTTGGAGCTGGCCAGCGTGCACCTTCCCGCTGTGTGTGCTGCTGTCCGCAGCCTCCAACAAAGCAGGACGCTAAGGCATTAGAAGTAAGCGTCCCAGGAGGCGAATCTGCCTGCGAGGGAAGCTGTGCAGCACATCCCTTGTTCCGCTCGACACTTCCCTGACTCTTAGGCAAAGCCCATCTCAGCTGGCTTGTAGGCGTGCCTCCGTGCTCAGAAGCAGTCCCGTGGCAGGCAGGATACAGGGGGATGTATTCTGGGCACGCAGCATGCTGCTTCCCATGCCCGGGACAAACTGCGAGCCGGTGCCTCGCTTGCGCTTCTATCTGCCGAGACTTGGAGCTGGCCAGCGCGCACCTTCCCGCTGTGTGTGCTGCTGTCCGCAAACAGCCTCCAAACAAAGCAGGGCACTAAGGCATGAGAAGTTAGCGCCCCAGGAGGGAATCTGTCTGCGAGGGAAGCTGTGCAGCACATCCCTTGTTCCGCTCGCCACTTCCCTGACTCTTAGGCAAAGCCCATCTCAGCTGGCTTGTAGGCGTGCCTCCGTGCTCAGAAGCAGTCCCGTGGCAGGCAGGATACAGGGGGATGTATTCTGGGCACGCAGCATGCTGCTTCCCATGCCCGGGACAAACTGCGAGCCGGTGCCTCGCTTGCGCTTCTATGTGCCTAGACTTGGAGCCGATCAGAGCGCACCTTCCCGCTGTGTGTGCTGCTGTCCGCAAACAGCCTCCAAACAAAGCAGGGCGCTAAGGCAGGAGAAATAAGCGTCCCAGGAGGGAATCTGCCTGCGAGGGAAGCTGTGCAGCACATCCCTTGTTCCGCTCGCCACTTCCCTGACTCTTAGGCAAAGCCCAGCTCAGCTGGCTTGTAGGCGTGCCTCCGTGCTCAGAAGCAGTCCCGTGGCAGGCAGGATACAGCGGGATGTATTCTGGGCATGCAGCATGCTGCTTCCCATGCCCGGGACAAACTGCGAGCCGGTGCCTCGCTTGCGATTCTATCTGCCGAGACTTGGAGCTGGCCAGCGCGCACCTTCCCGCTGTGTGTGCTGCTGTCCGCAAACAGCCTCCAAACAAAGCAGGGCGCTAAGGCATGAGAAGTTAGCGTCCCAGGAGGGAATCTGCCTGCGAGGGAAGCTGTGCAGCACATCTCTTGTTCCACTCGACACTTCCCTCACTCTTAGGCAAAGCCCAGCTCAGCTGGCTTGTAGGCGTGCCTCCGTGCTCAGAAGCAGCCCTGTGGCAGACAGGAGAGTGCGAAATGTGTTCTGGGCACGCAGCATGCTGCTTCCCATGCCCGGGACAAACTGCGAGCCGGTGCCTCGCTTGCGCTTCTATCTGCCGAGACTTGGAGCTGGCCAGCGCGCACCTTCCCGCTGTGTGTGCTGCTGTCCGCAAACAGCCTCCAAACAAAGCAGGGCACTAAGGCAAGAGAAGTAAGCGTCCCAGGAGGGAATCTGCCTGCGAGGGAAGCTGTGCAGCACATCCCTTGTTCCGCTCGCCACTTCCCTGACTCTTAGGCAAAGCCCATCTCAGCTGGCTTGTAGGCGTTCCTCCGTGCTCAGAAGCAGTCCCGTGGCAGGCAGGATACAGGGGGATGTATTCTGGGCACGCAGCATGCTGCTTCCCATGCCCGGGACAAACTGCGAGCCGGTGCCTCGCTTGCGCTTCTATGTGCCGAGACTTGGAGCCGATCAGAGCGCACCTTCCCGCTGTGTGTGCTGCTGTCCGCAAACAGCCTCCAAACAAAGCAGGGCGCTAAGGCATGAGAAGTAAGCGTCCCAGGAGGGAATCTGCCTGTGAGGGAAGCTGTGCAGCACATCCCTTGTTCCGCTCGCCACTTCCCTGACTCTTAGGCAAAGCCCATCTCAGCTGGCTTGTAGGCGTGCCTCCGTGCTCAGAAGCAGTCCCGTGGCAGGCAGGATACAGGGGGATGTATTCTGGGCACGCAGCATGCTGCTTCCCATGCCCGAGACAAACTGCGAGCCGGTGCCTCGCTTGCGCTTCTATCTGCCGAGACTTGGAGCTGGCCAGCGCGCACCTTCCCGCTGTGTGTGCTGCTGTCCGCAAACAGCCTCCAAACAAAGCAGGACGCTAAGGCATGAGAAGTTAGCGTCCCAGGAGGGAATCTGCCTGCGAGGGAAGCTGTGCAGCACATCTCTTGTTCCACTGGACACTTCCCTCACTCTTAGGCAAAGCCCAGCTCAGCTTGCTTGTAGGCGTGCCTCCGTGCTCAGCAGCAGCCCTGTGGCAGACAGGAGAGTGCGAAATGTGTTCTGGGCACGCAGCATGCTGCTTCCCATGCCCGGGACAAACTGCGAGCAGGTGCCTCGCTTGCGCTTCTATCTGCCGAGACTTGGAGCTGGCCAGCGCGCACCTTCCCGCTGTGTGTGCTGCTGTCCGCAAACAGCCTCCAAACAAAGCAGGGCACTAAGGTAAGAGAAGTAAGCGTCCCAGGAGGGAATCTGCCTGCGAGGGAAGCTGTGCAGCACATCCCTTGTTCCACTTGCCACTTCCCTGACTCTTAGGCAAAGCCCATCTCAGCTGGCTTGTAGGCGTGCCTCTGTGCTCAGAAGCAGTCCCGTGGCAGGCAGGATACAGGGGGATGTATTCTGGGCACGCAGCATGCTGCTTCCCATGCCCGGGACAAACTGCGAGCCGGTGCCTCGCTTGCGCTTCTATCTGCCGAGACTTGGAGCTGGCCAGCGCGCACCTTCCCGCTGTGTGTGCTGCTGTCCGCAGCCTCCAAACAAAGCAGGGCGCTAAGGCATGAGAAGTAAGCGTCCCAGGAGGGAATCTGCCTGCGAGGGAAGCTGTGCAGCACATCCCTTGTTCCGCTCGACACTTCCCTGACTCTTAGGCAAAGCCCAGCTCAGCTGGCTTGTAGGCGTGCCTCCGTGCTCAGAAGCAGCCCTGTGGCAGACAGGAGAGTGCGAAATGTGTTCTGGGCACGCAGCATGCTGCTTCCCATGCCCGGGACAAACTGCGAGCCGGTGCCTCGCTTGCGCTTCTATCTGCCGAGACTTGGAGCTGGCCAGCGCGCACCTTCCCGCTGTGTGTGCTGCTGTCCGCAAACAGCCTCCAAACAAAGCAGGGCACTAAGGCAAGAGAAGTAAGCGTCCCAGGAGGGAATCTGCCTGCGAGGGAAGCTGTGCAGCACATCCCTTGTTCCGCTCGCCACTTCCCTGACTCTTAGGCAAAGCCCATCTCAGCTGGCTTGTAGGCGTTCCTCCGTGCTCAGAAGCAGTCCCGTGGCAGGCAGGATACAGGGGGATGTATTCTGGGCACGCAGCATGCTGCTTCCCATGCCCGGGACAAACTGCGAGCCGGTGCCTCGCTTGCGCTTCTATGTGCCGAGACTTGGAGCCGATCAGAGCACACCTTCCCGCTGTGTGTGCTGCTGTCCGCAAACAGCCTCCAAACAAAGCAGGGCGCTAAGGCATGAGAAGTAAGCGTCCCAGGAGGCGAATCTGCCTGCGAGGGAAGCTGTGCAGCACATCCCTTGTTCCGCTCGCCACTTCCCTGACTCTTAGGCAAAGCCCATCTCAGCTGGCTTGTAGGCGTGCCTCCGTGCTCAGAAGCAGTCGCGTGGCAGGCAGGATACAGGGGGATGTATTCTGGGCACGCAGCATGCTGCTTCCCATGCCCGGGACAAACTGCGAGCCGGTGCCTCGCTTGCGCTTCTATCTGCCGAGACTTGGAGCCGATCAGAGCGCACCTTCCCGCTGTGTGTGCTGCTGTCCGCAAACAGCCTCCAAACAAAGCAGGGCGCTAAGGCATGAGAAGTAAGCGTCCCAGGAGGCGAATCTGCCTGCGAGGGAAGCTGTGCAGCACATCCCTTGTTCCGCTCGCCACTTCCCTGACTCTTAGGCAAAGCCCATCTCAGCTGGCTTGTAGGCGTGCCTCCGTGCTCAGAAGCAGTCCCGTGGCAGGCAGGATACAGGGGGATGTGTTCTGGGCACGCAGCATGCTGCTTCCCATGCCCGGGACAAACTGCGAGCCGGTGCCTCGCTTGCGCTTCTATCTGCCGAGACTTGGAGCCGATCAGAGCGCACCTTCCCGCTGTGTGTGCTGCTGTCCGCAAACAGCCTCCAAACAAAGCAGGGCGCTAAGGCATGAGAAGTAAGCGTCCCAGGAGGGAATCTGCCTGCGAGGGAAGCTGTGCAGCACATCCCTTGTTCCGCTCGCCACTTCCCTGACTCTTAGGCAAAGCCCATCTCAGCTGGCTTGTAGGCGTGCCTCCGTGCTCAGAAGCAGTCCCGTGGCAGGCAGGATACAGGGGGATGTATTCTGGGCATGCAGCATGCTGCTTCCCATGCCCGGGACAAACTGCGAGCCGGTGCCTCGCTTGTGCTTCTATCTGCCGAGACTTGGAGCCGATCAGAGCGCACCTTCCCGCTGTGTGTGCTGCTGTCCGCAAACAGCCTCCAAACAAAGCAGGGCGCTAAGGCAGGAGAAGTAAGCACCCCAGGAGGCGAATCTGCCTGCGAGGGAAGCTGTGCAGCACATCCCTTGTTCCGCTCGCCACTTCCCTGACTCTTAGGCAAAGCCCAGCTCAGCTGGCTTGTAGGCGTGCCTCCGTGCTCAGAAGCAGTCCCGTGGCAGGCAGGATACAGGGGGATGTATTCTGGGCACGCAGCATGCTGCTTCCCATGCCCGGGACAAACTGCGAGCCGGTGCCTCGCTTGCGCTTCTATCTGCCGAGACTTGGAGCTGGCCAGCGCGCACCTTCCCGCTGTGTGTGCTGCTGTCCGCAAACAGCCTCCAAACAAAGCAGGGCACTAAGGCAAGAGAAGTAAGCGACCCAGGAGGGAATCTGCCTGCGAGGGAGGCTGTGCAGCACATCCCTTGTTCCGCTCGCCACTTCCCTGACTCTTAGGCAAAGCCCATCTCAGCTGGCTTGTAGGCGTGCCTCCGTGCTCAGAAGCAGTCCCGTGGCAGGCAGGATACAGGGGGATGTATTCTGGGCACGCAGCATGCTGCTTCCCATGCCCGGGACAAACTGCGAGCCGGTGCCTTGCTTGCGCTTCTATGTGCCGAGACTTGGAGCCGATCAGAGCGCACCTTCCCGCTGTGTGTGCTGCTGTCCGCAAACAGCCTCCAAACAAAGCAGGGCGCTAAGGCATGAGAAGTAAGCGTCCCAGGAGGGAATCTGCCTGCGAGGGAAGCTGTGCAGCACATCCCTTGTTCCGCTCGCCACTTCCCTGACTCTTAGGCAAAGCCCAGCTCAGCTGGCTTGTAGGCGTGCCTCCGTGCTCAGAAGCAGTCCCGTGGCAGGCAGGATACAGCGGGATGTATTCTGGGCATGCAGCATGCTGCTTCCCATGCCCGGGACAAACTGCGAGCCGGTGCCTCGCTTGCGCTTCTATCTGCCGAGACTTGGAGCTGGCCAGCGCGCACCTTCCCGCTGTGTGTGCTGCTGTCCGCAAACAGCCTCCAAACAAAGCAGGGCGCTAAGGCATGAGAAGTTAGCGTCCCAGGAGGGAATCTGCCTGCGAGGGAAGCTGTGCAGCACATCTCTTGTTCCACTCGACACTTCCCTCACTCTTAGGCAAAGCCCAGCTCAGCTGGCTTGTAGGCGTGCCTCCGTGCTCAGAAGCAGCCCTGTGGCAGACAGGAGAGTGCGAAATGTGTTCTGGGCACGCAGCATGCTGCTTCCCATGCCCGGGACAAACTGCGAGCCGGTGCCTCGCTTGCGCTTCTATCTGCCGAGACTTGGAGCTGGCCAGCGCGCACCTTCCCGCTGTGTGTGCTGCTGTCCGCAAACAGCCTCCAAACAAAGCAGGGCACTAAGGCAAGAGAAGTAAGCACCCCAGGAGGGAATCTGCCTGCGAGGGAAGCTGTGCAGCACATCCCTTGTTCCGCTCGCCACTTCCCTGACTCTTAGGCAAAGCCCATCTCAGCTGGCTTGTAGGCGTGCCTCTGTGCTCAGAAGCAGTCCCGTGGCAGGCAGGATACAGGGGGATGTATTCTGGGCACGCAGCATGCTGCTTCCCATGCCCGGGACAAACTGCGAGCCGGTGCCTCGCTTGCGCTTCTATCTGCCGAGACTTGGAGCCGATCAGAGCGCACCTTCCCGCTGTGTGTGCTGCTGTCCGCAAACAGCCTCCAAACAAAGCAGGGCGCTAAGGCATGAGAAGTAAGCGTCCCAGGAGGCGAATCTGCCTGCGAGGGAAGCTGTGCAGCACATCCCTTGTTCCGCTCGCCACTTCCCTGACTCTTAGGCAAAGCCCATCTCAGCTGGCTTGTAGGCGTGCCTCCGTGCTCAGAAGCAGTCCCGTGGCAGGCAGGATACAGGGGGATGTATTCTGGGCACGCAGCATGCTGCTTCCCATGCCCGGGACAAACTGCGAGCCGGTGCCTCGCTTGCGCTTCTATCTGCCGAGACTTGGAGCCGATCAGAGCGCACCTTCCCGCTGTGTGTGCTGCTGTCCGCAAACAGCCTCCAAACAAAGCAGGGCGCTAAGGCATGAGAAGTAAGCGTCCCAGGAGGGAATCTGCCTGCGAGGGAAGCTGTGCAGCACATCCCTTGTTCCGCTCGCCACTTCCCTGACTCTTAGGCAAAGCCCATCTCAGCTGGCTTGTAGGCGTGCCTCCGTGCTCAGAAGCAGTCCCGTGGCAGGCAGGATACAGGGGGATGTATTCTGGGCATGCAGCATGCTGCTTCCCATGCCCGGGACAAACTGCGAGCCGGTGCCTCGCTTGCGCTTCTATCTGCCGAGACTTGGAGCCGATCAGAGCGCACCTTCCCGCTGTGTGTGCTGCTGTCCGCAAACAGCCTCCAAACAAAGCAGGGCGCTAAGGCAGGAGAAGTAAGCACCCCAGGAGGCGAATCTGCCTGCGAGGGAAGCTGTGCAGCACATCCCTTGTTCCGCTCGCCACTTCCCTGACTCTTAGGCAAAGCCCAGCTCAGCTGGCTTGTAGGCGTGCCTCCGTGCTCAGAAGCAGTCCCGTGGCAGGCAGGATACAGGGGGATGTATTCTGGGCACGCAGCATGCTGCTTCCCATGCCCGGGACAAACTGCGAGCCGGTGCCTCGCTTGCGCTTCTATCTGCCGAGACTTGGAGCTGGCCAGCGCGCACCTTCCCGCTGTGTGTGCTGCTGTCCGCAAACAGCCTCCAAACAAAGCAGGACGCTAAGGCATGAGAAGTTAGCGTCCCAGGAGGGAATCTGCCTGCGAGGGAAGCTGTGCAGCACATCTCTTGTTCCACTGGACACTTCCCTCACTCTTAGGCAAAGCCCAGCTCAGCTTGCTTGTAGGTGTGCCTCCGTGCTCAGCAGCAGCCCTGTGGCAGACAGGAGAGTGCGAGATGTGTTCTGGGCACGCAGCATGCTGCTTCCCATGCCCGGGACAAACTGCGAGCTGGTGCCTCGCTTGCGCTTCTATCTGCCGAGACTTGGAGCTGGCCAGCGCGCACCTTCCCGCTGTGTGTGCTGCTGTCCGCAAACAGCCTCCAAACAAAGCAGGGCACTAAGGCATGAGAAGTAAGCGTCCCAGGAGGGAATCTGCCTGCGAGGGAAGCTGTGCAGCACATCCCTTGTTCCGCTCGCCACTTCCCTGACTCTTAGGCAAAGCCCATCTCAGCTGGCTTGTAGGCGTGCCTCTGTGCTCAGAAGCAGTCCCGTGGCAGGCAGGATACAGGGGGATGTATTCTGGGCACGCAGCATGCTGCTTCCCATGCCCGGGACAAACTGCGAGCCGGTGCCTCGCTTGCGCTTCTATCTGCCGAGACTTGGAGCTGGCCAGCGCGCACCTTCCCGCTGTGTGTGCTGCTGTCCGCAAACAGCCTCCAAACAAAGCAGGGCGCTAAGGCATGAGAAGTAAGCGTCCCAGGAGGGAATCTGCCTGCGAGGGAAGCTGTGCAGCACATCCCTTGTTCCGCTCGCCACTTCCCTGACTCTTAGGCAAAGCCCATCTCAGCTGGCTTGTAGGCCTGCCTCCGTGCTCAGAAGCAGTCCCGTGGCAGGCAGGATACAGGGGGATGTATTCTGGGCACGCAGCATGCTGCTTCCCATGCCCGGGACAAACTGCGAGCCGGTGCCTCACTTGCGCTTCTATGTGCCGAGACTTGGAGCCGATCAGAGCGCACCTTCCCGCTGTGTGTGCTGCTGTCCGCAAACAGCCTCCAAACAAAGCAGGGCGCTAAGGCATGAGAAGTTAGCGCCCCAGGAGGGAATCTGCCTGCGAGGGAAGCTGTGCAGCACATCCCTTGTTCCGCTCGCCACTTCCCTGACTCTTAGGCAAAGCCCATCTCAGCTGGCTTGTAGGCGTGCCTCCGTGCTCAGAAGCAGTCCCGTGGCAGGCAGGATACAGGGGGATGTATTCTGGGCACGCAGCATGCTGCTTCCCATGCCCGGGACAAACTGCGAGCCGGTGCCTCGCTTGCGATTCTATCTGCCGAGACTTGGAGCCGATCAGAGCGCACCTTCCCGCTGTGTGTGCTGCTGTCCGCAAACAGCCTCCAAACAAAGCAGGGCGCTAAGGCAGGAAAAATAAGCGTCCCAGGAGGGAATCTGCCTGCGAGGGAAGCTGTGCAGCACATCCCTTGTTCCGCTCGCCACTTCCCTGACTCTTAGGCAAAGCCCAGCTCAGCTGGCTTGTAGGCGTGCCTCCGTGCTCCGAAGCAGTCCCGTGGCAGGCAGGATACAGGGGGATGTATTCTGGGCATGCAGCATGCTGCTTCCCATGCCCGGGACAAACTGCGAGCCGGTGCCTCGCTTGCGATTCTATCTGCCGAGACTTGGAGCTGGCCAGCGCGCACCTTCCCGCTGTGTGTGCTGCTGTCCGCAAACAGCCTCCAAACAAAGCAGGGCGCTAAGGCAGGAGAAGTAAGCACCCCAGGAGGCGAATCTGCCTGCGAGGGAAGCTGTGCAGCACATCCCTTGTTCCGCTCGACACTTCCCTGACTCTTAGGCAAAGCCCATCTCAGCTGGCTTGTAGGCGTGCCTCCGTGCTCAGAAGCAGTCCCGTGGCAGGCAGGATACAGGGGGATGTATTCTGGGCACGCAGCATGCTGCTTCCCATGCCCGGGACAAACTGCGAGCCGGTGCCTCGCTTGCGCTTCTATCTGCCGAGACTTGGAGCTGGCCAGCGCGCACCTTCCCGCTGTGTGTGCTGCTGTCCGCAAACAGCCTCCAAACAAAGCAGGGCACTAAGGCAAGAGAAGTAAGCGTCCCAGGAGGGAATCTGCCTGCGAGGGAAGCTGTGCAGCACATCCCTTGTTCCGCTCGCCACTTCCCTGACTCTTAGGCAAAGCCCATCTCAGCTGGCTTGTAGGCGTGCCTCCGTGCTCAGAAGCAGTCCCGTGGCAGGCAGGATACAGGGGGATGTATTCTGGGCACGCAGCATGCTGCTTCCCATGCCCGGGACAAACTGCGAGCCGGTGCCTCGCTTGCGCTTCTATGTGCCGAGACTTGGAGCCGATCAGAGCGCACCTTCCCGCTGTGTGTGCTGCTGTCCGCAAACAGCCTCCAAACAAAGCAGGGCGCTAAGGCATGAGAAGTAAGCGTCCCAGGAGGGAATCTGCCTGCGAGGGAAGCTGTGCAGCACATCCCTTGTTCCGCTCGCCACTTCCCTGACTCTTAGGCAAAGCCCAGCTCAGCTGGCTTGTAGGCGTGCCTCCGTGCTCAGAAGCAGTCCCGTGGCAGGCAGGATACAGCGGGATGTATTCTGGGCATGCAGCATGCTGCTTCCCATGCCCGGGACAAACTGCGAGCCGGTGCCTCGCTTGCGATTCTATCTGCCGAGACTTGGAGCTGGCCAGCGCGCACCTTCCCGCTGTGTGTGCTGCTGTCCGCAAACAGCCTCCAAACAAAGCAGGGCGCTAAGGCATGAGAAGTTAGCGTCCCAGGAGGGAATCTGCCTGCGAGGGAAGCTGTGCAGCACATCTCTTGTTCCACTCGACACTTCCCTCACTCTTAGGCAAAGCCCAGCTCAGCTGGCTTGTAGGCGTGCCTCCGTGCTCAGAAGCAGCCCTGTGGCAGACAGGAGAGTGCGAAATGTGTTCTGGGCACGCAGCATGCTGCTTCCCATGCCCGGGACAAACTGCGAGCCGGTGCCTCGCTTGCGCTTCTATCTGCCGAGACTTGGAGCTGGCCAGCGCGCACCTTCCCGCTGTGTGTGCTGCTGTCCGCAAACAGCCTCCAAACAAAGCAGGGCACTAAGGCAAGAGAAGTAAGCGTCCCAGGAGGGAATCTGCCTGCGAGGGAAGCTGTGCAGCACATCCCTTGTTCCGCTCGCCACTTCCCTGACTCTTAGGCAAAGCCCATCTCAGCTGGCTTGTAGGCGTGCCTCTGTGCTCAGAAGCAGTCCTGTGGCAGGCAGGATACAGGGGGATGTATTCTGGGCACGCAGCATGCTGCTTCCCATGCCCGGGACAAACTGCGAGCCGGTGCCTCGCTTGCGCTTCTATGTGCCGAGACTTGGAGCCGATCAGAGCGCACCTTCCCGCTGTGTGTGCTGCTGTCCGCAAACAGCCTCCAAACAAAGCAGGGCGCTAAGGCATGAGAAGTAAGCGTCCCAGGAGGCGAATCTGCCTGCGAGGGAAGCTGTGCAGCACATCCCTTGTTCCGCTCGCCACTTCCCTGACTCTTAGGCAAAGCCCATCTCAGCTGGCTTGTAGGCGTGCCTCCGTGCTCAGAAGCAGTCCCGTGGCAGGCAGGATACAGGGGGATGTATTCTGGGCACGCAGCATGCTGCTTCCCATGCCCGGGACAAACTGCGAGCCGGTGCCTCGCTTGCGCTTCTATCTGCCGAGACTTGGAGCCGATCAGAGCGCACCTTCCCGCTGTGTGTGCTGCTGTCCGCAAACAGCCTCCAAACAAAGCAGGGCGCTAAGGCATGAGAAGTAAGCGTCCCAGGAGGGAATCTGCCTGCGAGGGAAGCTGTGCAGCACATCCCTTGTTCCGCTCGCCACTTCCCTGACTCTTAGGCAAAGCCCATCTCAGCTGGCTTGTAGGCGTGCCTCCGTGCTCAGAAGCAGTCCCGTGGCAGGCAGGATACAGGGGGATGTATTCTGGGCATGCAGCATGCTGCTTCCCATGCCCGGGACAAACTGCGAGCCGGTGCCTCGCTTGCGCTTCTATCTGCCGAGACTTGGAGCCGATCAGAGCGCACCTTCCCGCTGTGTGTGCTGCTGTCCGCAAACAGCCTCCAAACAAAGCAGGGCGCTAAGGCAGGAGAAGTAAGCACCCCAGGAGGCGAATCTGCCTGCGAGGGAAGCTGTGCAGCACATCCCTTGTTCCGCTCGCCACTTCCCTGACTCTTAGGCAAAGCCCAGCTCAGCTGGCTTGTAGGCGTGCCTCCGTGCTCAGAAGCAGTCCCGTGGCAGGCAGGATACAGGGGGATGTATTCTGGGCACGCAGCATGCTGCTTCCCATGCCCGGGACAAACTGCGAGCCGGTGCCTCGCTTGCGCTTCTATCTGCCGAGACTTGGAGCCGATCAGAGCGCACCTTCCCGCTGTGTGTGCTGCTGTCCGCAAACAGCCTCCAAACAAAGCAGGGCGCTAAGGCAGGAGAAGTAAGCGTCCCAGGAGGGAATCTGCCTGCGAGGGAAGCTGTGCAGCACATCCCTTGTTCCGCTCGCCACTTCCCTGACTCTTAGGCAAAGCCCATCTCAGCTGGCTTGTAGGCGTGCCTCCGTGCTCAGAAGCAGTCCCGTGGCAGGCAGGATACAGGGGGATGTATTCTGGGCACGCAGCATGCTGCTTCCCATGCCCGGGACAAACTGCGAGCCGGTGCCTCGCTTGCGCTTCTATCTGCCGAGACTTGGAGCCGATCAGAGCGCACCTTCCCGCTGTGTGTGCTGCTGTCCGCAAACAGCCTCCAAACAAAGCAGGGCGCTAAGGCATGAGAAGTAAGCGTCCCAGGAGGGAATCTGCCTGCGAGGGAAGCTGTGCAGCACATCCCTTGTTCCGCTCGCCACTTCCCTGACTCTTAGGCAAAGCCCATCTCAGCTGGCTTGTAGGCGTGCCTCCGTGCTCAGAAGCAGTCCCGTGGCAGGCAGGATACAGGGGGATGTATTCTGGGCATGCAGCATGCTGCTTCCCATGCCCGGGACAAACTGCGAGCCGGTGCCTCGCTTGCGCTTCTATCTGCCGAGACTTGGAGCCGATCAGAGCGCACCTTCCCGCTGTGTGTGCTGCTGTCCGCAAACAGCCTCCAAACAAAGCAGGGCACTAAGGCAGGAGAAGTAAGCGTCCCAGGAGGGAATCTGCCTGCGAGGGAAGCTGTGCAGCACATCCCTTGTTCCGCTCGCCACTTCCCTGACTCTTAGGCAAAGCCCATCTCAGCTGGCTTGTAGGCGTGCCTCCGTGCTCAGAAGCAGTCCCGTGGCAGGCAGGATACAGGGGGATGTATTCTGGGCACGCAGCATGCTGCTTCCCATGCCCGGGACAAACTGCGAGCCGGTGCCTCGCTTGCGATTCTATGTGCCGAGACTTGGAGCCGATCAGAGCGCACCTTCCCGCTGTGTGTGCTGCTGTCCGCAAACAGCCTCCAAACAAAGCAGGGCGCTAAGGCAGGAGAAGTAAGCGTCCCAGGAGGGAATCTGCCTGCGAGGGAAGCTGTGCAGCACATCCCTTGTTCCGCTCGACACTTCCCTCACTCTTAGGCAAAGCCCATCTCAGCTGGCTTGTAGGCGTGCCTCCGTGCTCAGAAGCAGTCCCGTGGCAGGCAGGATACAGGGGGATGTATTCTGGGCACGCAGCATGCTGCTTCCCATGCCCGGGACAAACTGCGAGCCGGTGCCTCGCTTGCGCTTCTATGTGCCGAGACTTGGAGCCGATCAGAGCGCACCTTCCCGCTGTGTGTGCTGCTGTCCGCAAACAGCCTCCAAACAAAGCAGGACGCTAAGGCATGAGAAGTTAGCGTCCCAGGAGGGAATCTGCCTGCGAGGGAAGCTGTGCAGCACATCTCTTGTTCCACTGGACACTTCCCTCACTCTTAGGCAAAGCCCAGCTCAGCTGGCTTGTAGGTGTGCCTCCGTGCTCAGCAGCAGCCCTGTGGCAGACAGGAGAGTGCGAGATGTGTTCTGGGCACGCAGCATGCTGCTTCCCATGCCCGGGACAAACTGCGAGCTGGTGCCTCGCTTGCGCTTCTATCTGCCGAGACTTGGAGCTGGCCAGCGCGCACCTTCCCGCTGTGTGTGCTGCTGTCCGCAAACAGCCTCCAAACAAAGCAGGGCACTAAGGCAAGAGAAGTAAGCGTCCCAGGAGGGAATCTGCCTGCGAGGGAAGCTGTGCAGCACATCCCTTGTTCCGCTCGCCACTTCCCTGACTCTTAGGCAAAGCCCATCTCAGCTGGCTTGTAGGCGTGCCTCTGTGCTCAGAAGCAGTCCCGTGGCAGGCAGGATACAGGGGGATGTATTCTGGGCACGCAGCATGCTGCTTCCCATGCCCGGGACAAACTGCGAGCCGGTGCCTCGCTTGCGCTTCTATCTGCCGAGACTTGGAGCTGGCCAGCGCGCACCTTCCCGCTGTGTGTGCTGCTGTCCGCAAACAGCCTCCAAACAAAGCAGGGCGCTAAGGCATGAGAAGTAAGCGTCCCAGGAGGGAATCTGCCTGCGAGGGAAGCTGTGCAGCACATCCCTTGTTCCGCTCGCCACTTCCCTGACTCTTAGGCAAAGCCCATCTCAGCTGGCTTGTAGGCCTGCCTCCGTGCTCAGAAGCAGTCCCGTGGCAGGCAGGATACAGGGGGATGTATTCTGGGCACGCAGCATGCTGCTTCCCATGCCCGGGACAAACTGCGAGCCGGTGCCTCACTTGCGCTTCTATGTGCCGAGACTTGGAGCCGATCAGAGCGCACCTTCCCGCTGTGTGTGCTGCTGTCCGCAAACAGCCTCCAAACAAAGCAGGGCGCTAAGGCATGAGAAGTTAGCGCCCCAGGAGGGAATCTGCCTGCGAGGGAAGCTGTGCAGCACATCCCTTGTTCCGCTCGCCACTTCCCTGACTCTTAGGCAAAGCCCATCTCAGCTGGCTTGTAGGCGTGCCTCCGTGCTCAGAAGCAGTCCCGTGGCAGGCAGGATACAGGGGGATGTATTCTGGGCATGCAGCATGCTGCTTCCCATGCCCGGGACAAACTGCGAGCCGGTGCCTCGCTTGCGATTCTATCTGCCGAGACTTGGAGCCGATCAGAGCGCACCTTCCCGCTGTGTGTGCTGCTGTCCGCAAACAGCCTCCAAACAAAGCAGGGCGCTAAGGCAGGAGAAGTAAGCGTCCCAGGAGGGAATCTGCCTGCGAGGGAAGCTGTGCAGCACATCCCTTGTTCCGCTCGCCACTTCCCTGACTCTTAGGCAAAGCCCATCTCAGCTGGCTTGTAGGCGTGCCTCCGTGCTCAGAAGCAGTCCTGTGGCAGGCAGGATACAGGGGGATGTATTCTGGGCACGCAGCATGCTGCTTCCCATGCCCGGGACAAACTGCGAGCCGGTGCCTCGCTTGCGCTTCTATCTGCCGAGACTTGGAGCTGGCCAGCGTGCACCTTCCCGCTGTGTGTGCTGCTGTCCGCAGCCTCCAAACAAAGCAGGACGCTAAGGCATGAGAAGTAAGCGTCCCAGGAGGCGAATCTGCCTGCGAGGGAAGCTGTGCAGCACATCCCTTGTTCCGCTCGACACTTCCCTGACTCTTAGGCAAAGCCCATCTCAGCTGGCTTGTAGGCGTGCCTCCGTGCTCAGAAGCAGTCCCGTGGCAGGCAGGATACAGGGGGATGTATTCTGGGCACGCAGCATGCTGCTTCCCATGCCCGGGACAAACTGCGAGCCGGTGCCTCGCTTGTGATTCTATCTGCCTAGACTTGGAGCCGATCAGAGCGCACCTTCCCGCTGTGTGTGCTGCTGTCCGCAAACAGCCTCCAAACAAAGCAGGGCGCTAAGGCAGGAAAAATAAGCGTCCCAGGAGGGAATCTGCCTGCGAGGGAAGCTGTGCAGCACATCCCTTGTTCCGCTCGCCACTTCCCTGACTCTTAGGCAAAGCCCATCTCAGCTGGCTTGTAGGCGTGCCTCCGTGCTCAGAAGCAGTCCCGTGGCAGGCAGGATACAGGGGGATGTATTCTGGGCATGCAGCATGCTGCTTCCCATGCCCGGGACAAACTGCGAGCCGGTGCCTCGCTTGCGATTCTATCTGCCGAGACTTGGAGCTGGCCAGCGCGCACCTTCCCGCTGTGTGTGCTGCTGTCCGCAAAGAGCCTCCAAACAAAGCAGGGCGCTAAGGCATGAGAAGTTAGCGTACCAGGAGGGAATCTGCCTGCGAGGGAAGCTGTGCAGCACATCTCTTGTTCCACTCGACACTTCCCTCACTCTTAGGCAAAGCCCAGCTCAGCTGGCTTGTAGGCGTGCCTCCGTGCTCAGAAGCAGCCCTGTGGCAGACAGGAGAGTGCGAAATGTGTTCTGGGCACGCAGCATGCTGCTTCCCATGCCCGGGACAAACTGCGAGCCGGTGCCTCGCTTGCGCTTCTATCTGCCGAGACTTGGAGCTGGCCAGCGCGCACCTTCCCGCTGTGTGTGCTGCTGTCCGCAAACAGCCTCCAAACAAAGCAGGGCACTAAGGCATGAGAAGTAAGCGTCCCAGGAGGGAATCTGCCTGCGAGGGAAGCTGTGCAGCACATCCCTTGTTCCGCTCGCCACTTCCCTGACTCTTAGGCAAAGCCCATCTCAGCTGGCTTGTAGGCCTGCCTCCATGCTCAGAAGCAGTCCCGTGGCAGGCAGGATACAGGGGGATGTATTCTGGGCACGCAGCATGCTGCTTCCCATGCCCGGGACAAACTGCGAGCCGGTGCCTCACTTGCGCTTCTATGTGCCGAGACTTGGAGCCGATCAGAGCGCACCTTCCCGCTGTGTGTGCTGCTGTCCGCAAACAGCCTCCAAACAAAGCAGGGCGCTAAGGCAGGAGAAGTAAGCGTCCCAGGAGGGAATCTGCCTGCGAGGGAAGCTGTGCAGCACATCCCTTGTTCCGCTCGCCACTTCCCTGACTCTTAGGCAAAGCCCATCTCAGCTGGCTTGTAGGCGTGCCTCTGTGCTCAGAAGCAGTCCCGTGGCAGGCAGGATACAGGGGGATGTATTCTGGGCACGCAGCATGCTGCTTCCCATGCCCGGGACAAACTGCGAGCCGGTGCCTCGCTTGCGATTCTATCTGCCGAGACTTGGAGCCGATCAGAGCGCACCTTCCCGCTGTGTGTGCTGCTGTCCGCAAACAGCCTCCAAACAAAGCAGGGCGCTAAGGCATGAGAAGTAAGCGTCCCAGGAGGGAATCTGCCTGCGAGGGAAGCTGTGCAGCACATCCCTTGTTCCGCTCGACACTTCCCTCACTCTTAGGCAAAGCCCATCTCAGCTGGCTTGTAGGCGTGCCTCCGTGCTCAGAAGCAGTCCCGTGGCAGGCAGGATACAGGGGGATGTATTCTGGGCACGCAGCATGCTGCTTCCCATGCCCGGGACAAACTGCGAGCCGGTGCCTCGCTTGCGCTTCTATGTGCCGAGACTTGGAGCCGATCAGAGCGCACCTTCCCGCTGTGTGTGCTGCTGTCCGCAAACAGCCTCCAAACAAAGCAGGGCGCTAAGGCATGAGAAGTAAGCGTCCCAGGAGGGAATCTGCCTGCGAGGGAAGCTGTGCAGCACATCCCTTGTTCCGCTCGCCACTTCCCTGACTCTTAGGCAAAGCCCATCTCAGCTGGCTTGTAGGCGTGCCTCCGTGCTCAGAAGCAGTCCCGTGGCAGGCAGGATACAGGGGGATGTATTCTGGGCACGCAGCATGCTGCTTCCCATGCCCGAGACAAACTGCGAGCCGGTGCCTCGCTTGCGCTTCTATCTGCCGAGACTTGGAGCTGGCCAGCGCGCACCTTCCCGCTGTGTGTGCTGCTGTCCGCAAACAGCCTCCAAACAAAGCAGGACGCTAAGGCATGAGAAGTTAGCGTCCCAGGAGGGAATCTGCCTGCGAGGGAAGCTGTGCAGCACATCTCTTGTTCCACTGGACACTTCCCTCACTCTTAGGCAAAGCCCAGCTCAGCTTGCTTGTAGGCGTGCCTCCGTGCTCAGCAGCAGCCCTGTGGCAGACAGGAGAGTGCGAAATGTGTTCTGGGCACGCAGCATGCTGCTTCCCATGCCCGGGACAAACTGCGAGCTGGTGCCTCGCTTGCGCTTCTATCTGCCGAGACTTGGAGCTGGCCAGCGCGCACCTTCCCGCTGTGTGTGCTGCTGTCCGCAAACAGCCTCCAAACAAAGCAGGGCACTAAGGTAAGAGAAGTAAGCGCCCCAGGAGGGAATCTGCCTGCGAGGGAAGCTGTGCAGCACATCCCTTGTTCCACTTGCCACTTCCCTGACTCTTAGGCAAAGCCCATCTCAGCTGGCTTGTAGGCGTGCCTCTGTGCTCAGAAGCAGTCCCGTGGCAGGCAGGATACAGGGGGATGTATTCTGGGCACGCAGCATGCTGCTTCCCATGCCCGGGACAAACTGCGAGCCGGTGCCTCGCTTGCGCTTCTATCTGCCGAGACTTGGAGCTGGCCAGCGCGCACCTTCCCGCTGTGTGTGCTGCTGTCCGCAAACAGCCTCCAAACAAAGCAGGGCGCTAAGGCATGAGAAGTAAGCGTCCCAGGAGGGAATCTGCCTGCGAGGGAAGCTGTGCAGCACATCCCTTGTTCCGCTCGACACTTCCCTGACTCTTAGGCAAAGCCCATCTCAGCTGGCTTGTAGGCGTGCCTCCGTGCTCAGAAGCAGTCCCGTGGCAGGCAGGATACAGGGGGATGTATTCTGGGCACGCAGCATGCTGCTTCCCATGCCCGGGACAAACTGCGAGCCGGTGCCTCGCTTGCGATTCTATCTGCCGAGACTTGGAGCTGGCCAGCGCGCACCTTCCCGCTGTGTGTGCTGCTGTCCGCAAACAGCCTCCAAACAAAGCAGGGCGCTAAGGCATGAGAAGTTAGCGTCCCAGGAGGGAATCTGCCTGCGAGGGAAGCTGTGCAGCACATCTCTTGTTCCACTCGACACTTCCCTCACTCTTAGGCAAAGCCCAGCTCAGCTTGCTTGTAGGCGTGCCTCCGTGCTCAGAAGCAGCCCTGTGGCAGACAGGAGAGTGCGAAATGTGTTCTGGGCACGCAGCATGCTGCTTCCCATGCCCGGGACAAACTGCGAGCCGGTGCCTCGCTTGCGCTTCTATCTGCCGAGACTTGGAGCTGGCCAGCGCGCACCTTCCCGCTGTGTGTGCTGCTGTCCGCAAACAGCCTCCAAACAAAGCAGGGCACTAAGGCAAGAGAAGTAAGCGTCCCAGGAGGGAATCTGCCTGCGAGGGAAGCTGTGCAGCACATCCCTTGTTCCGCTCGCCACTTCCCTGACTCTTAGGCAAAGCCCATCTCAGCTGGCTTGTAGGCGTTCCTCCGTGCTCAGAAGCAGTCCCGTGGCAGGCAGGATACAGGGGGATGTATTCTGGGCACGCAGCATGCTGCTTCCCATGCCCGGGACAAACTGCGAGCCGGTGCCTCGCTTGCGCTTCTATGTGCCGAGACTTGGAGCCGATCAGAGCGCACCTTCCCGCTGTGTGTGCTGCTGTCCGCAAACAGCCTCCAAACAAAGCAGGGCGCTAAGGCATGAGAAGTAAGCGTCCCAGGAGGGAATCTGCCTGCGAGGGAAGCTGTGCAGCACATCCCTTGTTCCGCTCGCCACTTCCCTGACTCTTAGGCAAAGCCCATCTCAGCTGGCTTGTAGGCGTGCCTCCGTGCTCAGAAGCAGTCCCGTGGCAGGCAGGATACAGGGGGATGTATTCTGGGCACGCAGCATGCTGCTTCCCATGCCCGAGACAAACTGCGAGCCGGTGCCTCGCTTGCGCTTCTATCTGCCGAGACTTGGAGCTGGCCAGCGCGCACCTTCCCGCTGTGTGTGCTGCTGTCCGCAAACAGCCTCCAAACAAAGCAGGACGCTAAGGCATGAGAAGTTAGCGTCCCAGGAGGGAATCTGCCTGCGAGGGAAGCTGTGCAGCACATCTCTTGTTCCACTGGACACTTCCCTCACTCTTAGGCAAAGCCCAGCTCAGCTTGCTTGTAGGCGTGCCTCCGTGCTCAGCAGCAGCCCTGTGGCAGACAGGAGAGTGCGAAATGTGTTCTGGGCACGCAGCATGCTGCTTCCCATGCCCGGGACAAACTGCGAGCCGGTGCCTCGCTTGCGCTTCTATCTGCCGAGACTTGGAGCTGGCCAGCGCGCACCTTCCCGCTGTGTGTGCTGCTGTCCGCAAACAGCCTCCAAACAAAGCAGGGCACTAAGGTAAGAGAAGTAAGCGCCCCAGGAGGGAATCTGCCTGCGAGTGAAGCTGTGCAGCACATCCCTTGTTCCACTTGCCACTTCCCTGACTCTTAGGCAAAGCCCATCTCAGCTGGCTTGTAGGCGTGCCTCTGTGCTCAGAAGCAGTCCCGTGGCAGGCAGGATACAGGGGGATGTATTCTGGGCACGCAGCATGCTGCTTCCCATGCCCGGGACAAACTGCGAGCCGGTGCCTCGCTTGCGCTTCTATCTGCCGAGACTTGGAGCTGGCCAGCGCGCACCTTCCCGCTGTGTGTGCTGCTGTCCGCAAACAGCCTCCAAACAAAGCAGGGCGCTAAGGCATGAGAAGTAAGCGTCCCAGGAGGGAATCTGCCTGCGAGGGAAGCTGTGCAGCACATCCCTTGTTCCGCTCGACACTTCCCTGACTCTTAGGCAAAGCCCATCTCAGCTGGCTTGTAGGCGTGCCTCCGTGCTCAGAAGCAGCCCTGTGGCAGACAGGACAGTGCGAGATGTGTTCTGGGCACGCAGCATGCTGCTTCCCATGCCCGAGACAAACTGCGAGCCGGTGCCTCGCTTGCGCTTCTATCTGCCGAGACTTGGAGCTGGCCAGCGCGCACCTTCCCGCTGTGTGTGCTGCTGTCCGCAAACAGCCTCCAAACAAAGCAGGGCGCTAAGGCATGAGAAGTAAGCGTCCCAGGAGGGAATCTGCCTGCGAGGGAAGCTGTGCAGCACATCCCTTGTTCCGCTCGACACTTCACTGACTCTTAGGCAAAGCCCATCTCAGCTGGCTTGTAGGCGTGCCTCCGTGCTCAGAAGCAGTCCCGTGGCAGGCAGGATACAGGGGGATGTATTCTGGGCACGCAGCATGCTGCTTCCCATGCCCGGGACAAACTGCGAGCAGGTGCCTGGCTTGCGCTTCCATCTGCCGAGACTTGGAGCTGGCCAGCACGCACCTTCCCGCTGTGTGTGCTGCTGTCCGCAAACAGCCTCCAAACAAAGCAGGGCACTAAGGCAAGAGAAGTAAGCGCCCCAGGAGGGAATCTGCCTGCGAGGGAAGCTGTGCAGCACATCCCTTGTTCCGCTCGCCACTTCCCTGACTCTTAGGCAAAGCCCATCTCAGCTGGCTTGTAGGCGTGCCTCCGTGCTCAGAAGCAGTCCCGTGGCAGGCAGGATACAGGGGGATGTATTCTGGGCACGCAGCATGCTGCTTCCCATGCCCGGGACAAACTGCGAGCCAGTGCCTCGCTTGTGCTTCTATCTGCCGAGACTTGGAGCCGATCAGAGCGCACCTTCCCGCTGTGTGTGCTGCTGTCCGCAAACAGCCTCCAAACAAAGCAGGGCGCTAAGGCATGAGAAGTTAGCGCCCCAGGAGGGAATCTGTCTGCGAGGGAAGCTGTGCAGCACATCCCTTGTTCCGCTCGACACTTCCCTGACTCTTAGGCAAAGCCCATCTCAGCTGGCTTGTAGGCGTGCCTCCGTGCTCAGAAGCAGTCCCGTGGCAGGCAGGATACAGGGGGATGTATTCTGGGCACGCAGCATGCTGCTTCCCATGCCCGGGACAAACTGCGAGCCGGTGCCTCGCTTGCGCTTCTATCTGCCGAGACTTGGAGCTGGCCAGCGCGCACCTTCCCGCTGTGTGTGCTGCTGTCCGCAAACAGCCTCCAAACAAAGCAGGGCGCTAAGGCAGGAGAAGTAAGCGTCCCAGGAGGGAATCTGCCTGCGAGGGAAGCTGTGCAGCACATCCCTTGTTCCGCTCGCCACTTCCCTGACTCTTAGGCAAAGCCCAGCTCAGCTGGCTTGTAGGCGTGCCTCCGTGCTCAGAAGCAGCCCTGTGGCAGACAGGAGAGTGCGAAATGTGTTCTGGGCACGCAGCATGCTGCTTCCCATGCCCGGGACAAACTGCGAGCCGGTGCCTCGCTTGCGCTTCTATCTGCCGAGACTTGGAGCTGGCCAGCGCGCACCTTCCCGCTGTGTGTGCTGCTGTCCGCAAACAGCCTCCAAACAAAGCAGGGCACTAAGGCAAGAGAAGTAAGCGTCCCAGGAGGGAATCTGCCTGCGAGGGAAGCTGTGCAGCACATCCCTTGTTCCGCTCGCCACTTCCCTGACTCTTAGGCAAAGCCCATCTCAGCTGGCTTGTAGGCGTTCCTCCGTGCTCAGAAGCAGTCCCGTGGCAGGCAGGATACAGGGGGATGTATTCTGGGCACGCAGCATGCTGCTTCCCATGCCCGGGACAAACTGCGAGCCGGTGCCTCGCTTGCGCTTCTATCTGCCGAGACTTGGAGCCGATCAGAGCGCACCTTCCCGCTGTGTGTGCTGCTGTCCGCAAACAGCCTCCAAACAAAGCAGGGCGCTAAGGCATGAGAAGTAAGCGTCCCAGGAGGGAATCTGCCTGCGAGGGAAGCTGTGCAGCACATCCCTTGTTCCGCTCGCCACTTCCCTGACTCTTAGGCAAAGCCCATCTCAGCTGGCTTGTAGGCGTGCCTCCGTGCTCAGAAGCAGTCCCGTGGCAGGCAGGATACAGGGGGATGTATTCTGGGCACGCAGCATGCTGCTTCCCATGCCCGAGACAAACTGCGAGCCGGTGCCTCGCTTGCGCTTCTATCTGCCGAGACTTGGAGCTGGCCAGCGCGCACCTTCCCGCTGTGTGTGCTGCTGTCCGCAAACAGCCTCCAAACAAAGCAGGACGCTAAGGCATGAGAAGTTAGCGTCCCAGGAGGGAATCTGCCTGCGAGGGAAGCTGTGCAGCACATCTCTTGTTCCACTGGACACTTCCCTCACTCTTAGGCAAAGCCCAGCTCAGCTTGCTTGTAGGCGTGCCTCCGTGCTCAGCAGCAGCCCTGTGGCAGACAGGAGAGTGCGAAATGTGTTCTGGGCACGCAGCATGCTGCTTCCCATGCCCGGGACAAACTGCGAGCTGGTGCCTCGCTTGCGCTTCTATCTGCCGAGACTTGGAGCTGGCCAGCGCGCACCTTCCCGCTGTGTGTGCTGCTGTCCGCAAACAGCCTCCAAACAAAGCAGGGCACTAAGGTAAGAGAAGTAAGCGCCCCAGGAGGGAATC
This sequence comes from Rhea pennata, assembly GCF_028389875.1. Taxonomy (NCBI): domain Eukaryota; kingdom Metazoa; phylum Chordata; class Aves; order Rheiformes; family Rheidae; genus Rhea; species Rhea pennata. The sequence goes on along the minus strand of NW_026907694.1, from coordinate 467,247 downwards.
TGCCTGCGAGGGAAGCTGTGCAGCACATCCCTTGTTCCACTTGCCACTTCCCTGACTCTTAGGCAAAGCCCATCTCAGCTGGCTTGTAGGCGTGCTTCTGTGCTCAGAAGCAGTCCCGTGGCAGGCAGGATACAGGGGGATGTATTCTGGGCACGCAGCATGCTGCTTCCCATGCCCGGGACAAACTGCGAGCCGGTGCCTCGCTTGCGCTTCTATCTGCCGAGACTTGGAGCTGGCCAGCGCGCACCTTCCCGCTGTGTGTGCTGCTGTCCGCAAACAGCCTCCAAACAAAGCAGGGCGCTAAGGCATGAGAAGTAAGCGTCCCAGGAGGGAATCTGCCTGCGAGGGAAGCTGTGCAGCACATCCCTTGTTCCGCTCGACACTTCCCTGACTCTTAGGCAAAGCCCATCTCAGCTGGCTTGTAGGCGTGCCTCCGTGCTCAGAAGCAGTCCCGTGGCAGGCAGGATACAGGGGGATGTATTCTTGGCACGCAGCATGCTGCTTCCCATGCCCGGGACAAACTGCGAGCCGGTGCCTCACTTGCGCTTCTATGTGCCGAGACTTGGAGCCGATCAGAGCGCACCTTCCCGCTGTGTGTGCTGCTGTCCGCAAACAGCCTCCAAACAAAGCAGGGCGCTAAGGCATGAGAAGTAAGCACCCCAGGAGGCGAATCTGCCTGCGAGGGAAGCTGTGCAGCACATCCCTTGTTCCGCTCGCCACTTCCCTGACTCTTAGGCAAAGCCCATCTCAGCTGGCTTGTAGGCGTGCCTCCGTGCTCAGAAGCAGTCCCGTGGCAGGCAGGATACAGGGGGATGTATTCTGGGCACGCAGCATGCTGCTTCCCATGCCCGGGACAAACTGCGAGCCGGTGCCTCGCTTGCGATTCTATCTGCCGAGACTTGGAGCTGGCCAGCACGCACCTTCCCGCTGTGTGTGCTGCTGTCCGCAAACAGCCTCCAAACAAAGCAGGGCGCTAAGGCATGAGAAGTAAGCGTCCCAGGAGGGAATCTGCCTGCGAGGGAAGCTGTGCAGCACATCTCTTGTTCCACTCGACACTTCCCTCACTCTTAGGCAAAGCCCATCTCAGCTGGCTTGTAGGCGTGCCTCCGTGCTCAGAAGCAGCCCTGTGGCAGACAGGAGAGTGCGAAATGTGTTCTGGGCACGCAGCATGCTGCTTCCCATGCCCGGGACAAACTGCGAGCCGGTGCCTCGCTTGCGCTTCTATCTGCCGAGACTTGGAGCTGGCCAGCGCGCACCTTCCCGCTGTGTGTGCTGCTGTCCGCAAACAGCCTCCAAACAAAGCAGGGCACTAAGGCAAGAGAAGTAAGCGTCCCAGGAGGGAATCTGCCTGCGAGGGAAGCTGTGCAGCACATCCCTTGTTCCGCTCGCCACTTCCCTGACTCTTAGGCAAAGCCCATCTCAGCTGGCTTGTAGGCGTGCCTCCGTGCTCAGAAGCAGTCCCGTGGCAGGCAGGATACAGGGGGATGTGTTCTGGGCACGCAGCATGCTGCTTCCCATGCCCGGGACAAACTGCGAGCCGGTGCCTCGCTTGCGCTTCTATGTGCCGAGACTTGGAGCCGATCAGAGCGCACCTTCCCGCTGTGTGTGCTGCTGTCCGCAAACAGCCTCCAAACAAAGCAGGGCACTAAGGCATGAGAAGTAAGCACCCCAGGAGGCGAATCTGCCTGCGAGGGAAGCTGTGCAGCACATCCCTTGTTCCGCTCGCCACTTCCCTGACTCTTAGGCAAAGACCATCTCAGCTGGCTTGTAGGCGTGCCTCCGTGCTCAGAAGCAGTCCCGTGGCAGGCAGGATACAGGGGGATGTATTCTGGGCACACAGCATTCTGCTTCCCATGCCCGGGACAAACTGCGAGCCGGTGCCTCGCTTGCGCTTCTATCTGCCGAGACTTGGAGCCGATCAGAGCGCACCTTCCCGCTGTGTGTGCTGCTGTCCGCAAACAGCCTCCAAACAAAGCAGGACGCTAAGGCATGAGAAGTAAGCGTCCCAGGAGGGAATCTGCCTGCGAGGGAAGCTGTGCAGCACATCCCTTGTTCCGCTCGCCACTTCCCTGACTCTTAGGCAAAGCCCATCTCAGCTGGCTTGTAGGCGTGCCTCCGTGCTCAGAAGCAGTCCCGTGGCAGGCAGGATACAGGGGGATGTATTCTGGGCATGCAGCATGCTGCTTCCCATGCCCGGGACAAACTGCGAGCCGGTGCCTCGCTTGCGCTTCTATCTGCCGAGACTTGGAGCCGATCAGAGCGCACCTTCCCGCTGTGTGTGCTGCTGTCCGCAAACAGCCTCCAAACAAAGCAGGGCGCTAAGGCATGAGAAGTAAGCACCCCAGGAGGCGAATCTGCCTGCGAGGGAAGCTGTGCAGCACATCCCTTGTTCCGCTCGCCACTTCCCTGACTCTTAGGCAAAGCCCATCTCAGCTGGCTTGTAGGCGTGCCTCCGTGCTCAGAAGCAGTCCCGTGGCAGGCAGGATACAGGGGGATGTATTCTGGGCACGCAGCATGCTGCTTCCCATGCCCGGGACAAACTGCGAGCCGGTGCCTCGCTTGCGCTTCTATCTGCCGAGACTTGGAGCCGATCAGAGCGCACCTTCCCGCTGTGTGTGCTGCTGTCCGCAAACAGCCTCCAAACAAAGCAGGACGCTAAGGCATGAGAAGTTAGCGTCCCAGGAGGGAATCTGCCTGCGAGGGAAGCTGTGCAGCACATCTCTTGTTCCACTCGACACTTCCCTGACTCTTAGGCAAAGCCCATCTCAGCTGGCTTGTAGGCGTGCCTCCGTGCTCAGAAGCAGTCCCGTGGCAGGCAGGATACAGGGGGATGTATTCTGGGCACGCAGCATGCTGCTTCCCATGCCCGGGACAAACTGCGAGCCGGTGCCTCGCTTGCGCTTCTATGTGCCGAGACTTGGAGCCGATCAGAGCGCACCTTCCCGCTGTGTGTGCTGCTGTCCGCAAACAGCCTCCAAACAAAGCAGGGCGCTAAGGCATGAGAAGTAAGCGTCCCAGGAGGGAATCTGCCTGCGAGGGAAGCTGTGCAGCACATCCCTTGTTCCGCTCGCCACTTCCCTGACTCTTAGGCAAAGCCCATCTCAGCTGGCTTGTAGGCGTGCCTCCGTGCTCAGAAGCAGTCCCGTGGCAGGCAGGATACAGGGGGATGTATTCTGGGCACGCAGCATGCTGCTTCCCATGCCCGAGACAAACTGCGAGCCGGTGCCTCGCTTGCGCTTCTATCTGCCGAGACTTGGAGCTGGCCAGCGCGCACCTTCCCGCTGTGTGTGCTGCTGTCCGCAAACAGCCTCCAAACAAAGCAGGACGCTAAGGCATGAGAAGTTAGCGTCCCAGGAGGGAATCTGCCTGCGAGGGAAGCTGTGCAGCACATCTCTTGTTCCACTGGACACTTCCCTCACTCTTAGGCAAAGCCCAGCTCAGCTTGCTTGTAGGCGTGCCTCCGTGCTCAGCAGCAGCCCTGTGGCAGACAGGAGAGTGCGAAATGTGTTCTGGGCACGCAGCATGCTGCTTCCCATGCCCGGGACAAACTGCGAGCTGGTGCCTCGCTTGCGCTTCTATCTGCCGAGACTTGGAGCTGGCCAGCGCGCACCTTCCCGCTGTGTGTGCTGCTGTCCGCAAACAGCCTCCAAACAAAGCAGGGCACTAAGGTAAGAGAAGTAAGCGCCCCAGGAGGGAATCTGCCTGCGAGGGAAGCTGTGCAGCACATCCCTTGTTCCACTTGCCACTTCCCTGACTCTTAGGCAAAGCCCATCTCAGCTGGCTTGTAGGCGTGCCTCTGTGCTCAGAAGCAGTCCCGTGGCAGGCAGGATACAGGGGGATGTATTCTGGGCACGCAGCATGCTGCTTCCCATGCCCGGGACAAACTGCGAGCCGGTGCCTCGCTTGCGCTTCTATCTGCCGAGACTTGGAGCTGGCCAGCGCGCACCTTCCCGCTGTGTGTGCTGCTGTCCGCAAACAGCCTCCAAACAAAGCAGGGCGCTAAGGCATGAGAAGTAAGCGTCCCAGGAGGGAATCTGCCTGCGAGGGAAGCTGTGCAGCACATCCCTTGTTCCGCTCGACACTTCCCTGACTCTTAGGCAAAGCCCATCTCAGCTGGCTTGTAGGCGTGCCTCCGTGCTCAGAAGCAGTCCCGTGGCAGGCAGGATACAGGGGGATGTATTCTTGGCACGCAGCATGCTGCTTCCCATGCCCGGGACAAACTGCGAGCCGGTGCCTCACTTGCGCTTCTATGTGCCGAGACTTGGAGCCGATCAGAGCGCACCTTCCCGCTGTGTGTGCTGCTGTCCGCAAACAGCCTCCAAACAAAGCAGGGCGCTAAGGCATGAGAAGTAAGCACCCCAGGAGGCGAATCTGCCTGCGAGGGAAGCTGTGCAGCACATCCCTTGTTCCGCTCGCCACTTCCCTGACTCTTAGGCAAAGCCCATCTCAGCTGACTTGTAGGCGTGCCTCCGTGCTCAGAAGCAGTCCCGTGGCAGGCAGGATACAGGGGGATGTATTCTGGGCACGCAGCATGCTGCTTCCCATGCCCGGGACAAACTGCGAGCCGGTGCCTCGCTTGCGATTCTATCTGCCGAGACTTGGAGCTGGCCAGCACGCACCTTCCCGCTGTGTGTGCTGCTGTCCGCAAACAGCCTCCAAACAAAGCAGGACGCTAAGGCATGAGAAGTTAGCGTCCCAGGAGGGAATCTGCCTGCGAGGGAAGCTGTGCAGCACATCTCTTGTTCCACTCGACACTTCCCTCACTCTTAGGCAAAGCCCATCTCAGCTGGCTTGTAGGCGTGCCTCCGTGCTCAGAAGCAGCCCTGTGGCAGACAGGACAGTGCGAGATGTGTTCTGGGCACGCAGCATGCTGCTTCCCATGCCCGGGACAAACTGCGAGCCGGTGCCTCGCTTGCGCTTCTATGTGCCGAGACTTGGAGCTGGCCAGCGCGCACCTTCCCGCTGTGTGTGCTGCTGTCCGCAAACAGCCTCCAAACAAAGCAGGGCGCTAAGGCATGAGAAGTAAGCGTCCCAGGAGGGAATCTGCCTGCGAGGGAAGCTGTGCAGCACATCCCTTGTTCCGCTCGCCACTTCACTGACTCTTAGGCAAAGCCCATCTCAGCTGGCTTGTAGGCGTGCCTCCGTGCTCAGAAGCAGTCCCGTGGCAGGCAGGATACAGGGGGATGTATTCTGGGCACGCAGCATGCTGCTTCCCATGCCCGGGACAAACTGCGAGCAGGTGCCTGGCTTGCGCTTCCATCTGCCGAGACTTGGAGCTGGCCAGCGCGCACCTTCCCGCTGTGTGTGCTGCTGTCCGCAAACAGCCTCCAAACAAAGCAGGGCACTAAGGCAAGAGAAGTAAGCGCCCCAGGAGGGAATCTGCCTGCGAGGGAAGCTGTGCAGCACATCCCTTGTTCCGCTCGCCACTTCCCTGACTCTTAGGCAAAGCCCATCTCAGCTGGCTTGTAGGCGTGCCTCCGTGCTCAGAAGCAGTCCCGTGGCAGGCAGGATACAGGGGGATGTATTCTGGGCACGCAGCATGCTGCTTCCCATGCCCGGGACAAACTGCGAGCCAGTGCCTCGCTTGTGCTTCTATCTGCCGAGACTTGGAGCCGATCAGAGCGCACCTTCCCGCTGTGTGTGCTGCTGTCCGCAAACAGCCTCCAAACAAAGCAGGGCGCTAAGGCATGAGAAGTTAGCGCCCCAGGAGGGAATCTGTCTGCGAGGGAAGCTGTGCAGCACATCCCTTGTTCCGCTCGCCACTTCCCTGACTCTTAGGCAAAGCCCATCTCAGCTGGCTTGTAGGCGTGCCTCCGTGCTCAGAAGCAGTCCCGTGGCAGGCAGGATACAGGGGGATGTATTCTGGGCACGCAGCATGCTGCTTCCCATGCCCGGGACAAACTGCGAGCCGGTGCCTCGCTTGCGATTCTATCTGCCGAGACTTGGAGCTGGCCAGCGCGCACCTTCCCGCTGTGTGTGCTGCTGTCCGCAAACAGCCTCCAAACAAAGCAGGGCGCTAAGGCATGAGAAGTTAGCGTCCCAGGAGGGAATCTGCCTGCGAGGGAAGCTGTGCAGCACATCTCTTGTTCCACTCGACACTTCCCTCACTCTTAGGCAAAGCCCAGCTCAGCTTGCTTGTAGGCGTGCCTCCGTGCTCAGAAGCAGCCCTGTGGCAGACAGAACAGTGCGAGATGTGTTCTGGGCACGCAGCATGCTGCTTCCCATGCCCGGGACAAACTGCGAGCAGGTGCCTCGCTTGCGCTTCTATCTGCCGAGACTTGGAGCTGGCCAGCGCGCACCTTCCTGCTGTGTGCGCTGCTGTCCGCAAACAGCCTCCAAACAAAGCAGGGCACTAAGGCAAGAGAAGTAAGCGTCCCAGGAGGGAATCTGCCTGCGAGGGAAGCTGTGCAGCACATCCCTTGTTCCGCTCGCCACTTCCCTGACTCTTAGGCAAAGCCCATCTCAGCTGGCTTGTAGGCGTGCCTCCGTGCTCAGAAGCAGTCCCGTGGCAGGCAGGATACAGGGGGATGTGTTCTGGGCACGCAGCATGCTGCTTCCCATGCCCGGGACAAACTGCGAGCCGGTGCCTCGCTTGCGCTTCTATGTGCCGAGACTTGGAGCCGATCAGAGCGCACCTTCCCGCTGTGTGTGCTGCTGTCCGCAAACAGCCTCCAAACAAAGCAGGGCGCTAAGGCATGAGAAGTAAGCACCCCAGGAGGCGAATCTGCCTGCGAGGGAAGCTGTGCAGCACATCCCTTGTTCCGCTCGCCACTTCCCTGACTCTTAGGCAAAGCCCATCTCAGCTGGCTTGTAGGCGTGCCTCCGTGCTCAGAAGCAGTCCCGTGGCAGGCAGGATACAGGGGGATGTATTCTGGGCACACAGCATGCTGCTTCCCATGCCCGGGACAAACTGCGAGCCGGTGCCTCGCTTGCGCTTCTATCTGCCGAGACTTGGAGCCGATCAGAGCGCACCTTCCCGCTGTGTGTGCTGCTGTCCGCAAACAGCCTCCAAACAAAGCAGGGCGCTAAGGCATGAGAAGTAAGCGTCCCAGGAGGGAATCTGCCTGCGAGGGAAGCTGTGCAGCACATCCCTTGTTCCGCTCGCCACTTCACTGACTCTTAGGCAAAGCCCATCTCAGCTGGCTTGTAGGCGTGCCTCCGTGCTCAGAAGCAGTCCCGTGGCAGGCAGGATACAGGGGGATGTATTCTGGGCACGCAGCATGCTGCTTCCCATGCCCGGGACAAACTGCGAGCAGGTGCCTGGCTTGCGCTTCCATCTGCCGAGACTTGGAGCTGGCCAGCGCGCACCTTCCCGCTGTGTGTGCTGCTGTCCGCAAACAGCCTCCAAACAAAGCAGGGCACTAAGGCAAGAGAAGTAAGCGCCCCAGGAGGGAATCTGCCTGCGAGGGAAGCTGTGCAGCACATCCCTTGTTCCGCTCGCCACTTCCCTGACTCTTAGGCAAAGCCCATCTCAGCTGGCTTGTAGGCGTGCCTCCGTGCTCAGAAGCAGTCCCGTGGCAGGCAGGATACAGGGGGATGTATTCTGGGCACGCAGCATGCTGCTTCCCATGCCCGGGACAAACTGCGAGCCAGTGCCTCGCTTGTGCTTCTATCTGCCGAGACTTGGAGCCGATCAGAGCGCACCTTCCCGCTGTGTGTGCTGCTGTCCGCAAACAGCCTCCAAACAAAGCAGGGCGCTAAGGCATGAGAAGTTAGCGCCCCAGGAGGGAATCTGTCTGCGAGGGAAGCTGTGCAGCACATCCCTTGTTCCGCTCGCCACTTCCCTGACTCTTAGGCAAAGCCCATCTCAGCTGGCTTGTAGGCGTGCCTCCGTGCTCAGAAGCAGTCCCGTGGCAGGCAGGATACAGGGGGATGTATTCTGGGCACGCAGCATGCTGCTTCCCATGCCCGGGACAAACTGCGAGCCGGTGCCTCGCTTGCGATTCTATCTGCCGAGACTTGGAGCTGGCCAGCGCGCACCTTCCCGCTGTGTGTGCTGCTGTCCGCAAACAGCCTCCAAACAAAGCAGGGCGCTAAGGCATGAGAAGTTAGCGTCCCAGGAGGGAATCTGCCTGCGAGGGAAGCTGTGCAGCACATCTCTTGTTCCACTCGACACTTCCCTCACTCTTAGGCAAAGCCCAGCTCAGCTTGCTTGTAGGCGTGCCTCCGTGCTCAGAAGCAGCCCTGTGGCAGACAGAACAGTGCGAGATGTGTTCTGGGCACGCAGCATGCTGCTTCCCATGCCCGGGACAAACTGCGAGCAGGTGCCTCGCTTGCGCTTCTATCTGCCGAGACTTGGAGCTGGCCAGCGCGCACCTTCCTGCTGTGTGCGCTGCTGTCCGCAAACAGCCTCCAAACAAAGCAGGGCACTAAGGCAAGAGAAGTAAGCGTCCCAGGAGGGAATCTGCCTGCGAGGGAAGCTGTGCAGCACATCCCTTGTTCCGCTCGCCACTTCCCTGACTCTTAGGCAAAGCCCATCTCAGCTGGCTTGTAGGCGTGCCTCCGTGCTCAGAAGCAGTCCCGTGGCAGGCAGGATACAGGGGGATGTGTTCTGGGCACGCAGCATGCTGCTTCCCATGCCCGGGACAAACTGCGAGCCGGTGCCTCGCTTGCGCTTCTATGTGCCGAGACTTGGAGCCGATCAGAGCGCACCTTCCCGCTGTGTGTGCTGCTGTCCGCAAACAGCCTCCAAACAAAGCAGGGCGCTAAGGCATGAGAAGTAAGCACCCCAGGAGGCGAATCTGCCTGCGAGGGAAGCTGTGCAGCACATCCCTTGTTCCGCTCGCCACTTCCCTGACTCTTAGGCAAAGCCCATCTCAGCTGGCTTGTAGGCGTGCCTCCGTGCTCAGAAGCAGTCCCGTGGCAGGCAGGATACAGGGGGATGTATTCTGGGCACACAGCATGCTGCTTCCCATGCCCGGGACAAACTGCGAGCCGGTGCCTCGCTTGCGCTTCTATCTGCCGAGACTTGGAGCCGATCAGAGCGCACCTTCCCGCTGTGTGTGCTGCTGTCCGCAAACAGCCTCCAAACAAAGCAGGGCGCTAAGGCATGAGAAGTAAGCGTCCCAGGAGGGAATCTGCCTGCGAGGGAAGCTGTGCAGCACATCCCTTGTTCCGCTCGCCACTTCCCTGACTCTTAGGCAAAGCCCATCTCAGCTGGCTTGTAGGCGTGCCTCCGTGCTCAGAAGCAGTCCCGTGGCAGGCAGGATACAGGGGGATGTATTCTGGGCATGCAGCATGCTGCTTCCCATGCCCGGGACAAACTGCGAGCCGGTGCCTCGCTTGCGCTTCTATCTGCCGAGACTTGGAGCCGATCAGAGCGCACCTTCCCGCTGTGTGTGCTGCTGTCCGCAAACAGCCTCCAAACAAAGCAGGGCGCTAAGGCAGGAGAAGTAAGCACCCCAGGAGGCGAATCTGCCTGCGAGGGAAGCTGTGCAGCACATCCCTTGTTCCGCTCGCCACTTCCCTGACTCTTAGGCAAAGCCCATCTCAGCTGGCTTGTAGGCATGCCTCCGTGCTCAGAAGCAGTCCCGTGGCAGGCAGGATACAGGGGGATGTATTCTGGGCACGCAGCATGCTGCTTCCCATGCCCGGGACAAACTGCGAGCCGGTGCCTCGCTTGCGCTTCTATCTGCCGAGACTTGGAGCCGATCAGAGCGCACCTTCCCGCTGTGTGTGCTGCTGTCCGCAAACAGCCTCCAAACAAAGCAGGACGCTAAGGCATGAGAAGTTAGCGTCCCAGGAGGGAATCTGCCTGCGAGGGAAGCTGTGCAGCACATCTCTTGTTCCACTCGACACTTCCCTGACTCTTAGGCAAAGCCCATCTCAGCTGGCTTGTAGGCGTGCCTCCGTGCTCAGAAGCAGTCCCGTGGCAGGCAGGATACAGGGGGATGTATTCTGGGCACGCAGCATGCTGCTTCCCATGCCCGGGAGAAACTGCGAGCAGGTGCCTGGCTTGCGCTTCCATCTGCCGAGACTTGGAGCTGGCCAGCGCGCACCTTCCCGCTGTGTGTGCTGCTGTCCGCAAACAGCCTCCAAACAAAGCAGGGCACTAAGGCAAGAGAAGTAAGCGCCCCAGGAGGGAATCTGCCTGCGAGGGAAGCTGTGCAGCACATCCCTTGTTCCGCTCGCCACTTCCCTGACTCTTAGGCAAAGCCCATCTCAGCTGGCTTGTAGGCGTGCCTCCGTGCTCAGAAGCAGTCCCGTGGCAGGCAGGATACAGGGGGATGTATTCTGGGCACGCAGCATGCTGCTTCCCATGCCCGGGACAAACTGCGAGCCAGTGCCTCGCTTGTGCTTCTATCTGCCGAGACTTGGAGCCGATCAGAGCGCACCTTCCCGCTGTGTGTGCTGCTGTCCGCAAACAGCCTCCAAACAAAGCAGGGCGCTAAGGCATGAGAAGTTAGCGCCCCAGGAGGGAATCTGTCTGCGAGGGAAGCTGTGCAGCACATCCCTTGTTCCGCTCGCCACTTCCCTGACTCTTAGGCAAAGCCCATCTCAGCTGGCTTGTAGGCGTGCCTCCGTGCTCAGAAGCAGTCCCGTGGCAGGCAGGATACAGGGGGATGTATTCTGGGCACGCAGCATGCTGCTTCCCATGCCCGGGACAAACTGCGAGCCGGTGCCTCGCTTGCGATTCTATCTGCCGAGACTTGGAGCTGGCCAGCGCGCACCTTCCCGCTGTGTGTGCTGCTGTCCGCAAACAGCCTCCAAACAAAGCAGGGCGCTAAGGCAGCAGAAGTAAGCGTCCCAGGAGGGAATCTGCCTGCGAGGGAAGCTGTGCAGCACATCCCTTGTTCCGCTCGCCACTTCCCTGACTCTTAGGCAAAGCCCAGCTCAGCTGGCTTGTAGGCGTGCCTCCGTGCTCAGAAGCAGTCCCGTGGCAGGCAGGATACAGCGGGATGTATTCTGGGCATGCAGCATGCTGCTTCCCATGCCCGGGACAAACTGCGAGCCGGTGCCTCGCTTGCGCTTCTATCTGCCGAGACTTGGAGCTGGCCAGCGCGCACCTTCCCGCTGTGTGTGCTGCTGTCCGCAAACAGCCTCCAAACAAAGCAGGACGCTAAGGCATGAGAAGTAAGCGTCCCAGGAGGGAATCTGCCTGCGAGGGAAGCTGTGCAGCACATCTCTTGTTCCACTCGACACTTCCCTCACTCTTAGGCAAAGCCCATCTCAGCTGGCTTGTAGGCGTGCCTCCGTGCTCAGAAGCAGCCCTGTGGCAGACAGGAGAGTGCGAAATGTGTTCTGGGCACGCAGCATGCTGCTTCCCATGCCCGGGACAAACTGCGAGCCGGTGCCTCGCTTGCGCTTCTATCTGCCGAGACTTGGAGCTGGCCAGCGCGCACCTTCCCGCTGTGTGTGCTGCTGTCCGCAAACAGCCTCCAAACAAAGCAGGGCACTAAGGCAAGAGAAGTAAGCGTCCCAGGAGGGAATCTGCCTGCGAGGGAAGCTGTGCAGCACATCCCTTGTTCCGCTCGCCACTTCACTGACTCTTAGGCAAAGCCCATCTCAGCTGGCTTGTAGGCGTGCCTCCGTGCTCAGAAGCAGTCCCGTGGCAGGCAGGATACAGGGGGATGTGTTCTGGGCACGCAGCATGCTGCTTCCCATGCCCGGGACAAACTGCGAGCCGCTGCCTCGCTTGCGCTTCTATGTGCCGAGACTTGGAGCCGATCAGAGCGCACCTTCCCGCTGTGTGTGCTGCTGTCCGCAAACAGCCTCCAAACAAAGCAGGGCGCTAAGGCATGAGAAGTAAGCACCCCAGGAGGCGAATCTGCCTGCGAGGGAAGCTGTGCAGCACATCCCTTGTTCCGCTCGCCACTTCCCTGACTCTTAGGCAAAGCCCATCTCAGCTGGCTTGTAGGCGTGCCTCCGTGCTCAGAAGCAGTCCCGTGGCAGGCAGGATACAGGGGGATGTATTCTGGGCACGCAGCATGCTGCTTCCCATGCCCGGGACAAACTGCGAGCCGGTGCCTCGCTTGCGCTTCTATCTGCCGAGACTTGGAGCCGATCAGAGCGCACCTTCCCGCTGTGTGTGCTGCTGTCCGCAAACAGCCTCCAAACAAAGCAGGGCGCTAAGGCATGAGAAGTAAGCGTCCCAGGAGGGAATCTGCCTGCGAGGGAAGCTGTGCAGCACATCCCTTGTTCCGCTCGCCACTTCCCTGACTCTTAGGCAAAGCCCATCTCAGCTTGCTTGTAGGCGTGCCTCCGTGCTCAGAAGCAGTCCCGTGGCAGGCAGGATACAGGGGGATGTATTCTGGGCACGCAGCATGCTGCTTCCCATGCCCGGGACAAACTGCGAGCCGGTGCCTCGCTTGCGATTCTATCTGCCGAGACTTGGAGCTGGCCAGCGTGCACCTTCCCGCTGTGTGTGCTGCTGTCCGCAAACAGCCTCCAAACAAAGCAGGGCGCTAAGGCATGAGAAGTAAGCACCCCAGGAGGGAATCTGCCTGCGAGGGAAGCTGTGCAGCACATCTCTTGTTCCACTCGACACTTCCCTCACTCTTAGGCAAAGCCCATCTCAGCTGGCTTGTAGGCGTGCCTCCGTGCTCAGAAGCAGCCCTGTGGCAGACAGGAGAGTGCGAAATGTGTTCTGGGCACGCAGCATGCTGCTTCCCATGCCCGGGACAAACTGCGAGCCGGTGCCTCGCTTGCGCTTCTATCTGCCGAGACTTGGAGCTGGCCAGCGCGCACCTTCCCGCTGTGTGTGCTGCTGTCCGCAAACAGCCTCCAAACAAAGCAGGGCACTAAGGCAAGAGAAGTAAGCGTCCCAGGAGGGAATCTGCCTGCGAGGGAAGCTGTGCAGCACATCCCTTGTTCCGCTCGCCACTTCCCTGACTCTTAGGCAAAGCCCATCTCAGCTGGCTTGTAGGCGTGCCTCCGTGCTCAGAAGCAGTCCCGTGGCAGGCAGGATACAGGGGGATGTGTTCTGGGCACGCAGCATGCTGCTTCCCATGCCCGGGACAAACTGCGAGCCGGTGCCTCGCTTGCGCTTCTATCTGCCGAGACTTGGAGCCGATCAGAGCGCACCTTCCCGCTGTGTGTGCTGCTGTCCGCAAACAGCCTCCAAACAAAGCAGGGCGCTAAGGCATGAGAAGTAAGCGCCCCAGGAGGGAATCTGCCTGCGAGGGAAGCTGTGCAGCACATCCCTTGTTCCGCTCGCCACTTCCCTGACTCTTAGGCAAAGCCCATCTCAGCTGGCTTGTAGGCGTGCCTCCGTGCTCAGAAGCAGTCCCGTGGCAGGCAGGATACAGGGGGATGTATTCTGGGCACGCAGCATGCTGCTTCCCATGCCCGGGACAAACTGCGAGCCGGTGCCTCGCTTGCGCTTCTATGTGCCGAGACTTGGAGCCGATCAGAGCGCACCTTCCCGCTGTGTGTGCTGCTGTCCGCAAACAGCCTCCAAACAAAGCAGGGCGCTAAGGCATGAGAAGTAAGCGTCCCAGGAGGGAATCTGCCTGCGAGGGAAGCTGTGCAGCACATCCCTTGTTCCGCTCGCCACTTCCCTGACTCTTAGGCAAAGCCCATCTCAGCTGGCTTGTAGGCGTGCCTCCGTGCTCAGAAGCAGTCCCGTGGCAGGCAGGATACAGGGGGATGTATTCTGGGCACGCAGCATGCTGCTTCCCATGCCCGGGACAAACTGCGAGCCGGTGCCTCGCTTGCGCTTCTATCTGCCGAGACTTGGAGCCGATCAGAGCGCACCTTCCCGCTGTGTGTGCTGCTGTCCGCAAACAGCCTCCAAACAAAGCAGGACGCTAAGGCATGAGAAGTTAGCGTCCCAGGAGGGAATCTGCCTGCGAGGGAAGCTGTGCAGCACATCCCTTGTTCCGCTCGCCACTTCCCTGACTCTTAGGCAAAGCCCATCTCAGCTGGCTTGTAGGCGTGCCTCCGTGCTCAGAAGCAGTCCCGTGGCAGGCAGGATACAGGGGGATGTATTCTGGGCACGCAGCATGCTGCTTCCCATGCCCGGGACAAACTGCGAGCCGGTGCCTCGCTTGCGCTTCTATCTGCCGAGACTTGGAGCCGATCAGAGCGCACCTTCCCGCTGTGTGTGCTGCTGTCCGTAAACAGCCTCCAAACAAAGCAGGGCGCTAAGGCATGAGAAGTAAGCGTCCCAGGAGGGAATCTGCCTGCGAGGGAAGCTGTGCAGCACATCTCTTGTTCCACTCGACACTTCCCTCACTCTTAGGCAAAGCCCAGCTCAGCTTGCTTGTAGGCGTGCCTCCGTGCTCAGCAGCAGCCCTGTGGCAGACAGGAGAGTGCGAGATGTGTTCTGGGCACGCAGCATGCTGCTTCCCATGCCCGGGACAAACTGCGAGCTGGTGCCTCGCTTGCGCTTCTATCTGCCGAGACTTGGAGCTGGCCAGCGCGCACCTTCCCGCTGTGTGTGCTGCTGTCCGCAAACAGCCTCCAAACAAAGCAGGGCACTAAGGTAAGAGAAGTAAGCGCCCCAGGAGGGAATCTGCCTGCGAGGGAAGCTGTGCAGCACATCCCTTGTTCCGCTCGCCACTTCCCTGACTCTTAGGCAAAGCCCATCTCAGCTGGCTTGTAGGCGTGCCTCTGTGCTCAGAAGCAGTCCCGTGGCAGGCAGGATACAGGGGGATGTATTCTGGGCACGCAGCATGCTGCTTCCCATGCCCGGGACAAACTGCGAGCCGGTGCCTCGCTTGTGCTTCTATCTGCCGAGACTTGGAGCCGATCAGAGCGCACCTTCCCGCTGTGTGTGCTGCTGTCCGCAAACAGCCTCCAAACAAAGCAGGGCGCTAAGGCATGAGAAGTTAGCGTCCCAGGAGGGAATCTGCCTGCGAGGGAAGCTGTGCAGCACATCCCTTGTTCCACTCGACACTTCCCTCACTCTTAGGCAAAGCCCATCTCAGCTTGCTTGTAGGCGTGCCTCCGTGCTCAGAAGCAGCCCTGTGGCAGACAGGACAGTGCGAGATGTGTTCTGGGCACGCAGCATGCTGCTTCCCATGCCCGGGACAAACTGCGAGCAGGTGCCTCGCTTGCGCTTCTATCTGCCGAGACTTGGAGCTGGCCAGCGCGCACCTTCCCGCTGTGTGTGCTGCTGTCCGCAAACAGCCTCCAAACAAAGCAGGGCGCTAAGGCATGAGAAGTAAGCGTCCCAGGAGGGAATCTGCCTGCGAGGGAAGCTGTGCAGCACATCTCTTGTTCCACTCGACACTTCCCTCACTCTTAGGCAAAGCCCATCTCAGCTGGCTTGTAGGCGTGCCTCCGTGCTCAGAAGCAGCCCTGTGGCAGACAGGAGAGTGCGAAATGTGTTCTGGGCACGCAGCATGCTGCTTCCCATGCCCGGGACAAACTGCGAGCCGGTGCCTCGCTTGCGCTTCTATCTGCCGAGACTTGGAGCTGGCCAGCGCGCACCTTCCCGCTGTGTGTGCTGCTGTCCGCAAACAGCCTCCAAACAAAGCAGGGCACTAAGGCAAGAGAAGTAAGCGTCCCAGGAGGGAATCTGCCTGCGAGGGAAGCTGTGCAGCACATCCCTTGTTCCGCTCGCCACTTCACTGACTCTTAGGCAAAGCCCATCTCAGCTGGCTTGTAGGCGTGCCTCCGTGCTCAGAAGCAGTCCCGTGGCAGGCAGGATACAGGGGGATGTGTTCTGGGCACGCAGCATGCTGCTTCCCATGCCCGGGACAAACTGCGAGCCGCTGCCTCGCTTGCGCTTCTATGTGCCGAGACTTGGAGCCGATCAGAGCGCACCTTCCCGCTGTGTGTGCTGCTGTCCGCAAACAGCCTCCAAACAAAGCAGGGCGCTAAGGCATGAGAAGTAAGCACCCCAGGAGGCGAATCTGCCTGCGAGGGAAGCTGTGCAGCACATCCCTTGTTCCGCTCGCCACTTCCCTGACTCTTAGGCAAAGCCCATCTCAGCTGGCTTGTAGGCGTGCCTCCGTGCTCAGAAGCAGTCCCGTGGCAGGCAGGATACAGGGGGATGTATTCTGGGCACGCAGCATGCTGCTTCCCATGCCCGGGACAAACTGCGAGCCGGTGCCTCGCTTGCGCTTCTATCTGCCGAGACTTGGAGCCGATCAGAGCGCACCTTCCCGCTGTGTGTGCTGCTGTCCGCAAACAGCCTCCAAACAAAGCAGGGCGCTAAGGCATGAGAAGTAAGCGTCCCAGGAGGGAATCTGCCTGCGAGGGAAGCTGTGCAGCACATCCCTTGTTCCGCTCGCCACTTCCCTGACTCTTAGGCAAAGCCCATCTCAGCTTGCTTGTAGGCGTGCCTCCGTGCTCAGAAGCAGTCCCGTGGCAGGCAGGATACAGGGGGATGTATTCTGGGCACGCAGCATGCTGCTTCCCATGCCCGGGACAAACTGCGAGCCGGTGCCTCGCTTGCGATTCTATCTGCCGAGACTTGGAGCTGGCCAGCGTGCACCTTCCCGCTGTGTGTGCTGCTGTCCGCAAACAGCCTCCAAACAAAGCAGGGCGCTAAGGCATGAGAAGTAAGCACCCCAGGAGGGAATCTGCCTGCGAGGGAAGCTGTGCAGCACATCTCTTGTTCCACTCGACACTTCCCTCACTCTTAGGCAAAGCCCATCTCAGCTGGCTTGTAGGCGTGCCTCCGTGCTCAGAAGCAGCCCTGTGGCAGACAGGAGAGTGCGAAATGTGTTCTGGGCACGCAGCATGCTGCTTCCCATGCCCGGGACAAACTGCGAGCCGGTGCCTCGCTTGCGCTTCTATCTGCCGAGACTTGGAGCTGGCCAGCGCGCACCTTCCCGCTGTGTGTGCTGCTGTCCGCAAACAGCCTCCAAACAAAGCAGGGCACTAAGGCAAGAGAAGTAAGCGTCCCAGGAGGGAATCTGCCTGCGAGGGAAGCTGTGCAGCACATCCCTTGTTCCGCTCGCCACTTCCCTGACTCTTAGGCAAAGCCCATCTCAGCTGGCTTGTAGGCGTGCCTCCGTGCTCAGAAGCAGTCCCGTGGCAGGCAGGATACAGGGGGATGTGTTCTGGGCACGCAGCATGCTGCTTCCCATGCCCGGGACAAACTGCGAGCCGGTGCCTCGCTTGCGCTTCTATCTGCCGAGACTTGGAGCCGATCAGAGCGCACCTTCCCGCTGTGTGTGCTGCTGTCCGCAAACAGCCTCCAAACAAAGCAGGGCGCTAAGGCATGAGAAGTAAGCGCCCCAGGAGGGAATCTGCCTGCGAGGGAAGCTGTGCAGCACATCCCTTGTTCCGCTCGCCACTTCCCTGACTCTTAGGCAAAGCCCATCTCAGCTGGCTTGTAGGCGTGCCTCCGTGCTCAGAAGCAGTCCCGTGGCAGGCAGGATACAGGGGGATGTATTCTGGGCACGCAGCATGCTGCTTCCCATGCCCGGGACAAACTGCGAGCCGGTGCCTCGCTTGCGCTTCTATGTGCCGAGACTTGGAGCCGATCAGAGCGCACCTTCCCGCTGTGTGTGCTGCTGTCCGCAAACAGCCTCCAAACAAAGCAGGGCGCTAAGGCATGAGAAGTAAGCGTCCCAGGAGGGAATCTGCCTGCGAGGGAAGCTGTGCAGCACATCCCTTGTTCCGCTCGCCACTTCCCTGACTCTTAGGCAAAGCCCATCTCAGCTGGCTTGTAGGCGTGCCTCCGTGCTCAGAAGCAGTCCCGTGGCAGGCAGGATACAGGGGGATGTATTCTGGGCACGCAGCATGCTGCTTCCCATGCCCGGGACAAACTGCGAGCCGGTGCCTCGCTTGCGCTTCTATCTGCCGAGACTTGGAGCCGATCAGAGCGCACCTTCCCGCTGTGTGTGCTGCTGTCCGCAAACAGCCTCCAAACAAAGCAGGACGCTAAGGCATGAGAAGTTAGCGTCCCAGGAGGGAATCTGCCTGCGAGGGAAGCTGTGCAGCACATCCCTTGTTCCGCTCGCCACTTCCCTGACTCTTAGGCAAAGCCCATCTCAGCTGGCTTGTAGGCGTGCCTCCGTGCTCAGAAGCAGTCCCGTGGCAGGCAGGATACAGGGGGATGTATTCTGGGCACGCAGCATGCTGCTTCCCATGCCCGGGACAAACTGCGAGCCGGTGCCTCGCTTGCGCTTCTATCTGCCGAGACTTGGAGCCGATCAGAGCGCACCTTCCCGCTGTGTGTGCTGCTGTCCGTAAACAGCCTCCAAACAAAGCAGGGCGCTAAGGCATGAGAAGTAAGCGTCCCAGGAGGGAATCTGCCTGCGAGGGAAGCTGTGCAGCACATCTCTTGTTCCACTCGACACTTCCCTCACTCTTAGGCAAAGCCCAGCTCAGCTTGCTTGTAGGCGTGCCTCCGTGCTCAGCAGCAGCCCTGTGGCAGACAGGAGAGTGCGAGATGTGTTCTGGGCACGCAGCATGCTGCTTCCCATGCCCGGGACAAACTGCGAGCTGGTGCCTCGCTTGCGCTTCTATCTGCCGAGACTTGGAGCTGGCCAGCGCGCACCTTCCCGCTGTGTGTGCTGCTGTCCGCAAACAGCCTCCAAACAAAGCAGGGCACTAAGGTAAGAGAAGTAAGCGCCCCAGGAGGGAATCTGCCTGCGAGGGAAGCTGTGCAGCACATCCCTTGTTCCGCTCGCCACTTCCCTGACTCTTAGGCAAAGCCCATCTCAGCTGGCTTGTAGGCGTGCCTCTGTGCTCAGAAGCAGTCCCGTGGCAGGCAGGATACAGGGGGATGTATTCTGGGCACGCAGCATGCTGCTTCCCATGCCCGGGACAAACTGCGAGCCGGTGCCTCGCTTGTGCTTCTATCTGCCGAGACTTGGAGCCGATCAGAGCGCACCTTCCCGCTGTGTGTGCTGCTGTCCGCAAACAGCCTCCAAACAAAGCAGGGCGCTAAGGCATGAGAAGTTAGCGTCCCAGGAGGGAATCTGCCTGCGAGGGAAGCTGTGCAGCACATCCCTTGTTCCACTCGACACTTCCCTCACTCTTAGGCAAAGCCCATCTCAGCTTGCTTGTAGGCGTGCCTCCGTGCTCAGAAGCAGCCCTGTGGCAGACAGGACAGTGCGAGATGTGTTCTGGGCACGCAGCATGCTGCTTCCCATGCCCGGGACAAACTGCGAGCAGGTGCCTCGCTTGCGCTTCTATCTGCCGAGACTTGGAGCTGGCCAGCGCGCACCTTCCCGCTGTGTGTGCTGCTGTCCGCAAACAGCCTCCAAACAAAGCAGGGCGCTAAGGCATGAGAAGTAAGCGTCCCAGGAGGGAATCTGCCTGCGAGGGAAGCTGTGCAGCACATCCCTTGTTCCGCTCGCCACTTCCCTGACTCTTAGGCAAAGCCCATCTCAGCTGGCTTGTAGGCGTGCCTCCGTGCTCAGAAGCAGTCCCGTGGCAGGCAGGATACAGGGGGATGTATTCTGGGCACGCAGCATGCTGCTTCCCATGCCCGGGACAAACTGCGAGCCGGTGCCTCGCTTGCGCTTCTATGTGCCGAGACTTGGAGCCGATCAGAGCGCACCTTCCCGCTGTGTGTGCTGCTGTCCGCAAACAGCCTCCAAACAAAGCAGGGCGCTAAGGCATGAGAAGTAAGCGTCCCAGGAGGGAATCTGCCTGCGAGGGAAGCTGTGCAGCACATCCCTTGTTCCGCTCGCCACTTCCCTGATTCTTAGGCAAAGCCCATCTCAGCTGGCTTGTAGGCGTGCCTCCGTGCTCAGAAGCAGTCCCGTGGCAGGCAGGATACAGGGGGATGTATTCTGGGCACGCAGCATGCTGCTTCCCATGCCCGGGACAAACTGCGAGCCGGTGCCTCGCTTGCGCTTCTATCTGCCGAGACTTGGAGCTGGCCAGCGCGCACCTTCCCGCTGTGTGTGCTGCTGTCCGCAAACAGCCTCCAAACAAAGCAGGACGCTAAGGCATGAGAAGTTAGCGTCCCAGGAGGGAATGTGCCTGCGAGGGAAGCTGTGCAGCACATCTCTTGTTCCACTCGACACTTCCCTCACTCTTAGGCAAAGCCCAGCTCAGCTTGCTTGTAGGCGTGCCTCCGTGCTCAGAAGCAGCCCTGTGGCAGACAGGACAGTGCGAGATGTGTTCTGGGCACACAGCATGCTGCTTCCCATGCCCGGGACAAACTGCGAGCCGGTGCCTCGCTTGCGCTTCTATCTGCCGAGACTTGGAGCCGATCAGAGCGCACCTTCCCGCTGTGTGTGCTGCTGTCCGCAAACAGCCTCCAAACAAAGCAGGGCGCTAAGGCATGAGAAGTAAGCGTCCCAGGAGGGAATCTGCCTGCGAGGGAAGCTGTGCAGCACATCCCTTGTTCCGCTCGCCACTTCCCTGACTCTTAGGCAAAGCCCATCTCAGCTGGCTTGTAGGCGTGCCTCCGTGCTCAGAAGCAGTCCCGTGGCAGGCAGGATACAGGGGGATGTATTCTGGGCACGCAGCATGCTGCTTCCCATGCCCGGGACAAACTGCGAGCCGGTGCCTCGCTTGCGCTTCTATCTGCCGAGACTTGGAGCCGATCAGAGCGCACCTTCCCGCTGTGTGTGCTGCTGTCCGCAAACAGCCTCCAAACAAAGCAGGGCGCTAAGGCATGAGAAGTAAGCGTCCCAGGAGGGAATCTGCCTGCGAGGGAAGCTGTGCAGCACATCCCTTGTTCCGCTCACCACTTCCCTGACTCTTAGGCAAAGCCCATCTCAGCTGGCTTGTAGGCGTGCCTCCGTGCTCAGAAGCAGTCCCGTGGCAGGCAGGATACAGGGGGATGTATTCTGGGCACGCAGCATGCTGCTTCCCATGCCCGGGACAAACTGCGAGCCGGTGCCTCGCTTGTGCTTCTATCTGCCGAGACTTGGAGCCGATCAGAGCGCACCTTCCCGCTGTGTGTGCTGCTGTCCGCAAACAGCCTCCAAACAAAGCAGGGCGCTAAGGCAGGAGAAGTAAGCGTCCCAGGAGGGAATCTGCCTGCGAGGGAAGCTGTGCAGCACATCCCTTGTTCCGCTCGCCACTTCCCTGACTCTTAGGCAAAGCCCATCTCAGCTGGCTTGTAGGCGTGCCTCCGTGCTCAGAAGCAGTCCCGTGGCAGGCAGGATACAGGGGGATGTATTCTGGGCACGCAGCATGCTGCTTCCCATGCCCGGGACAAACTGCGAGCCGGTGCCTCGCTTGCGCTTCTATCTGCCGAGACTTGGAGCCGATCAGAGCGCACCTTCCCGCTGTGTGTGCTGCTGTCCGCAAACAGCCTCCAAACAAAGCAGGGCGCTAAGGCATGAGAAGTAAGCGTCCCAGGAGGGAATCTGCCTGCGAGGGAAGCTGTGCAGCACATCCCTTGTTCCGCTCGCCACTTCCCTGACTCTTAGGCAAAGCCCATCTCAGCTGGCTTGTAGGCGTGCCTCCGTGCTCAGAAGCAGTCCCGTGGCAGGCAGGATACAGGGGGATGTATTCTGGGCACGCAGCATGCTGCTTCCCATGCCCGGGACAAACTGCGAGCCGGTGCCTCGCTTGTGCTTCTATCTGCCGAGACTTGGAGCCGATCAGAGCGCACCTTCCCGCTGTGTGTGCTGCTGTCCGCAAACAGCCTCCAAACAAAGCAGGGCGCTAAGGCATGAGAAGTAAGCGTCCCAGGAGGGAATCTGCCTGCGAGGGAAGCTGTGCAGCACATCCCTTGTTCCGCTCGCCACTTCCCTGACTCTTAGGCAAAGCCCATCTCAGCTGGCTTGTAGGCGTGCCTCCGTGCTCAGAAGCAGTCCCGTGGCAGGCAGGATACAGGGGGATGTATTCTGGGCACGCAGCATGCTGCTTCCTATGCCCGGGACAAACCGCGAGCAGGTGCCTCGCTTGCGCTTCCATCTGCCGAGACTTGGAGCTGGCCAGCGCGCACCTTCCCGCTGTGTGTGCTGCTGTCCGCAAACAGCCTCCAAACAAAGCAGGGCGCTAAGGCATGAGAAGTAAGCACCCCAGGAGGCGAATCTGCCTGCGAGGGAAGCTGTGCAGCACATCCCTTGTTCCGCTCGCCACTTCCCTGACTCTTAGGCAAAGCCCATCTCAGCTGGCTTGTAGGCGTGCCTCCGTGCTCAGAAGCAGTCCCGTGGCAGGCAGGATACAGGGGGATGTATTCTGGGCACGCAGCATGCTGCTTCCCATGCCCGGGACAAACTGCGAGCCGGTGCCTCGCTTGCACTTCTATCTGCCGAGACTTGGAGCCGATCAGAGCGCACCTTCCCGCTGTGTGTGCTGCTGTCCGCAAACAGCCTCCAAACAAAGCAGGGCGCTAAGGCATGAGAAGTTAGCGTCCCAGGAGGGAATCTGCCTGCGAGGGAAGCTGTGCAGCACATCTCTTGTTCCACTCGACACTTCCCTCACTATTAGGCAAAGCCCAGCTCAGCTTGCTTGTAGGCGTGCCTCCGTGCTCAGAAGCAGCCCTGTGGCAGACAGGACACTGCGAGATGTGTTCTGGGCACGCAGCATGCTGCTTCCCATGCCCGGGACAAAGTGCGAGCAGGTGCCTCGCTTGCGCTTCTATCTGCCGAGACTTGGAGCTGGCCAGCGCGCACCTTCCCGCTGTGTGTGCTGCTGTCCGCAAACAGCCTCCAAACAAAGCAGGGCGCTAAGGCATGAGAAGTAAGCGTCCCAGGAGGGAATCTGCCTGCGAGGGAAGCTGTGCAGCACATCCCTTGTTCCGCTCGCCACTTCCCTGACTCTTAGGCAAAGCCCATCTCAGCTGGCTTGTAGGCGTGCCTCCGTGCTCAGAAGCAGTCCCGTGGCAGGCAGGATACAGGGGGATGTATTCTGGGCACGCAGCATGCTGCTTCCCATGCCCGGGACAAACTGCGAGCCGGTGCCTCGCTTGTGCTTCTATCTGCCGAGACTTGGAGCCGATCAGAGCGCACCTTCCCGCTGTGTGTGCTGCTGTCCGCAAACAGCCTCCAAACAAAGCAGGGCGCTAAGGCATGAGAAGTAAGCACCCCAGGAGGCGAATCTGCCTGCGAGGGAAGCTGTGCAGCACATCCCTTGTTCCGCTCGCCACTTCCCTGACTCTTAGGCAAAGCCCATCTCAGCTGGCTTGTAGGCGTGCCTCCGTGCTCAGAAGCAGTCCCGTGGCAGGCAGGATACAGGGGGATGTATTCTGGGCACGCAGCATGCTGCTTCCCATGCCCGGGACAAACTGCGAGCCGGTGCCTCGCTTGCGCTTCTATCTGCCGAGACTTGGAGCCGATCAGAGCGCACCTTCCCGCTGTGTGTGCTGCTGTCCGCAAACAGCCTCCAAACAAAGCAGGACGCTAAGGCATGAGAAGTTAGCGTCCCAGGAGGGAATCTGCCTGCGAGGGAAGCTGTGCAGCACATCTCTTGTTCCACTCGACACTTCCCTGACTCTTAGGCAAAGCCCAGCTCAGCTGGCTTGTAGGCGTGCCTCCGTGCTCAGAAGCAGCCCTGTGGCAGGCAGGACAGTGCGAGATGTGTTCTGGGCACGCAGCATGCTGCTTCCCATGCCCGGGACAAACTGCGAGCCGGTGCCTCGCTTGCGCTTCTATCTGCCGAGACTTGGAGCCGATCAGAGCGCACCTTCCCGCTGTGTGTGCTGCTGTCCGCAAACAGCCTCCAAACAAAGCAGGGCACTAAGGCAAGAGAAGTAAGCGTCCCAGGAGGGAATCTGCCTGCGAGGGAAGCTGTGCAGCACATCCCTTGTTCCGCTCGCCACTTCCCTGACTCTTAGGCAAAGCCCATCTCAGCTGGCTTGTAGGCGTGCCTCCGTGCTCAGAAGCAGTCCCGTGGCAGGCAGGATACAGGGGGATGTGTTCTGGGCACGCAGCATGCTGCTTCCCATGCCCGGGACAAACTGCGAGCCGGTGCCTCGCTTGTGCTTCTATCTGCCGAGACTTGGAGCCGATCAGAGCGCACCTTCCCGCTGTGTGTGCTGCTGTCCGCAAACAGCCTCCAAACAAAGCAGGGCGCTAAGGCATGAGAAGTAAGCGTCCCAGGAGGGAATCTGCCTGCGAGGGAAGCTGTGCAGCACATCCCTTGTTCCGCTCGCCACTTCCCTGACTCTTAGGCAAAGCCCATCTCAGCTGGCTTGTAGGCGTGCCTCCGTGCTCAGAAGCAGTCCCGTGGCAGGCAGGATACAGGGGGATGTATTCTGGGCACGCAGCATGCTGCTTCCCATGCCCGGGACAAACTGCGAGCCGGTGCCTCGCTTGCGCTTCTATCTGCCGAGACTTGGAGCTGGCCAGCGCGCACCTTCCCGCTGTGTGTGCTGCTGTCCGCAAACAGCCTCCAAACAAAGCAGGGCGCTAAGGCATGAGAAGTAAGCGTCCCAGGAGGGAATCTGCCTGCGAGGGAAGCTGTGCAGCACATCCCTTGTTCCGCTCGCCACTTCCCTGACTCTTAGGCAAAGCCCATCTCAGCTGGCTTGTAGGCGTGCCTCCGTGCTCAGAAGCAGTCCCGTGGCAGGCAGGATACAGGGGGATGTATTCTGGGCACGCAGCATGCTGCTTCCCATGCCCGGGACAAACTGCGAGCCGGTGCCTCGCTTGCGCTTCTATCTGCCGAGACTTGGAGCCGATCAGAGCGCACCTTCCCGCTGTGTGTGCTGCTGTCCGCAAACAGCCTCCAAACAAAGCAGGGCGCTAAGGCATGAGAAGTAAGCACCCCAGGAGGCGAATCTGCCTGCGAGGGAAGCTGTGCAGCACATCCCTTGTTCCGCTCGCCACTTCCCTGACTCTTAGGCAAAGCCCATCTCAGCTGGCTTGTAGGCGTGCCTCCGTGCTCAGAAGCAGTCCCGTGGCAGGCAGGATACAGGGGGATGTATTCTGGGCACGCAGCATGCTGCTTCCCATGCCCGGGACAAACTGCGAGCCGGTGCCTCGCTTGCGCTTCTATCTGCCGAGACTTGGAGCCGATCAGAGCGCACCTTCCCGCTGTGTGTGCTGCTGTCCGCAAACAGCCTCCAAACAAAGCAGGGCACTAGGGCATGAGAAGTAAGCATCCCAGGAGGGAATCTGCCTGCGAGGGAAGCTGTGCAGCACATCCCTTGTTCCGCTCGCCACTTCCCTGACTCTTAGGCAAAGCCCATCTCAGCTGGCTTGTAGGCGTGCCTCCGTGCTCAGAAGCAGTCCCGTGGCAGGCAGGATACAGGGGGATGTATTCTGGGCACGCAGCATGCTGCTTCCCATGCCCGGGACAAACTGCGAGCCGGTGCCTCGCTTGTGCTTCTATCTGCCGAGACTTGGAGCCGATCAGAGCGCACCTTCCCGCTGTGTGTGCTGCTGTCCGCAAACAGCCTCCAAACAAAGCAGGGCGCTAAGGCATGAGAAGTAAGCACCCCAGGAGGCGGATCTGCCTGCGAGGGAAGCTGTGCAGCACATCCCTTGTTCCGCTCGCCACTTCCCTGACTCTTAGGCAAAGCCCATCTCAGCTGGCTTGTAGGCGTGCCTCCGTGCTCAGAAGCAGTCCCGTGGCAGGCAGGATACAGGGGGATGTATTCTGGGCACGCAGCATGCTGCTTCCCATGCCCGGGACAAACTGCGAGCCGGTGCCTCGCTTGTGCTTCTATCTGCCGAGACTTGGAGCCGATCAGAGCGCACCTTCCCGCTGTGTGTGCTGCTGTCCGCAAACAGCCTCCAAACAAAGCAGGACGCTAAGGCATGAGAAGTTAGCGTCCCAGGAGGGAATCTGCCTGCGAGGGAAGCTGTGCAGCACATCTCTTGTTCCACTCGACACTTCCCTGACTCTTAGGCAAAGCCCAGCTCAGCTTGCTTGTAGGCGTGCCTCCGTGCTCAGAAGCAGCCCTGTGGCAGACAGGACAGTGCGAGATGTGTTCTGGGCACGCAGCATGCTGCTTCCCATGCCCGGGACAAACTGCGAGCCGGTGCCTCGCTTGCGCTTCTATCTGCCGAGACTTGGAGCTGGCCAGCGCGCACCTTCCCGCTGTGTGTGCTGCTGTCCGCAAACAGCCTCCAAACAAAGCAGGGCGCTAAGGCATGAGAAGTAAGCGTCCCAGGAGGGAATCTGCCTGCGAGGGAAGCTGTGCAGCACATCCCTTGTTCCGCTCGCCACTTCCCTGACTCTTAGGCAAAGCCCATCTCAGCTGGCTTGTAGGCGTGCCTCCGTGCTCAGAAGCAGTCCCGTGGCAGGCAGGATACAGGGGGATGTATTCTGGGCACGCAGCATGCTGCTTCCCATGCCCGGGACAAACTGCGAGCCGGTGCCTCGCTTGCGCTTCTATCTGCCGAGACTTGGAGCCGATCAGAGCGCACCTTCCCGCTGTGTGTGCTGCTGTCCGCAAACAGCCTCCAAACAAAGCAGGGCGCTAAGGCATGAGAAGTAAGCACCCCAGGAGGCGAATCTGCCTGCGAGGGAAGCTGTGCAGCACATCCCTTGTTCCGCTCGCCACTTCCCTGACTCTTAGGCAAAGCCCATCTCAGCTGGCTTGTAGGCGTGCCTCCGTGCTCAGAAGCAGTCCCGTGGCAGGCAGGATACAGGGGGATGTATTCTGGGCACGCAGCATGCTGCTTCCCATGCCCGGGACAAACTGCGAGCCGGTGCCTCGCTTGCGCTTCTATCTGCCGAGACTTGGAGCCGATCAGAGCGCACCTTCCCGCTGTGTGTGCTGCTGTCCGCAAACAGCCTCCAAACAAAGCAGGGCACTAGGGCATGAGAAGTAAGCGTCCCAGGAGGGAATCTGCCTGCGAGGGAAGCTGTGCAGCACATCTCTTGTTCCACTCGACACTTCCCTGACTCTTAGGCAAAGCCCAGCTCAGCTGGCTTGTAGGCGTGCCTCCGTGCTCAGAAGCAGTCCCGTGGCAGGCAGGATACAGGGGGATGTGTTCTGGGCACGCAGCATGCTGCTTCCCATGCCCGGGACAAACCGCGAGCAGGTGCCTGGCTTGCGCTTCCATCTGCCGAGACTTGGAGCTGGCCAGCGCGCACCTTCCCGCTGTGTGTGCTGCTGTCCGCAAACAGCCTCCAAACAAAGCAGGGCGCTAAGGCATGAGAAGTAAGCACCCCAGGAGGCGAATCTGCCTGCGAGGGAAGCTGTGCAGCACATCCCTTGTTCCGCTCGCCACTTCCCTGACTCTTAGGCAAAGCCCATCTCAGCTGGCTTGTAGGCGTGCCTCCGTGCTCAGAAGCAGTCCCGTGGCAGGCAGGATACAGGGGGATGTATTCTGGGCACGCAGCATGCTGCTTCCCATGCCCGGGACAAACTGCGAGCCGGTGCCTCGCTTGCGCTTCTATCTGCCGAGACTTGGAGCCGATCAGAGCGCACCTTCCCGCTGTGTGTGCTGCTGTCCGCAAACAGCCTCCAAACAAAGCAGGACGCTAAGGCATGAGAAGTAAGCACCCCAGGAGGGAATCTGCCTGCGAGGGAAGCTGTGCAGCACATCTCTTGTTCCACTCGACACTTCCCTCACTCTTAGGCAAAGCCCAGCTCAGCTTGCTTGTAGGCGTGCCTCCGTGCTCAGAAGCAGCCCTGTGGCAGGCAGGACAGTGCGAGATGTGTTCTGGGCACGCAGCATGCTGCTTCCCATGCCCGGGACAAACTGCGAGCCGGTGCCTCGCTTGCGCTTCTATCTGCCGAGACTTGGAGCTGGCCAGCGCGCACCTTCCCGCTGTGTGTGCTGCTGTCCGCAAACAGCCTCCAAACAAAGCAGGGCGCTAAGGCATGAGAAGTAAGCGTCCCAGGAGGGAATCTGCCTGCGAGGGAAGCTGTGCAGCACATCCCTTGTTCCGCTCGCCACTTCCCTGACTCTTAGGCAAAGCCCATCTCAGCTGGCTTGTAGGCGTGCCTCCGTGCTCAGAAGCAGTCCCGTGGCAGGCAGGATACAGGGGGATGTATTCTGGGCACGCAGCATGCTGCTTCCCATGCCCGGGACAAACTGCGAGCCGGTGCCTCGCTTGCGCTTCTATCTGCCGAGACTTGGAGCCGATCAGAGCGCACCTTCCCGCTGTGTGTGCTGCTGTCCGCAAACAGCCTCCAAACAAAGCAGGGCGCTAAGGCATGAGAAGTAAGCACCCCAGGAGGCGAATCTGCCTGCGAGGGAAGCTGTGCAGCACATCCCTTGTTCCGCTCGACACTTCCCTCACTCTTAGGCAAAGCCCATCTCAGCTGGCTTGTAGGCGTGCCTCCGTGCTCAGAAGCAGTCCCGTGGCAGGCAGGATACAGGGGGATGTATTCTGGGCACGCAGCATGCTGCTTCCCATGCCCGGGACAAACTGCGAGCCGGTGCCTCGCTTGCGCTTCTATGTGCCGAGACTTGGAGCCGATCAGAGCGCACCTTCCCGCTGTGTGTGCTGCTGTCCGCAAACAGCCTCCAAACAAAGCAGGGCGCTAAGGCATGAGAAGTAAGCGTCCCAGGAGGGAATCTGCCTGCGAGGGAAGCTGTGCAGCACATCTCTTGTTCCACTCGACACTTCCCTCACTCTTAGGCAAAGCCCAGCTCAGCTTGCTTGTAGGCGTGCCTCCGTGCTCAGCAGCAGCCCTGTGGCAGACAGGAGAGTGCGAGATGTGTTCTGGGCACGCAGCATGCTGCTTCCCATGCCCGGGACAAACTGCGAGCCGGTGCCTCGCTTGTGCTTCTATCTGCCGAGACTTGGAGCCGATCAGAGCGCACCTTCCCGCTGTGTGTGCTGCTGTCCGCAAACAGCCTCCAAACAAAGCAGGGCGCTAAGGCATGAGAAGTAAGCACCCCAGGAGGCGAATCTGCCTGCGAGGGAAGCTGTGCAGCACATCCCTTGTTCCGCTCGCCACTTCCCTGACTCTTAGGCAAAGCCCATCTCAGCTGGCTTGTAGGCGTGCCTCCGTGCTCAGAAGCAGTCCCGTGGCAGGCAGGATACAGGGGGATGTATTCTGGGCACGCAGCATGCTGCTTCCCATGCCCGGGACAAACTGCGAGCCGGTGCCTCGCTTGCGCTTCTATGTGCCGAGACTTGGAGCCGATCAGAGCGCACCTTCCCGCTGTGTGTGCTGCTGTCCGCAAACAGCCTCCAAACAAAGCAGGACGCTAAGGCATGAGAAGTTAGCGTCCCAGGAGGGAATCTGCCTGCGAGGGAAGCTGTGCAGCACATCTCTTGTTCCACTCGACACTTCCCTCACTCTTAGGCAAAGCCCAGCTCAGCTTGCTTGTAGGCGTGCCTCCGTGCTCAGAAGCAGCCCTGTGGCAGACAGGACAGTGCGAGATGTGTTCTGGGCACACAGCATGCTGCTTCCCATGCCCGGGACAAACTGCGAGCCGGTGCCTCGCTTGCGCTTCTATCTGCCGAGACTTGGAGCTGGCCAGCGCGCACCTTCCCGCTGTGTGTGCTGCTGTCCGCAAACAGCCTCCAAACAAAGCAGGGCGCTAAGGCATGAGAAGTAAGCGTCCCAGGAGGGAATCTGCCTGCGAGGGAAGCTGTGCAGCACATCCCTTGTTCCGCTCGCCACTTCCCTGACTCTTAGCCAAAGCCCATCTCAGCTGGCTTGTAGGCGTGCCTCCGTGCTCAGAAGCAGTCCCGTGGCAGGCAGGATACAGGGGGATGTATTCTGGGCACGCAGCATGCTGCTTCCCATGCCCGGGACAAACTGCGAGCCGGTGCCTCGCTTGCGCTTCTATGTGCCGAGACTTGGAGCCGATCAGAGCGCACCTTCCCGCTGTGTGTGCTGCTGTCCGCAAACAGCCTCCAAACAAAGCAGGGCGCTAAGGCATGAGAAGTAAGCGTCCCAGGAGGGAATCTGCCTGCGAGGGAAGCTGTGCAGCACATCCCTTGTTCCGCTCGCCACTTCCCTGACTCTTAGGCAAAGCCCATCTCAGCTGGCTTGTAGGCGTGCCTCCGTGCTCAGAAGCAGTCCCGTGGCAGGCAGGATACAGGGGGATGTATTCTGGGCACGCAGCATGCTGCTTCCCATGCCCGGGACAAACTGCGAGCCGGTGCCTCGCTTGCGCTTCTATGTGCCGAGACTTGGAGCCGATCAGAGCGCACCTTCCCGCTGTGTGTGCTGCTGTCCGCAAACAGCCTCCAAACAAAGCAGGGCGCTAAGGCATGAGAAGTAAGCGTCCCAGGAGGGAATCTGCCTGCGAGGGAAGCTGTGCAGCACATCCCTTGTTCCGCTCGCCACTTCCCTGACTCTTAGGCAAAGCCCATCTCAGCTGGCTTGTAGGCGTGCCTCCGTGCTCAGAAGCAGTCCCGTGGCAGGCAGGATACAGGGGGATGTATTCTGGGCACGCAGCATGCTGCTTCCCATGCCCGGGACAAACTGCGAGCCGGTGCCTCGCTTGCGCTTCTATCTGCCGAGACTTGGAGCCGATCAGAGCGCACCTTCCCGCTGTGTGTGCTGCTGTCCGCAAACAGCCTCCAAACAAAGCAGGGCGCTAAGGCATGAGAAGTAAGCGTCCCAGGAGGGAATCTGCCTGCGAGGGAAGCTGTGCAGCACATCCCTTGTTCCGCTCGCCACTTCCCTGACTCTTAGGCAAAGCCCATCTCAGCTGGCTTGTAGGCGTGCCTCCGTGCTCAGAAGCAGTCCCGTGGCAGGCAGGATACAGGGGGATGTATTCTGGGCACGCAGCATGCTGCTTCCCATGCCCGGGACAAACTGCGAGCCGGTGCCTCGCTTGCGCTTCTATCTGCCGAGACTTGGAGCCGATCAGAGCGCACCTTCCCGCTGTGTGTGCTGCTGTCCGCAAACAGCCTCCAAACAAAGCAGGGCGCTAAGGCATGAGAAGTAAGCACCCCAGGAGGCGAATCTGCCTGCGAGGGAAGCTGTGCAGCACATCCCTTGTTCCGCTCGCCACTTCCCTGACTCTTAGGCAAAGCCCATCTCAGCTGGCTTGTAGGCGTGCCTCCGTGCTCAGAAGCAGTCCCGTGGCAGGCAGGATACAGGGGGATGTATTCTGGGCACGCAGCATGCTGCTTCCCATGCCCGGGACAAACTGCGAGCCGGTGCCTCGCTTGCGCTTCTATCTGCCGAGACTTGGAGCTGGCCAGCGCGCACCTTCCCGCTGTGTGTGCTGCTGTCCGCAAACAGCCTCCAAACAAAGCAGGGCACTAGGGCATGAGAAGTAAGCGTCCCAGGAGGGAATCTGCCTGCGAGGGAAGCTGTGCAGCACATCTCTTGTTCCACTCGACACTTCCCTGACTCTTAGGCAAAGCCCAGC
Organism: Rhea pennata; assembly: GCF_028389875.1. Classification (NCBI taxonomy): domain Eukaryota; kingdom Metazoa; phylum Chordata; class Aves; order Rheiformes; family Rheidae; genus Rhea; species Rhea pennata. Next base: position 436,243 of record NW_026907694.1, on the reverse strand, counting down.
TCAGCTGGCTTGTAGGCGTGCCTCCGTGCTCAGAAGCAGCCCTGTGGCAGGCAGGACAGTGCGAGATGTGTTCTGGGCACGCAGCATGCTGCTTCCCATGCCCGGGACAAACTGCGAGCCGGTGCCTCGCTTGCGCTTCTATCTGCCGAGACTTGGAGCCGATCAGAGCGCACCTTCCCGCTGTGTGTGCTGCTGTCCGCAAACAGCCTCCAAACAAAGCAGGGCGCTAAGGCATGAGAAGTAAGCGTCCCAGGAGGCGAATCTGCCTGCGAGGGAAGCTGTGCAGCACATCCCTTGTTCCGCTCGCCACTTCCCTGACTCTTAGGCAAAGCCCATCTCAGCTGGCTTGTAGGCGTGCCTCCGTGCTCAGAAGCAGTCCCGTGGCAGGCAGGATACAGGGGGATGTATTCTGGGCACGCAGCATGCTGCTTCCCATGCCCGGGACAAACTGCGAGCCGGTGCCTCGCTTGCGCTTCTATGTGCCGAGACTTGGAGCCGATCAGAGCGCACCTTCCCGCTGTGTGTGCTGCTGTCCGCAAACAGCCTCCAAACAAAGCAGGGCGCTAAGGCATGAGAAGTTAGCGTCCCAGGAGGGAATCTGCCTGCGAGGGAAGCTGTGCAGCACATCTCTTGTTCCACTCGACACTTCCCTCACTCTTAGGCAAAGCCCATCTCAGCTGGCTTGTAGGCGTGCCTCCGTGCTCAGAAGCAGCCCTGTGGCAGACAGGACAGTGCGAGATGTGTTCTGGGCATGCAGCATGCTGCTTCCCATGCCCGGGACAAACTGCGAGCCGGTGCCTCGCTTGCGCTTCTATCTGCCGAGACTTGGAGCCGATCAGAGCGCACCTTCCCGCTGTGTGTGCTGCTGTCCGCAAACAGCCTCCAAACAAAGCAGGGCGCTAAGGCATGAGAAGTAAGCGTCCCAGGAGGGAATCTGCCTGCGAGGGAAGCTGTGCAGCACATCCCTTGTTCCGCTCGCCACTTCCCTGACTCTTAGGCAAAGCCCATCTCAGCTGGCTTGTAGGCGTGCCTCCGTGCTCAGAAGCAGTCCCGTGGCAGGCAGGATACAGGGGGATGTATTCTGGGCACGCAGCATGCTGCTTCCCATGCCCGGGACAAACTGCGAGCCGGTGCCTCGCTTGTGCTTCTATCTGCCGAGACTTGGAGCCGATCAGAGCGCACCTTCCCGCTGTGTGTGCTGCTGTCCGCAAACAGCCTCCAAACAAAGCAGGGCGCTAAGGCATGAGAAGTAAGCACCCCAGGAGGCGAATCTGCCTGCGAGGGAAGCTGTGCAGCACATCCCTTGTTCCGCTCGCCACTTCCCTGACTCTTAGGCAAAGCCCATCTCAGCTGGCTTGTAGGCGTGCCTCCGTGCTCAGAAGCAGTCCCGTGGCAGGCAGGATACAGGGGGATGTATTCTGGGCACGCAGCATGCTGCTTCCCATGCCCGGGACAAACTGCGAGCCGGTGCCTCGCTTGCGCTTCTATCTGCCGAGACTTGGAGCTGGCCAGCGCGCACCTTCCCGCTGTGTGTGCTGCTGTCCGCAAACAGCCTCCAAACAAAGCAGGGGGCTAAGGCAAGAGAAGTAAGCGTCCCAGGAGGGAATCTGCCTGCGAGGGAAGCTGTGCAGCACATCCCTTGTTCCGCTCGCCACTTCCCTGACTCTTAGGCAAAGCCCATCTCAGCTGGCTTGTAGGCGTGCCTCCGTGCTCAGAAGCAGTCCCGTGGCAGGCAGGATACAGGGGGATGTGTTCTGGGCACGCAGCATGCTGCTTCCCATGCCCGGGACAAACCGCGAGCAGGTGCCTGGCTTGCGCTTCCATCTGCCGAGACTTGGAGCTGGCCAGCGCGCACCTTCCCGCTGTGTGTGCTGCTGTCCGCAAACAGCCTCCAAACAAAGCAGGGCGCTAAGGCATGAGAAGTAAGCACCCCAGGAGGCGAATCTGCCTGCGAGGGAAGCTGTGCAGCACATCCCTTGTTCCGCTCGCCACTTCCCTGACTCTTAGGCAAAGCCCATCTCAGCTGGCTTGTAGGCGTGCCTCCGTGCTCAGAAGCAGTCCCGTGGCAGGCAGGATACAGGGGGATGTATTCTGGGCACGCAGCATGCTGCTTCCCATGCCCGGGACAAACTGCGAGCCGGTGCCTCGCTTGCGCTTCTATCTGCCGAGACTTGGAGCCGATCAGAGCGCACCTTCCCGCTGTGTGTGCTGCTGTCCGCAAACAGCCTCCAAACAAAGCAGGACGCTAAGGCATGAGAAGTAAGCACCCCAGGAGGGAATCTGCCTGCGAGGGAAGCTGTGCAGCACATCTCTTGTTCCACTCGACACTTCCCTCACTCTTAGGCAAAGCCCAGCTCAGCTTGCTTGTAGGCGTGCCTCCGTGCTCAGCAGCAGCCCTGTGGCAGGCAGGACAGTGCGAGATGTGTTCTGGGCACGCAGCATGCTGCTTCCCATGCCCGGGACAAAGTGCGAGCAGGTGCCTCGCTTGCGCTTCTATCTGCCGAGACTTGGAGCTGGCCAGCGCGCACCTTCCCGCTGTGTGTGCTGCTGTCCGCAAACAGCCTCCAAACAAAGCAGGGCGCTAAGGCATGAGAAGTAAGCGTCCCAGGAGGGAATCTGCCTGCGAGGGAAGCTGTGCAGCACATCCCTTGTTCCGCTCGCCACTTCCCTGACTCTTAGGCAAAGCCCATCTCAGCTGGCTTGTAGGCGTGCCTCCGTGCTCAGAAGCAGTCCCGTGGCAGGCAGGATACAGGGGGATGTATTCTGGGCACGCAGCATGCTGCTTCCCATGCCCGGGACAAACTGCGAGCCGGTGCCTCGCTTGCGCTTCTATCTACCGAGACTTGGAGCCGATCAGAGCGCACCTTCCCGCTGTGTGTGCTGCTGTCCGCAAACAGCCTCCAAACAAAGCAGGGCGCTAAGGCATGAGAAGTAAGCGTCCCAGGAGGGAATCTGCCTGCGAGGGAAGCTGTGCAGCACATCCCTTGTTCCGCTCGCCACTTCCCTGACTCTTAGGCAAAGCCCATCTCAGCTGGCTTGTAGGCGTGCCTCCGTGCTCAGAAGCAGTCCCGTGGCAGGCAGGATACAGGGGGATGTATTCTGGGCACGCAGCATGCTGCTTCCCATGCCCGGGACAAACTGCGAGCCGGTGCCTCGCTTGTGCTTCTATCTGCCGAGACTTGGAGCCGATCAGAGCGCACCTTCCCGCTGTGTGTGCTGCTGTCCGCAAACAGCCTCCAAACAAAGCAGGGCGCTAAGGCAAGAGAAGTAAGCGTCCCAGGAGGGAATCTGCCTGCGAGGGAAGCTGTGCAGCACATCCCTTGTTCCGCTCGCCACTTCCCTGACTCTTAGGCAAAGCCCATCTCAGCTGGCTTGTAGGCGTGCCTCCGTGCTCAGAAGCAGTCCCGTGCCAGGCAGGATACAGGGGGATGTATTCTGGGCACGCAGCATGCTGCTTCCCATGCCCGGGACAAACTGCGAGCCAGTGCCTCGCTTGTGCTTCTATGTGCCGAGACTTGGAGCCGATCAGAGCGCACCTTCCCGCTGTGTGTGCTGCTGTCCGCAAACAGCCTCCAAACAAAGCAGGGCGCTAAGGCATGAGAAGTTAGCGTCCCAGGAGGGAATCTGCCTGCGAGGGAAGCTGTGCAGCACATCCCTTGTTCCGCTCGCCACTTCCCTGACTCTTAGGCAAAGCCCATCTCAGCTGGCTTGTAGGCGTGCCTCCGTGCTCAGAAGCAGTCCCGTGGCAGGCAGGATACAGGGGGATGTATTCTGGGCACGCAGCATGCTGCTTCCCATGCCCGGGACAAACTGCGAGCCGGTGCCTCGCTTGCGCTTCTATCTGCCGAGACTTGGAGCCGATCAGAGCGCACCTTCCCGCTGTGTGTGCTGCTGTCCGCAAACAGCCTCCAAACAAAGCAGGACGCTAAGGCATGAGAAGTTAGCGTCCCAGGAGGGAATCTGCCTGCGAGGGAAGCTGTGCAGCACATCTCTTGTTCCACTCGACACTTCCCTGACTCTTAGGCAAAGCCCAGCTCAGCTGGCTTGTAGGCGTGCCTCCGTGCTCAGAAGCAGCCCTGTGGCAGGCAGGACAGTGCGAGATGTGTTCTGGGCACGCAGCATGCTGCTTCCCATGCCCGGGACAAACTGCGAGCCGGTGCCTCGCTTGCGCTTCTATCTGCCGAGACTTGGAGCCGATCAGAGCGCACCTTCCCGCTGTGTGTGCTGCTGTCCGCAAACAGCCTCCAAACAAAGCAGGGCACTAAGGCAAGAGAAGTAAGCGTCCCAGGAGGGAATCTGCCTGCGAGGGAAGCTGTGCAGCACATCCCTTGTTCCGCTCGCCACTTCCCTGACTCTTAGGCAAAGCCCATCTCAGCTGGCTTGTAGGCGTGCCTCCGTGCTCAGAAGCAGTCCCGTGGCAGGCAGGATACAGGGGGATGTGTTCTGGGCACGCAGCATGCTGCTTCCCATGCCCGGGACAAACTGCGAGCCGGTGCCTCGCTTGCGCTTCTATCTGCCGAGACTTGGAGCCGATCAGAGCGCACCTTCCCGCTGTGTGTGCTGCTGTCCGCAAACAGCCTCCAAACAAAGCAGGGCGCTAAGGCATGAGAAGTAAGCACCCCAGGAGGCGAATCTGCCTGCGAGGGAAGCTGTGCAGCACATCCCTTGTTCCGCTCGCCACTTCCCTGACTCTTAGGCAAAGCCCATCTCAGCTGGCTTGTAGGCGTGCCTCCGTGCTCAGAAGCAGTCCCGTGGCAGGCAGGATACAGGGGGATGTATTCTGGGCACGCAGCATGCTGCTTCCCATGCCCGGGACAAACTGCGAGCCGGTGCCTCGCTTGCGCTTCTATGTGCCGAGACTTGGAGCCGATCAGAGCGCACCTTCCCGCTGTGTGTGCTGCTGTCCGCAAACAGCCTCCAAACAAAGCAGGGCGCTAAGGCATGAGAAGTAAGCGTCCCAGGAGGGAATCTGCCTGCGAGGGAAGCTGTGCAGCACATCCCTTGTTCCGCTCGCCACTTCCCTGACTCTTAGGCAAAGCCCATCTCAGCTGGCTTGTAGGCGTGCCTCCGTGCTCAGAAGCAGTCCCGTGGCAGGCAGGATACAGGGGGATGTATTCTGGGCACGCAGCATGCTGCTTCCCATGCCCGGGACAAACTGCGAGCCGGTGCCTCGCTTGCGCTTCTATCTGCCGAGACTTGGAGCCGATCAGAGCGCACCTTCCCGCTGTGTGTGCTGCTGTCCGCAAACAGCCTCCAAACAAAGCAGGGCGCTAAGGCATGAGAAGTAAGCGTCCCAGGAGGCGGATCTGCCTGCGAGGGAAGCTGTGCAGCACATCCCTTGTTCCGCTCGCCACTTCCCTGACTCTTAGGCAAAGCCCATCTCAGCTGGCTTGTAGGCGTGCCTCCGTGCTCAGAAGCAGTCCCGTGGCAGGCAGGATACAGGGGGATGTATTCTGGGCACGCAGCATGCTGCTTCCCATGCCCGGGACAAACTGCGAGCCGGTGCCTCGCTTGCGCTTCTATCTGCCGAGACTTGGAGCCGATCAGAGCGCACCTTCCCGCTGTGTGTGCTGCTGTCCGCAAACAGCCTCCAAACAAAGCAGGACGCTAAGGCATGAGAAGTTAGCGTCCCAGGAGGGAATCTGCCTGCGAGGGAAGCTGTGCAGCACATCTCTTGTTCCACTCGACACTTCCCTGACTCTTAGGCAAAGCCCAGCTCAGCTTGCTTGTAGGCGTGCCTCCGTGCTCAGAAGCAGCCCTGTGGCAGACAGGACAGTGCGAGATGTGTTCTGGGCACGCAGCATGCTGCTTCCCATGCCCGGGACAAACTGCGAGCCGGTGCCTCGCTTGCGCTTCTATCTGCCGAGACTTGGAGCCGATCAGAGCGCACCTTCCCGCTGTGTGTGCTGCTGTCCGCAAACAGCCTCCAAACAAAGCAGGGCGCTAAGGCATGAGAAGTAAGCGTCCCAGGAGGGAATCTGCCTGCGAGGGAAGCTGTGCAGCACATCCCTTGTTCCGCTCGCCACTTCCCTGACTCTTAGGCAAAGCCCATCTCAGCTGGCTTGTAGGCGTGCCTCCGTGCTCAGAAGCAGTCCCGTGGCAGGCAGGATACAGGGGGATGTATTCTGGGCACGCAGCATGCTGCTTCCCATGCCCGGGACAAACTGCGAGCCGGTGCCTCGCTTGCGCTTCTATCTGCCGAGACTTGGAGCCGATCAGAGCGCACCTTCCCGCTGTGTGTGCTGCTGTCCGCAAACAGCCTCCAAACAAAGCAGGGCGCTAAGGCATGAGAAGTAAGCACCCCAGGAGGCGAATCTGCCTGCGAGGGAAGCTGTGCAGCACATCCCTTGTTCCGCTCGCCACTTCCCTGACTCTTAGGCAAAGCCCATCTCAGCTGGCTTGTAGGCGTGCCTCCGTGCTCAGAAGCAGTCCCGTGGCAGGCAGGATACAGGGGGATGTATTCTGGGCACGCAGCATGCTGCTTCCCATGCCCGGGACAAACTGCGAGCCGGTGCCTCGCTTGCGCTTCTATCTGCCGAGACTTGGAGCTGGCCAGCGCGCACCTTCCCGCTGTGTGTGCTGCTGTCCGCAAACAGCCTCCAAACAAAGCAGGGCACTAGGGCATGAGAAGTAAGCGTCCCAGGAGGGAATCTGCCTGCGAGGGAAGCTGTGCAGCACATCTCTTGTTCCACTCGACACTTCCCTGACTCTTAGGCAAAGCCCAGCTCAGCTGGCTTGTAGGCGTGCCTCCGTGCTCAGAAGCAGCCCTGTGGCAGGCAGGACAGTGCGAGATGTGTTCTGGGCACGCAGCATGCTGCTTCCCATGCCCGGGACAAACTGCGAGCCGGTGCCTCGCTTGCGCTTCTATCTGCCGAGACTTGGAGCCGATCAGAGCGCACCTTCCCGCTGTGTGTGCTGCTGTCCGCAAACAGCCTCCAAACAAAGCAGGGCGCTAAGGCATGAGAAGTAAGCACCCCAGGAGGCGAATCTGCCTGCGAGGGAAGCTGTGCAGCACATCCCTTGTTCCGCTCGCCACTTCCCTGACTCTTAGGCAAAGCCCATCTCAGCTGGCTTGTAGGCGTGCCTCCGTGCTCAGAAGCAGTCCCGTGGCAGGCAGGATACAGGGGGATGTATTCTGGGCACGCAGCATGCTGCTTCCCATGCCCGGGACAAACTGCGAGCCGGTGCCTCGCTTGCGCTTCTATGTGCCGAGACTTGGAGCCGATCAGAGCGCACCTTCCCGCTGTGTGTGCTGCTGTCCGCAAACAGCCTCCAAACAAAGCAGGGCGCTAAGGCATGAGAAGTTAGCGTCCCAGGAGGGAATCTGCCTGCGAGGGAAGCTGTGCAGCACATCTCTTGTTCCACTCGACACTTCCCTCACTCTTAGGCAAAGCCCATCTCAGCTGGCTTGTAGGCGTGCCTCCGTGCTCAGAAGCAGCCCTGTGGCAGACAGGACAGTGCGAGATGTGTTCTGGGCATGCAGCATGCTGCTTCCCATGCCCGGGACAAACTGCGAGCCGGTGCCTCGCTTGCGCTTCTATCTGCCGAGACTTGGAGCTGGCCAGCGCGCAGCTTCCCGCTGTGTGTGCTGCTGTCCGCAAACAGCCTCCAAACAAAGCAGGGCGCTAAGGCATGAGAAGTAAGCGTCCCAGGAGGGAATCTGCCTGCGAGGGAAGCTGTGCAGCACATCCCTTGTTCCGCTCGCCACTTCCCTGACTCTTAGGCAAAGCCCATCTCAGCTGGCTTGTAGGCGTGCCTCCGTGCTCAGAAGCAGTCCCGTGGCAGGCAGGATACAGGGGGATGTATTCTGGGCACGCAGCATGCTGCTTCCCATGCCCGGGACAAACTGCGAGCCGGTGCCTCGCTTGCGCTTCTATCTGCCGAGACTTGGAGCTGGCCAGCGCGCACCTTCCCGCTGTGTGTGCTGCTGTCCGCAAACAGCCTCCAAACAAAGCAGGGCACTAAGGCAAGAGAAGTAAGCGTCCCAGGAGGGAATCTGCCTGCGAGGGAAGCTGTGCAGCACATCCCTTGTTCCGCTCGCCACTTCCCTGACTCTTAGGCAAAGCCCATCTCAGCTGGCTTGTAGGCGTGCCTCCGTGCTCAGAAGCAGTCCCGTGGCAGGCAGGATACAGGGGGATGTATTCTGGGCACGCAGCATGCTGCTTCCCATGCCCGGGACAAACTGCGAGCCAGTGCCTCGCTTGTGCTTCTATGTGCCGAGACTTGGAGCCGATCAGAGCGCACCTTCCCGCTGTGTGTGCTGCTGTCCGCAAACAGCCTCCAAACAAAGCAGGGCGCTAAGGCATGAGAAGTAAGCACCCCAGGAGGCGAATCTGCCTGCGAGGGAAGCTGTGCAGCACATCCCTTGTTCCGCTCGCCACTTCCCTGACTCTTAGGCAAAGCCCATCTCAGCTGGCTTGTAGGCGTGCCTCCGTGCTCAGAAGCAGTCCCGTGGCAGGCAGGATACAGGGGGATGTGTTCTGGGCACGCAGCATGCTGCTTCCCATGCCCGGGACAAACCGCGAGCAGGTGCCTGGCTTGCGCTTCCATCTGCCGAGACTTGGAGCTGGCCAGCGCGCACCTTCCCGCTGTGTGTGCTGCTGTCCGCAAACAGCCTCCAAACAAAGCAGGACGCTAAGGCATGAGAAGTAAGCACCCCAGGAGGGAATCTGCCTGCGAGGGAAGCTGTGCAGCACATCTCTTGTTCCACTCGACACTTCCCTCACTCTTAGGCAAAGCCCAGCTCAGCTTGCTTGTAGGCGTGCCTCCGTGCTCAGCAGCAGCCCTGTGGCAGGCAGGACAGTGCGAGATGTGTTCTGGGCACGCAGCATGCTGCTTCCCATGCCCGGGACAAAGTGCGAGCAGGTGCCTCGCTTGCGCTTCTATCTGCCGAGACTTGGAGCTGGCCAGCGCGCACCTTCCCGCTGTGTGTGCTGCTGTCCGCAAACAGCCTCCAAACAAAGCAGGGCGCTAAGGCATGAGAAGTAAGCGTCCCAGGAGGGAATCTGCCTGCGAGGGAAGCTGTGCAGCACATCCCTTGTTCCGCTCGCCACTTCCCTGACTCTTAGGCAAAGCCCATCTCAGCTGGCTTGTAGGCGTGCCTCCGTGCTCAGAAGCAGTCCCGTGGCAGGCAGGATACAGGGGGATGTATTCTGGGCACGCAGCATGCTGCTTCCCATGCCCGGGACAAACTGCGAGCCGGTGCCTCGCTTGCGCTTCTATCTGCCGAGACTTGGAGCCGATCAGAGCGCACCTTCCCGCTGTGTGTGCTGCTGTCCGCAAACAGCCTCCAAACAAAGCAGGGCGCTAAGGCATGAGAAGTAAGCGTCCCAGGAGGGAATCTGCCTGCGAGGGAAGCTGTGCAGCACATCCCTTGTTCCGCTCGCCACTTCCCTGACTCTTAGGCAAAGCCCATCTCAGCTGGCTTGTAGGCGTGCCTCCGTGCTCAGAAGCAGTCCCGTGGCAGGCAGGATACAGGGGGATGTATTCTGGGCACGCAGCATGCTGCTTCCCATGCCCGGGACAAACTGCGAGCCGGTGCCTCGCTTGTGCTTCTATCTGCCGAGACTTGGAGCCGATCAGAGCGCACCTTCCCGCTGTGTGTGCTGCTGTCCGCAAACAGCCTCCAAACAAAGCAGGGCGCTAAGGCATGAGAAGTAAGCACCCCAGGAGGCGAATCTGCCTGCGAGGGAAGCTGTGCAGCACATCCCTTGTTCCGCTCGCCACTTCCCTGACTCTTAGGCAAAGCCCATCTCAGCTGGCTTGTAGGCGTGCCTCCGTGCTCAGAAGCAGTCCCGTGGCAGGCAGGATACAGGGGGATGTATTCTGGGCACGCAGCATGCTGCTTCCCATGCCCGGGACAAACTGCGAGCCGGTGCCTCGCTTGCGCTTCTATCTGCCGAGACTTGGAGCTGGCCAGCGCGCACCTTCCCGCTGTGTGTGCTGCTGTCCGCAAACAGCCTCCAAACAAAGCAGGGCACTAAGGCAAGAGAAGTAAGCGTCCCAGGAGGGAATCTGCCTGCGAGGGAAGCTGTGCAGCACATCCCTTGTTCCGCTCGCCACTTCCCTGACTCTTAGGCAAAGCCCATCTCAGCTGGCTTGTAGGCGTGCCTCCGTGCTCAGAAGCAGTCCCGTGGCAGGCAGGATACAGGGGGATGTATTCTGGGCACGCAGCATGCTGCTTCCCATGCCCGGGACAAACTGCGAGCCAGTGCCTCGCTTGTGCTTCTATGTGCCGAGACTTGGAGCCGATCAGAGCGCACCTTCCCGCTGTGTGTGCTGCTGTCCGCAAACAGCCTCCAAACAAAGCAGGGCGCTAAGGCATGAGAAGTAAGCACCCCAGGAGGCGAATCTGCCTGCGAGGGAAGCTGTGCAGCACATCCCTTGTTCCGCTCGCCACTTCCCTGACTCTTAGGCAAAGCCCATCTCAGCTGGCTTGTAGGCGTGCCTCCGTGCTCAGAAGCAGTCCCGTGGCAGGCAGGATACAGGGGGATGTGTTCTGGGCACGCAGCATGCTGCTTCCCATGCCCGGGACAAACCGCGAGCAGGTGCCTGGCTTGCGCTTCCATCTGCCGAGACTTGGAGCTGGCCAGCGCGCACCTTCCCGCTGTGTGTGCTGCTGTCCGCAAACAGCCTCCAAACAAAGCAGGGCGCTAAGGCATGAGAAGTAAGCACCCCAGGAGGCGAATCTGCCTGCGAGGGAAGCTGTGCAGCACATCCCTTGTTCCGCTCGCCACTTCCCTGACTCTTAGGCAAAGCCCATCTCAGCTGGCTTGTAGGCGTGCCTCCGTGCTCAGAAGCAGTCCCGTGGCAGGCAGGATACAGGGGGATGTATTCTGGGCACGCAGCATGCTGCTTCCCATGCCCGGGACAAACTGCGAGCCGGTGCCTCGCTTGCGCTTCTATCTGCCGAGACTTGGAGCCGATCAGAGCGCACCTTCCCGCTGTGTGTGCTGCTGTCCGCAAACAGCCTCCAAACAAAGCAGGACGCTAAGGCATGAGAAGTAAGCACCCCAGGAGGGAATCTGCCTGCGAGGGAAGCTGTGCAGCACATCTCTTGTTCCACTCGACACTTCCCTCACTCTTAGGCAAAGCCCAGCTCAGCTGGCTTGTAGGCGTGCCTCCGTGCTCAGCAGCAGCCCTGTGGCAGGCAGGACAGTGCGAGATGTGTTCTGGGCACGCAGCATGCTGCTTCCCATGCCCGGGACAAAGTGCGAGCAGGTGCCTCGCTTGCGCTTCTATCTGCCGAGACTTGGAGCTGGCCAGCGCGCACCTTCCCGCTGTGTGTGCTGCTGTCCGCAAACAGCCTCCAAACAAAGCAGGGCGCTAAGGCATGAGAAGTAAGCGTCCCAGGAGGGAATCTGCCTGCGAGGGAAGCTGTGCAGCACATCCCTTGTTCCGCTCGCCACTTCCCTGACTCTTAGGCAAAGCCCATCTCAGCTGGCTTGTAGGCGTGCCTCCGTGCTCAGAAGCAGTCCCGTGGCAGGCAGGATACAGGGGGATGTATTCTGGGCACGCAGCATGCTGCTTCCCATGCCCGGGACAAACTGCGAGCCGGTGCCTCGCTTGCGCTTCTATCTGCCGAGACTTGGAGCCGATCAGAGCGCACCTTCCCGCTGTGTGTGCTGCTGTCCGCAAACAGCCTCCAAACAAAGCAGGGCGCTAAGGCATGAGAAGTAAGCGTCCCAGGAGGGAATCTGCCTGCGAGGGAAGCTGTGCAGCACATCCCTTGTTCCGCTCGCCACTTCCCTGACTCTTAGGCAAAGCCCATCTCAGCTGGCTTGTAGGCGTGCCTCCGTGCTCAGAAGCAGTCCCGTGGCAGGCAGGATACAGGGGGATGTATTCTGGGCACGCAGCATGCTGCTTCCCATGCCCGGGACAAACTGCGAGCCGGTGCCTCGCTTGTGCTTCTATCTGCCGAGACTTGGAGCCGATCAGAGCGCACCTTCCCGCTGTGTGTGCTGCTGTCCGCAAACAGCCTCCAAACAAAGCAGGGCGCTAAGGCATGAGAAGTAAGCACCCCAGGAGGCGAATCTGCCTGCGAGGGAAGCTGTGCAGCACATCCCTTGTTCCGCTCGCCACTTCCCTGACTCTTAGGCAAAGCCCATCTCAGCTGGCTTGTAGGCGTGCCTCCGTGCTCAGAAGCAGTCCCGTGGCAGGCAGGATACAGGGGGATGTATTCTGGGCACGCAGCATGCTGCTTCCCATGCCCGGGACAAACTGCGAGCCGGTGCCTCGCTTGCGCTTCTATCTGCCGAGACTTGGAGCCGATCAGAGCGCACCTTCCCGCTGTGTGTGCTGCTGTCCGCAAACAGCCTCCAAACAAAGCAGGACGCTAAGGCATGAGAAGTTAGCGTCCCAGGAGGGAATCTGCCTGCGAGGGAAGCTGTGCAGCACATCTCTTGTTCCACTCGACACTTCCCTCACTCTTAGGCAAAGCCCAGCTCAGCTTGCTTGTAGGCGTGCCTCCGTGCTCAGAAGCAGCCCTGTGGCAGACAGGACAGTGCGAGATGTGTTCTGGGCACGCAGCATGCTGCTTCCCATGCCCGGGACAAACTGCGAGCCGGTGCCTCGCTTGCGCTTCTATCTGCCGAGACTTGGAGCTGGCCAGCGCGCACCTTCCCGCTGTGTGTGCTGCTGTCCGCAAACAGCCTCCAAACAAAGCAGGGCACTAAGGCAAGAGAAGTAAGCGTCCCAGGAGGGAATCTGCCTGCGAGGGAAGCTGTGCAGCACATCCCTTGTTCCGCTCGCCACTTCCCTGACTCTTAGGCAAAGCCCATCTCAGCTGGCTTGTAGGCGTGCCTCCGTGCTCAGAAGCAGTCCCGTGGCAGGCAGGATACAGGGGGATGTATTCTGGGCACGCAGCATGCTGCTTCCCATGCCCGGGACAAACTGCGAGCCGGTGCCTCGCTTGTGCTTCTATCTGCCGAGACTTGGAGCCGATCAGAGCGCACCTTCCCGCTGTGTGTGCTGCTGTCCGCAAACAGCCTCCAAACAAAGCAGGGCGCTAAGGCATGAGAAGTAAGCACCCCAGGAGGCGAATCTGCCTGCGAGGGAAGCTGTGCAGCACATCCCTTGTTCCGCTCGCCACTTCCCTGACTCTTAGGCAAAGCCCATCTCAGCTGGCTTGTAGGCGTGCCTCCGTGCTCAGAAGCAGTCCCGTGGCAGGCAGGATACAGGGGGATGTATTCTGGGCACGCAGCATGCTGCTTCCCATGCCCGGGACAAACTGCGAGCCGGTGCCTCGCTTGCGCTTCTATCTGCCGAGACTTGGAGCCGATCAGAGCGCACCTTCCCGCTGTGTGTGCTGCTGTCCGCAAACAGCCTCCAAACAAAGCAGGACGCTAAGGCATGAGAAGTTAGCGTCCCAGGAGGGAATCTGCCTGCGAGGGAAGCTGTGCAGCACATCTCTTGTTCCACTCGACACTTCCCTCACTCTTAGGCAAAGCCCATCTCAGCTGGCTTGTAGGCGTGCCTCCGTGCTCAGAAGCAGCCCTGTGGCAGACAGGACAGTGCGAGATGTGTTCTGGGCATACAGCATGCTGCTTCCCATGCCCGGGACAAACTGCGAGCCGGTGCCTCGCTTGCGCTTCTATCTGCCGAGACTTGGAGCTGGCCAGCGCGCACCTTCCCGCTGTGTGTGCTGCTGTCCGCAAACAGCCTCCAAACAAAGCAGGGCACTAAGGCAAGAGAAGTAAGCGTCCCAGGAGGGAATCTGCCTGCGAGGGAAGCTGTGCAGCACATCCCTTGTTCCGCTCGCCACTTCCCTGACTCTTAGGCAAAGCCCATCTCAGCTGGCTTGTAGGCGTGCCTCCGTGCTCAGAAGCAGTCCCGTGGCAGGCAGGATACAGGGGGATGTATTCTGGGCACGCAGCATGCTGCTTCCCATGCCCGGGACAAACTGCGAGCCAGTGCCTCGCTTGTGCTTCTATCTGCCGAGACTTGGAGCCGATCAGAGCGCACCTTCCCGCTGTGTGTGCTGCTGTCCGCAAACAGCCTCCAAACAAAGCAGGGCGCTAAGGCATGAGAAGTAAGCACCCCAGGAGGCGAATCTGCCTGCGAGGGAAGCTGTGCAGCACATCCCTTGTTCCGCTCGCCACTTCCCTGACTCTTAGGCAAAGCCCATCTCAGCTGGCTTGTAGGCGTGCCTCCGTGCTCAGAAGCAGTCCCGTGGCAGGCAGGATACAGGGGGATGTGTTCTGGGCACGCAGCATGCTGCTTCCCATGCCCGGGACAAACTGCGAGCCGGTGCCTCGCTTGCGCTTCTATCTGCCGAGACTTGGAGCTGGCCAGCGCGCACCTTCCCGCTGTGTGTGCTGCTGTCCGCAAACAGCCTCCAAACAAAGCAGGGCACTAAGGCAAGAGAAGTAAGCGTCCCAGGAGGGAATCTGCCTGCGAGGGAAGCTGTGCAGCACATCCCTTGTTCCGCTCGCCACTTCCCTGACTCTTAGGCAAAGCCCATCTCAGCTGGCTTGTAGGCGTGCCTCCGTGCTCAGAAGCAGTCCCGTGGCAGGCAGGATACAGGGGGATGTATTCTGGGCACGCAGCATGCTGCTTCCCATGCCCGGGACAAACTGCGAGCCGGTGCCTCGCTTGTGCTTCTATCTGCCGAGACTTGGAGCCGATCAGAGCGCACCTTCCCGCTGTGTGTGCTGCTGTCCGCAAACAGCCTCCAAACAAAGCAGGGCGCTAAGGCATGAGAAGTAAGCACCCCAGGAGGCGAATCTGCCTGCGAGGGAAGCTGTGCAGCACATCTCTTGTTCCGTTCGCCACTTCCCTGACTCTTAGGCAAAGCCCATCTCAGCTGGCTTGTAGGCGTGCCTCCGTGCTCAGAAGCAGTCCCGTGGCAGGCAGGATACAGGGGGATGTATTCTGGGCACGCAGCATGCTGCTTCCCATGCCCGGGACAAACTGCGAGCCGGTGCCTCGCTTGTGCTTCTATCTGCCGAGACTTGGAGCCGATCAGAGCGCACCTTCCCGCTGTGTGTGCTGCTGTCCGCAAACAGCCTCCAAACAAAGCAGGGCGCTAAGGCATGAGAAGTAAGCACCCCAGGAGGCGAATCTGCCTGCGAGGGAAGCTGTGCAGCACATCCCTTGTTCCGCTCGCCACTTCCCTGACTCTTAGGCAAAGCCCATCTCAGCTGGCTTGTAGGCGTGCCTCCGTGCTCAGAAGCAGTCCCGTGGCAGGCAGGATACAGGGGGATGTATTCTGGGCACGCAGCATGCTGCTTCCCATGCCCGGGACAAACTGCGAGCCGGTGCCTCGCTTGCGCTTCTATGTGCCGAGACTTGGAGCCGATCAGAGCGCACCTTCCCGCTGTGTGTGCTGCTGTCCGCAGCCTCCAAACAAAGCAGGACGCTAAGGCATGAGAAGTTAGCGTCCCAGGAGGGAATCTGCCTGCGAGGGAAGCTGTGCAGCACATCTCTTGTTCCACTCGACACTTCCCTCACTCTTAGGCAAAGCCCATCTCAGCTGGCTTGTAGGCGTGCCTCCGTGCTCAGAAGCAGCCCTGTGGCAGACAGGACAGTGCGAGATGTGTTCTGGGCATGCAGCATGCTGCTTCCCATGCCCGGGACAAACTGCGAGCCGGTGCCTCGCTTGCGCTTCTATCTGCCGAGACTTGGAGCTGGCCAGCGCGCACCTTCCCGCTGTGTGTGCTGCTGTCCGCAAACAGCCTCCAAACAAAGCAGGGCACTAAGGCAAGAGAAGTAAGCGTCCCAGGAGGGAATCTGCCTGCGAGGGAAGCTGTGCAGCACATCCCTTGTTCCGCTCGCCACTTCCCTGACTCTTAGGCAAAGCCCATCTCAGCTGGCTTGTAGGCGTGCCTCCGTGCTCAGAAGCAGTCCCGTGGCAGGCAGGATACAGGGGGATGTATTCTGGGCACGCAGCATGCTGCTTCCCATGCCCGGGACAAACTGCGAGCCAGTGCCTCGCTTGTGCTTCTATCTGCCGAGACTTGGAGCCGATCAGAGCGCACCTTCCCGCTGTGTGTGCTGCTGTCCGCAAACAGCCTCCAAACAAAGCAGGGCGCTAAGGCATGAGAAGTAAGCACCCCAGGAGGCGAATCTGCCTGCGAGGGAAGCTGTGCAGCACATCCCTTGTTCCGCTCGCCACTTCCCTGACTCTTAGGCAAAGCCCATCTCAGCTGGCTTGTAGGCGTGCCTCCGTGCTCAGAAGCAGTCCCGTGGCAGGCAGGATACAGGGGGATGTGTTCTGGGCACGCAGCATGCTGCTTCCCATGCCCGGGACAAACTGCGAGCCGGTGCCTCGCTTGCGCTTCTATCTGCCGAGACTTGGAGCTGGCCAGCGCGCACCTTCCCGCTGTGTGTGCTGCTGTCCGCAAACAGCCTCCAAACAAAGCAGGGCACTAAGGCAAGAGAAGTAAGCGTCCCAGGAGGGAATCTGCCTGCGAGGGAAGCTGTGCAGCACATCCCTTGTTCCGCTCGCCACTTCCCTGACTCTTAGGCAAAGCCCATCTCAGCTGGCTTGTAGGCGTGCCTCCGTGCTCAGAAGCAGTCCCGTGGCAGGCAGGATACAGGGGGATGTATTCTGGGCACGCAGCATGCTGCTTCCCATGCCCGGGACAAACTGCGAGCCGGTGCCTCGCTTGTGCTTCTATCTGCCGAGACTTGGAGCCGATCAGAGCGCACCTTCCCGCTGTGTGTGCTGCTGTCCGCAAACAGCCTCCAAACAAAGCAGGGCGCTAAGGCATGAGAAGTAAGCACCCCAGGAGGCGAATCTGCCTGCGAGGGAAGCTGTGCAGCACATCTCTTGTTCCGTTCGCCACTTCCCTGACTCTTAGGCAAAGCCCATCTCAGCTGGCTTGTAGGCGTGCCTCCGTGCTCAGAAGCAGTCCCGTGGCAGGCAGGATACAGGGGGATGTATTCTGGGCACGCAGCATGCTGCTTCCCATGCCCGGGACAAACTGCGAGCCGGTGCCTCGCTTGCGCTTCTATCTGCCGAGACTTGGAGCCGATCAGAGCGCACCTTCCCGCTGTGTGTGCTGCTGTCCGCAAACAGCCTCCAAACAAAGCAGGACGCTAAGGCATGAGAAGTTAGCGTCCCAGGAGGGAATCTGCCTGCGAGGGAAGCTGTGCAGCACATCTCTTGTTCCACTCGCCACTTCCCTGACTCTTAGGCAAAGCCCATCTCAGCTGGCTTGTAGGCGTGCCTCCGTGCTCAGAAGCAGCCCTGTGGCAGACAGGACAGTGCGAGATGTGTTCTGGGCATGCAGCATGCTGCTTCCCATGCCCGGGACAAACTGCGAGCCGGTGCCTCGCTTGCGCTTCTATCTGCCGAGACTTGGAGCTGGCCAGCGCGCACCTTCCCGCTGTGTGTGCTGCTGTCCGCAAACAGCCTCCAAACAAAGCAGGGCACTAAGGCAAGAGAAGTAAGCGTCCCAGGAGGGAATCTGCCTGCGAGGGAAGCTGTGCAGCACATCCCTTGTTCCGCTCGCCACTTCCCTGACTCTTAGGCAAAGCCCATCTCAGCTGGCTTGTAGGCGTGCCTCCGTGCTCAGAAGCAGTCCCGTGGCAGGCAGGATACAGGGGGATGTATTCTGGGCACGCAGCATGCTGCTTCCCATGCCCGGGACAAACTGCGAGCCAGTGCCTCGCTTGTGCTTCTATCTGCCGAGACTTGGAGCCGATCAGAGCGCACCTTCCCGCTGTGTGTGCTGCTGTCCGCAAACAGCCTCCAAACAAAGCAGGGCGCTAAGGCATGAGAAGTAAGCACCCCAGGAGGCGAATCTGCCTGCGAGGGAAGCTGTGCAGCACATCCCTTGTTCCGCTCGCCACTTCCCTGACTCTTAGGCAAAGCCCATCTCAGCTGGCTTGTAGGCGTGCCTCCGTGCTCAGAAGCAGTCCCGTGGCAGGCAGGATACAGGGGGATGTATTCTGGGCACGCAGCATGCTGCTTCCCATGCCCGGGACAAACTGCGAGCCAGTGCCTCGCTTGTGCTTCTATCTGCCGAGACTTGGAGCCGATCAGAGCGCACCTTCCCGCTGTGTGTGCTGCTGTCCGCAAACAGCCTCCAAACAAAGCAGGACGCTAAGGCATGAGAAGTTAGCGTCCCAGGAGGGAATCTGCCTGCGAGGGAAGCTGTGCAGCACATCTCTTGTTCCACTCGACACTTCCCTGACTCTTAGGCAAAGCCCAGCTCAGCTTGCTTGTAGGCGTGCCTCCGTGCTCAGAAGCAGCCCTGTGGCAGACAGGACAGTGCGAGATGTGTTCTGGGCACGCAGCATGCTGCTTCCCATGCCCGGGACAAACTGCGAGCCGGTGCCTCGCTTGCGCTTCTATCTGCCGAGACTTGGAGCTGGCCAGCGCGCAGCTTCCCGCTGTGTGTGCTGCTGTCCGCAAACAGCCTCCAAACAAAGCAGGGCGCTAAGGCATGAGAAGTAAGCGTCCCAGGAGGGAATCTGCCTGCGAGGGAAGCTGTGCAGCACATCCCTTGTTCCGCTCGCCACTTCCCTGACTCTTAGGCAAAGCCCATCTCAGCTGGCTTGTAGGCGTGCCTCCGTGCTCAGAAGCAGTCCCGTGGCAGGCAGGATACAGGGGGATGTATTCTGGGCACGCAGCATGCTGCTTCCCATGCCCGGGACAAACTGCGAGCCGGTGCCTCGCTTGCGCTTCTATGTGCCGAGACTTGGAGCCGATCAGAGCGCACCTTCCCGCTGTGTGTGCTGCTGTCCGCAAACAGCCTCCAAACAAAGCAGGGCGCTAAGGCATGAGAAGTAAGCGTCCCAGGAGGGAATCTGCCTGCGAGGGAAGCTGTGCAGCACATCCCTTGTTCCGCTCGCCACTTCCCTGACTCTTAGGCAAAGCCCATCTCAGCTGGCTTGTAGGCGTGCCTCCGTGCTCAGAAGCAGTCCCGTGGCAGGCAGGATACAGGGGGATGTATTCTGGGCACGCAGCATGCTGCTTCCCATGCCCGGGACAAACTGCGAGCCGGTGCCTCGCTTGCGCTTCTATCTGCCGAGACTTGGAGCTGGCCAGCGCGCACCTTCCCGCTGTGTGTGCTGCTGTCCGCAAACAGCCTCCAAACAAAGCAGGGCACTAAGGCATGAGAAGTAAGCGTCCCAGGAGGGAATCTGCCTGCGAGGGAAGCTGTGCAGCACATCTCTTGTTCCACTCGACTCTTCCCTGACTCTTAGGCAAAGCCCAGCTCAGCTGGCTTGTAGGCGTGCCTCCGTGCTCAGAAGCAGCCCTGTGGCAGGCAGGACAGTGCGAGATGTGTTCTGGGCACGCAGCATGCTGCTTCCCATGCCCGGGACAAACTGCGAGCAGGTGCCTCGCTTGCGCTTCTATCTGCCGAGACTTGGAGCTGGCCAGCGCGCACCTTCCCGCTGTGTGTGCTGCTGTCCGCAAACAGCCTCCAAACAAAGCAGGGCACTAAGGCAAGAGAAGTAAGCGTCCCAGGAGGGAATCTGCCTGCGAGGGAAGCTGTGCAGCACATCCCTTGTTCCGCTCGCCACTTCCCTGACTCTTAGGCAAAGCCCATCTCAGCTGGCTTGTAGGCGTGCCTCCGTGCTCAGAAGCAGTCCCGTGGCAGGCAGGATACAGGGGGATGTATTCTGGGCACGCAGCATGCTGCTTCCCATGCCCGGGACAAACTGCGAGCCGGTGCCTCGCTTGTGCTTCTATCTGCCGAGACTTGGAGCCGATCAGAGCGCACCTTCCCGCTGTGTGTGCTGCTGTCCGCAAACAGCCTCCAAACAAAGCAGGGCGCTAAGGCATGAGAAGTAAGCACCCCAGGAGGCGAATCTGCCTGCGAGGGAAGCTGTGCAGCACATCCCTTGTTCCGCTCGCCACTTCCCTGACTCTTAGGCAAAGCCCATCTCAGCTGGCTTGTAGGCGTGCCTCCGTGCTCAGAAGCAGTCCCGTGGCAGGCAGGATACAGGGGGATGTATTCTGGGCACGCAGCATGCTGCTTCCCATGCCCGGGACAAACTGCGAGCCGGTGCCTCGCTTGCGCTTCTATCTGCCGAGACTTGGAGCCGATCAGAGCGCACCTTCCCGCTGTGTGTGCTGCTGTCCGCAAACAGCCTCCAAACAAAGCAGGACGCTAAGGCATGAGAAGTTAGCGTCCCAGGAGGGAATCTGCCTGCGAGGGAAGCTGTGCAGCACATCTCTTGTTCCACTCGACACTTCCCTCACTCTTAGGCAAAGCCCATCTCAGCTGGCTTGTAGGCGTGCCTCCGTGCTCAGAAGCAGCCCTGTGGCAGACAGGACAGTGCGAGATGTGTTCTGGGCATGCAGCATGCTGCTTCCCATGCCCGGGACAAACTGCGAGCCGGTGCCTCGCTTGCGCTTCTATCTGCCGAGACTTGGAGCTGGCCAGCGCGCACCTTCCCGCTGTGTGTGCTGCTGTCCGCAAACAGCCTCCAAACAAAGCAGGGCACTAAGGCAAGAGAAGTAAGCGTCCCAGGAGGGAATCTGCCTGCGAGGGAAGCTGTGCAGCACATCCCTTGTTCCGCTCGCCACTTCCCTGACTCTTAGGCAAAGCCCATCTCAGCTGGCTTGTAGGCGTGCCTCCGTGCTCAGAAGCAGTCCCGTGGCAGGCAGGATACAGGGGGATGTATTCTGGGCACGCAGCATGCTGCTTCCCATGCCCGGGACAAACTGCGAGCCGGTGCCTCGCTTGTGCTTCTATCTGCCGAGACTTGGAGCCGATCAGAGCGCACCTTCCCGCTGTGTGTGCTGCTGTCCGCAAACAGCCTCCAAACAAAGCAGGGCGCTAAGGCATGAGAAGTAAGCACCCCAGGAGGCGAATCTGCCTGCGAGGGAAGCTGTGCAGCACATCTCTTGTTCCGTTCGCCACTTCCCTGACTCTTAGGCAAAGCCCATCTCAGCTGGCTTGTAGGCGTGCCTCCGTGCTCAGAAGCAGTCCCGTGGCAGGCAGGATACAGGGGGATGTATTCTGGGCACGCAGCATGCTGCTTCCCATGCCCGGGACAAACTGCGAGCCGGTGCCTCGCTTGCGCTTCTATCTGCCGAGACTTGGAGCCGATCAGAGCGCACCTTCCCGCTGTGTGTGCTGCTGTCCGCAAACAGCCTCCAAACAAAGCAGGACGCTAAGGCATGAGAAGTTAGCGTCCCAGGAGGGAATCTGCCTGCGAGGGAAGCTGTGCAGCACATCTCTTGTTCCACTCGCCACTTCCCTGACTCTTAGGCAAAGCCCATCTCAGCTGGCTTGTAGGCGTGCCTCCGTGCTCAGAAGCAGCCCTGTGGCAGACAGGACAGTGCGAGATGTGTTCTGGGCATGCAGCATGCTGCTTCCCATGCCCGGGACAAACTGCGAGCCGGTGCCTC
Source organism: Rhea pennata (assembly GCF_028389875.1). Classification (NCBI taxonomy): domain Eukaryota; kingdom Metazoa; phylum Chordata; class Aves; order Rheiformes; family Rheidae; genus Rhea; species Rhea pennata. The sequence goes on along the minus strand of NW_026907694.1, from coordinate 414,930 downwards.
GCTTGCGCTTCTATCTGCCGAGACTTGGAGCTGGCCAGCGCGCACCTTCCCGCTGTGTGTGCTGCTGTCCGCAAACAGCCTCCAAACAAAGCAGGGCACTAAGGCAAGAGAAGTAAGCGTCCCAGGAGGGAATCTGCCTGCGAGGGAAGCTGTGCAGCACATCCCTTGTTCCGCTCGCCACTTCCCTGACTCTTAGGCAAAGCCCATCTCAGCTGGCTTGTAGGCGTGCCTCCGTGCTCAGAAGCAGTCCCGTGGCAGGCAGGATACAGGGGGATGTATTCTGGGCACGCAGCATGCTGCTTCCCATGCCCGGGACAAACTGCGAGCCAGTGCCTCGCTTGTGCTTCTATCTGCCGAGACTTGGAGCCGATCAGAGCGCACCTTCCCGCTGTGTGTGCTGCTGTCCGCAAACAGCCTCCAAACAAAGCAGGGCGCTAAGGCATGAGAAGTAAGCACCCCAGGAGGCGAATCTGCCTGCGAGGGAAGCTGTGCAGCACATCCCTTGTTCCGCTCGCCACTTCCCTGACTCTTAGGCAAAGCCCATCTCAGCTGGCTTGTAGGCGTGCCTCCGTGCTCAGAAGCAGTCCCGTGGCAGGCAGGATACAGGGGGATGTGTTCTGGGCACGCAGCATGCTGCTTCCCATGCCCGGGACAAACTGCGAGCCGGTGCCTCGCTTGCGCTTCTATCTGCCGAGACTTGGAGCTGGCCAGCGCGCACCTTCCCGCTGTGTGTGCTGCTGTCCGCAAACAGCCTCCAAACAAAGCAGGGCACTAAGGCAAGAGAAGTAAGCGTCCCAGGAGGGAATCTGCCTGCGAGGGAAGCTGTGCAGCACATCCCTTGTTCCGCTCGCCACTTCCCTGACTCTTAGGCAAAACCCATCTCAGCTGGCTTGTAGGCGTGCCTCCGTGCTCAGAAGCAGTCCCGTGGCAGGCAGGATACAGGGGGATGTATTCTGGGCACGCAGCATGCTGCTTCCCATGCCCGGGACAAACTGCGAGCCAGTGCCTCGCTTGTGCTTCTATCTGCCGAGACTTGGAGCCGATCAGAGCGCACCTTCCCGCTGTGTGTGCTGCTGTCCGCAAACAGCCTCCAAACAAAGCAGGACGCTAAGGCATGAGAAGTTAGCGTCCCAGGAGGGAATCTGCCTGCGAGGGAAGCTGTGCAGCACATCTCTTGTTCCACTCGACACTTCCCTGACTCTTAGGCAAAGCCCAGCTCAGCTTGCTTGTAGGCGTGCCTCCGTGCTCAGAAGCAGCCCTGTGGCAGACAGGACAGTGCGAGATGTGTTCTGGGCACGCAGCATGCTGCTTCCCATGCCCGGGACAAACTGCGAGCCGGTGCCTCGCTTGCGCTTCTATCTGCCGAGACTTGGAGCTGGCCAGCGCGCAGCTTCCCGCTGTGTGTGCTGCTGTCCGCAAACAGCCTCCAAACAAAGCAGGGCGCTAAGGCATGAGAAGTAAGCGTCCCAGGAGGGAATCTGCCTGCGAGGGAAGCTGTGCAGCACATCCCTTGTTCCGCTCGCCACTTCCCTGACTCTTAGGCAAAGCCCATCTCAGCTGGCTTGTAGGCGTGCCTCCGTGCTCAGAAGCAGTCCCGTGGCAGGCAGGATACAGGGGGATGTATTCTGGGCACGCAGCATGCTGCTTCCCATGCCCGGGACAAACTGCGAGCCGGTGCCTCGCTTGCGCTTCTATGTGCCGAGACTTGGAGCCGATCAGAGCGCACCTTCCCGCTGTGTGTGCTGCTGTCCGCAAACAGCCTCCAAACAAAGCAGGGCGCTAAGGCATGAGAAGTAAGCGTCCCAGGAGGGAATCTGCCTGCGAGGGAAGCTGTGCAGCACATCCCTTGTTCCGCTCGCCACTTCCCTGACTCTTAGGCAAAGCCCATCTCAGCTGGCTTGTAGGCGTGCCTCCGTGCTCAGAAGCAGTCCCGTGGCAGGCAGGATACAGGGGGATGTATTCTGGGCACGCAGCATGCTGCTTCCCATGCCCGGGACAAACTGCGAGCCGGTGCCTCGCTTGCGCTTCTATCTGCCGAGACTTGGAGCTGGCCAGCGCGCACCTTCCCGCTGTGTGTGCTGCTGTCCGCAAACAGCCTCCAAACAAAGCAGGGCACTAAGGCATGAGAAGTAAGCGTCCCAGGAGGGAATCTGCCTGCGAGGGAAGCTGTGCAGCACATCTCTTGTTCCACTCGACTCTTCCCTGACTCTTAGGCAAAGCCCAGCTCAGCTGGCTTGTAGGCGTGCCTCCGTGCTCAGAAGCAGCCCTGTGGCAGGCAGGACAGTGCGAGATGTGTTCTGGGCACGCAGCATGCTGCTTCCCATGCCCGGGACAAACTGCGAGCAGGTGCCTCGCTTGCGCTTCTATCTGCCGAGACTTGGAGCTGGCCAGCGCGCACCTTCCCGCTGTGTGTGCTGCTGTCCGCAAACAGCCTCCAAACAAAGCAGGGCACTAAGGCAAGAGAAGTAAGCGTCCCAGGAGGGAATCTGCCTGCGAGGGAAGCTGTGCAGCACATCCCTTGTTCCGCTCGCCACTTCCCTGACTCTTAGGCAAAGCCCATCTCAGCTGGCTTGTAGGCGTGCCTCCGTGCTCAGAAGCAGTCCCGTGGCAGGCAGGATACAGGGGGATGTATTCTGGGCACGCAGCATGCTGCTTCCCATGCCCGGGACAAACTGCGAGCCGGTGCCTCGCTTGTGCTTCTATCTGCCGAGACTTGGAGCCGATCAGAGCGCACCTTCCCGCTGTGTGTGCTGCTGTCCGCAAACAGCCTCCAAACAAAGCAGGGCGCTAAGGCATGAGAAGTAAGCACCCCAGGAGGCGAATCTGCCTGCGAGGGAAGCTGTGCAGCACATCCCTTGTTCCGCTCGCCACTTCCCTGACTCTTAGGCAAAGCCCATCTCAGCTGGCTTGTAGGCGTGCCTCCGTGCTCAGAAGCAGTCCCGTGGCAGGCAGGATACAGGGGGATGTATTCTGGGCACGCAGCATGCTGCTTCCCATGCCCGGGACAAACTGCGAGCCGGTGCCTCGCTTGCGCTTCTATCTGCCGAGACTTGGAGCCGATCAGAGCGCACCTTCCCGCTGTGTGTGCTGCTGTCCGCAAACAGCCTCCAAACAAAGCAGGACGCTAAGGCATGAGAAGTTAGCGTCCCAGGAGGGAATCTGCCTGCGAGGGAAGCTGTGCAGCACATCTCTTGTTCCACTCGACACTTCCCTCACTCTTAGGCAAAGCCCATCTCAGCTGGCTTGTAGGCGTGCCTCCGTGCTCAGAAGCAGCCCTGTGGCAGACAGGACAGTGCGAGATGTGTTCTGGGCATGCAGCATGCTGCTTCCCATGCCCGGGACAAACTGCGAGCCGGTGCCTCGCTTGCGCTTCTATCTGCCGAGACTTGGAGCTGGCCAGCGCGCACCTTCCCGCTGTGTGTGCTGCTGTCCGCAAACAGCCTCCAAACAAAGCAGGGCACTAAGGCAAGAGAAGTAAGCGTCCCAGGAGGGAATCTGCCTGCGAGGGAAGCTGTGCAGCACATCCCTTGTTCCGCTCGCCACTTCCCTGACTCTTAGGCAAAGCCCATCTCAGCTGGCTTGTAGGCGTGCCTCCGTGCTCAGAAGCAGTCCCGTGGCAGGCAGGATACAGGGGGATGTATTCTGGGCACGCAGCATGCTGCTTCCCATGCCCGGGACAAACTGCGAGCCAGTGCCTCGCTTGTGCTTCTATGTGCCGAGACTTGGAGCCGATCAGAGCGCACCTTCCCGCTGTGTGTGCTGCTGTCCGCAAACAGCCTCCAAACAAAGCAGGGCGCTAAGGCATGAGAAGTAAGCACCCCAGGAGGCGAATCTGCCTGCGAGGGAAGCTGTGCAGCACATCCCTTGTTCCGCTCGCCACTTCCCTGACTCTTAGGCAAAGCCCATCTCAGCTGGCTTGTAGGCGTGCCTCCGTGCTCAGAAGCAGTCCCGTGGCAGGCAGGATACAGGGGGATGTGTTCTGGGCACGCAGCATGCTGCTTCCCATGCCCGGGACAAACTGCGAGCCGGTGCCTCGCTTGCGCTTCTATCTGCCGAGACTTGGAGCTGGCCAGCGCACACCTTCCCGCTGTGTGTGCTGCTGTCCGCAAACAGCCTCCAAACAAAGCAGGGCACTAAGGCAAGAGAAGTAAGCGTCCCAGGAGGGAATCTGCCTGCGAGGGAAGCTGTGCAGCACATCCCTTGTTCCGCTCGCCACTTCCCTGACTCTTAGGCAAAGCCCATCTCAGCTGGCTTGTAGGCGTGCCTCCGTGCTCAGAAGCAGTCCCGTGGCAGGCAGGATACAGGGGGATGTATTCTGGGCACGCAGCATGCTGCTTCCCATGCCCGGGACAAACTGCGAGCCGGTGCCTCGCTTGTGCTTCTATCTGCCGAGACTTGGAGCCGATCAGAGCGCACCTTCCCGCTGTGTGTGCTGCTGTCCGCAAACAGCCTCCAAACAAAGCAGGGCGCTAAGGCATGAGAAGTAAGCACCCCAGGAGGCGAATCTGCCTGCGAGGGAAGCTGTGCAGCACATCTCTTGTTCCGTTCGCCACTTCCCTGACTCTTAGGCAAAGCCCATCTCAGCTGGCTTGTAGGCGTGCCTCCGTGCTCAGAAGCAGTCCCGTGGCAGGCAGGATACAGGGGGATGTATTCTGGGCACGCAGCATGCTGCTTCCCATGCCCGGGACAAACTGCGAGCCGGTGCCTCGCTTGCGCTTCTATCTGCCGAGACTTGGAGCCGATCAGAGCGCACCTTCCCGCTGTGTGTGCTGCTGTCCGCAAACAGCCTCCAAACAAAGCAGGACGCTAAGGCATGAGAAGTTAGCGTCCCAGGAGGGAATCTGCCTGCGAGGGAAGCTGTGCAGCACATCTCTTGTTCCACTCGCCACTTCCCTGACTCTTAGGCAAAGCCCATCTCAGCTGGCTTGTAGGCGTGCCTCCGTGCTCAGAAGCAGCCCTGTGGCAGACAGGACAGTGCGAGATGTGTTCTGGGCATGCAGCATGCTGCTTCCCATGCCCGGGACAAACTGCGAGCCGGTGCCTCGCTTGCGCTTCTATCTGCCGAGACTTGGAGCTGGCCAGCGCGCACCTTCCCGCTGTGTGTGCTGCTGTCCGCAAACAGCCTCCAAACAAAGCAGGGCACTAAGGCAAGAGAAGTAAGCGTCCCAGGAGGGAATCTGCCTGCGAGGGAAGCTGTGCAGCACATCCCTTGTTCCGCTCGCCACTTCCCTGACTCTTAGGCAAAGCCCATCTCAGCTGGCTTGTAGGCGTGCCTCCGTGCTCAGAAGCAGTCCCGTGGCAGGCAGGATACAGGGGGATGTATTCTGGGCACGCAGCATGCTGCTTCCCATGCCCGGGACAAACTGCGAGCCAGTGCCTCGCTTGTGCTTCTATCTGCCGAGACTTGGAGCCGATCAGAGCGCACCTTCCCGCTGTGTGTGCTGCTGTCCGCAAACAGCCTCCAAACAAAGCAGGGCGCTAAGGCATGAGAAGTAAGCACCCCAGGAGGCGAATCTGCCTGCGAGGGAAGCTGTGCAGCACATCCCTTGTTCCGCTCGCCACTTCCCTGACTCTTAGGCAAAGCCCATCTCAGCTGGCTTGTAGGCGTGCCTCCGTGCTCAGAAGCAGTCCCGTGGCAGGCAGGATACAGGGGGATGTGTTCTGGGCACGCAGCATGCTGCTTCCCATGCCCGGGACAAACTGCGAGCCGGTGCCTCGCTTGCGCTTCTATCTGCCGAGACTTGGAGCTGGCCAGCGCGCACCTTCCCGCTGTGTGTGCTGCTGTCCGCAAACAGCCTCCAAACAAAGCAGGGCACTAAGGCAAGAGAAGTAAGCGTCCCAGGAGGGAATCTGCCTGCGAGGGAAGCTGTGCAGCACATCCCTTGTTCCGCTCGCCACTTCCCTGACTCTTAGGCAAAACCCATCTCAGCTGGCTTGTAGGCGTGCCTCCGTGCTCAGAAGCAGTCCCGTGGCAGGCAGGATACAGGGGGATGTATTCTGGGCACGCAGCATGCTGCTTCCCATGCCCGGGACAAACTGCGAGCCAGTGCCTCGCTTGTGCTTCTATCTGCCGAGACTTGGAGCCGATCAGAGCGCACCTTCCCGCTGTGTGTGCTGCTGTCCGCAAACAGCCTCCAAACAAAGCAGGACGCTAAGGCATGAGAAGTAAGCGTCCCAGGAGGGAATCTGCCTGCGAGGGAAGCTGTGCAGCACATCTCTTGTTCCACTCGACACTTCCCTGACTCTTAGGCAAAGCCCAGCTCAGCTTGCTTGTAGGCGTGCCTCCGTGCTCAGAAGCAGCCCTGTGGCAGACAGGACAGTGCGAGATGTGTTCTGGGCACGCAGCATGCTGCTTCCCATGCCCGGGACAAACTGCGAGCCGGTGCCTCGCTTGCGCTTCTATCTGCCGAGACTTGGAGCTGGCCAGCGCGCAGCTTCCCGCTGTGTGTGCTGCTGTCCGCAAACAGCCTCCAAACAAAGCAGGGCGCTAAGGCATGAGAAGTAAGCGTCCCAGGAGGGAATCTGCCTGCGAGGGAAGCTGTGCAGCACATCCCTTGTTCCGCTCGCCACTTCCCTGACTCTTAGGCAAAGCCCATCTCAGCTGGCTTGTAGGCGTGCCTCCGTGCTCAGAAGCAGTCCCGTGGCAGGCAGGATACAGGGGGATGTATTCTGGGCACGCAGCATGCTGCTTCCCATGCCCGGGACAAACTGCGAGCCGGTGCCTCGCTTGCGATTCTATCTGCCGAGACTTGGAGCCGATCAGAGCGCACCTTCCCGCTGTGTGTGCTGCTGTCCGCAAACAGCCTCCAAACAAAGCAGGGCGCTAAGGCAGGAGAAGTAAGCACCCCAGGAGGCGAATCTGCCTGCGAGGGAAGCTGTGCAGCACATCCCTTGTTCCGCTCGCCACTTCCCTGACTCTTAGGCAAAGCCCATCTCAGCTGGCTTGTAGGCGTGCCTCCGTGCTCAGAAGCAGTCCCGTGGCAGGCAGGATACAGGGGGATGTGTTCTGGGCACGCAGCATGCTGCTTCCCATGCCCGGGACAAACTGCGAGCCGGTGCCTCGCTTGCGCTTCTATCTGCCGAGACTTGGAGCTGGCCAGCGCGCACCTTCCCGCTGTGTGTGCTGCTGTCCGCAAACAGCCTCCAAACAAAGCAGGGCACTAAGGCAAGAGAAGTAAGCGTCCCAGGAGGGAATCTGCCTGCGAGGGAAGCTGTGCAGCACATCCCTTGTTCCGCTCGCCACTTCCCTGACTCTTAGGCAAAACCCATCTCAGCTGGCTTGTAGGCGTGCCTCCGTGCTCAGAAGCAGTCCCGTGGCAGGCAGGATACAGGGGGATGTATTCTGGGCACGCAGCATGCTGCTTCCCATGCCCGGGACAAACTGCGAGCCAGTGCCTCGCTTGTGCTTCTATCTGCCGAGACTTGGAGCCGATCAGAGCGCACCTTCCCGCTGTGTGTGCTGCTGTCCGCAAACAGCCTCCAAACAAAGCAGGGCGCTAAGGCATGAGAAGTAAGCGTCCCAGGAGGGAATCTGCCTGCGAGGGAAGCTGTGCAGCACATCCCTTGTTCCGCTCGCCACTTCCCTGACTCTTAGGCAAAGCCCATCTCAGCTGGCTTGTAGGCGTGCCTCCGTGCTCAGAAGCAGTCCCGTGGCAGGCAGGATACAGGGGGATGTGTTCTGGGCACGCAGCATGCTGCTTCCCATGCCCGGGACAAACTGCGAGCCGGTGCCTCGCTTGCGCTTCTATCTGCCGAGACTTGGAGCTGGCCAGCGCGCACCTTCCCGCTGTGTGTGCTGCTGTCCGCAAACAGCCTCCAAACAAAGCAGGGCACTAAGGCAAGAGAAGTAAGCGTCCCAGGAGGGAATCTGCCTGCGAGGGAAGCTGTGCAGCACATCCCTTGTTCCGCTCGCCACTTCCCTGACTCTTAGGCAAAACCCATCTCAGCTGGCTTGTAGGCGTGCCTCCGTGCTCAGAAGCAGTCCCGTGGCAGGCAGGATACAGGGGGATGTATTCTGGGCACGCAGCATGCTGCTTCCCATGCCCGGGACAAACTGCGAGCCGGTGCCTCGCTTGCGCTTCTATCTGCCGAGACTTGGAGCTGGCCAGCGCGCACCTTCCCGCTGTGTGTGCTGCTGTCCGCAAACAGCCTCCAAACAAAGCAGGGCACTAAGGCATGAGAAGTAAGCGTCCCAGGAGGGAATCTGCCTGCGAGGGAAGCTGTGCAGCACATCTCTTGTTCCACTCGACACTTCCCTGACTCTTAGGCAAAGCCCAGCTCAGCTGGCTTGTAGGCGTGCCTCCGTGCTCAGAAGCAGCCCTGTGGCAGGCAGGACAGTGCGAGATGTGTTCTGGGCACGCAGCATGCTGCTTCCCATGCCCGGGACAAACTGCGAGCCGGTGCCTCGCTTGCGCTTCTATCTGCCGAGACTTGGAGCTGGCCAGCGCGCACCTTCCCGCTGTGTGTGCTGCTGTCCGCAAACAGCCTCCAAACAAAGCAGGGCGCTAAGGCATGAGAAGTAAGCATCCCAGGAGGGAATCTGCCTGCGAGGGAAGCTGTGCAGCACATCCCTTGTTCCACTCGCCACTTCCCTGACTCTTAGGCAAAGCCCAGCTCAGCTGGCTTGTAGGCGTGCCTCCGTGCTCAGAAGCAGTCCCGTGGCAGGCAGGATACAGGGGAATGTATTCTGGGCACGCAGCATGCTGCTTCCCATGCCCGGGACAAACTGCGAGCCGGTGCCTCGCTTGCGCTTCTATGTGCCGAGACTTGGAGCCGATCAGAGCGCACCTTCCCGCTGTGTGTGCTGCTGTCCGCAAACAGCCTCCAAACAAAGCAGGACGCTAAGGCATGAGAAGTAAGCGTCCCAGGAGGGAATCTGCCTGCGAGGGAAGCTGTGCAGCACATCTCTTGTTCCACTCGACACTTCCCTCACTCTTAGGCAAAGCCCATCTCAGCTGGCTTGTAGGCGTGCCTCCGTGCTCAGAAGCAGCCCTGTGGCAGACAGGACAGTGCGAGATGTGTTCTGGGCACGCAGCATGCTGCTTCCCATGCCCGGGACAAACTGCGAGCCGGTGCCTCGCTTGCGCTTCTATCTGCCGAGACTTGGAGCTGGCCAGCGCGCACCTTCCCGCTGTGTGTGCTGCTGTCCGCAAACAGCCTCCAAACAAAGCAGGGCGCTAAGGCATGAGAAGTAAGCGTCCCAGGAGGGAATCTGCCTGCGAGGGAAGCTGTGCAGCACATCCCTTGTTCCGCTCGCCACTTCCCTCACTCTTAGGCAAAGCCCATCTCAGCTGGCTTGTAGGCGTGCCTCCGTGCTCAGAAGCAGTCCCGTGGCAGGCAGGATACAGGGGGATGTATTCTGGGCACGCAGCATGCTGCTTCCCATGCCCGGGACAAACTGCGAGCCGGTGCCTCGCTTGCGCTTCTATCTGCCGAGACTTGGAGCTGGCCAGCGCGCACCTTCCCGCTGTGTGTGCTGCTGTCCGCAAACAGCCTCCAAACAAAGCAGGGCACTAAGGCAAGAGAAGTAAGCGTCCCAGGAGGGAATCTGCCTGCGAGGGAAGCTGTGCAGCACATCCCTTGTTCCGCTCGCCACTTCCCTGACTCTTAGGCAAAACCCATCTCAGCTGGCTTGTAGGCGTGCCTCCGTGCTCAGAAGCAGTCCCGTGGCAGGCAGGATACAGGGGGATGTATTCTGGGCACGCAGCATGCTGCTTCCCATGCCCGGGACAAACTGCGAGCCAGTGCCTCGCTTGTGCTTCTATGTGCCGAGACTTGGAGCCGATCAGAGCGCACCTTCCCGCTGTGTGTGCTGCTGTCCGCAAACAGCCTCCAAACAAAGCAGGGCACTAAGGCAAGAGAAGTAAGCGTCCCAGGAGGGAATCTGCCTGCGAGGGAAGCTGTGCAGCACATCCCTTGTTCCGCTCGCCACTTCCCTGACTCTTAGGCAAAACCCATCTCAGCTGGCTTGTAGGCGTGCCTCCGTGCTCAGAAGCAGTCCCGTGGCAGGCAGGATACAGGGGGATGTATTCTGGGCACGCAGCATGCTGCTTCCCATGCCCGGGACAAACTGCGAGCCAGTGCCTCGCTTGTGCTTCTATCTGCCGAGACTTGGAGCCGATCAGAGCGCACCTTCCCGCTGTGTGTGCTGCTGTCCGCAAACAGCCTCCAAACAAAGCAGGGCGCTAAGGCATGAGAAGTAAGCGTCCCAGGAGGGAATCTGCCTGCGAGGGAAGCTGTGCAGCACATCCCTTGTTCCGCTCGCCACTTCCCTGACTCTTAGGCAAAGCCCATCTCAGCTGGCTTGTAGGCGTGCCTCCGTGCTCAGAAGCAGTCCCGTGGCAGGCAGGATACAGGGGGATGTATTCTGGGCACGCAGCATGCTGCTTCCCATGCCCGGGACAAACTGCGAGCCGGTGCCTCGCTTGCGCTTCTATCTGCCGAGACTTGGAGCTGGCCAGCGCGCACCTTCCCGCTGTGTGTGCTGCTGTCCGCAAACAGCCTCCAAACAAAGCAGGGCACTAAGGCATGAGAAGTAAGCGTCCCAGGAGGGAATCTGCCTGCGAGGGAAGCTGTGCAGCACATCCCTTGTTCCGCTCGCCACTTCCCTGACTCTTAGGCAAAACCCATCTCAGCTGGCTTGTAGGCGTGCCTCCGTGCTCAGAAGCAGTCCCGTGGCAGGCAGGATACAGGGGGATGTATTCTGGGCACGCAGCATGCTGCTTCCCATGCCCGGGACAAACTGCGAGCCAGTGCCTCGCTTGTGCTTCTATCTGCCGAGACTTGGAGCCGATCAGAGCGCACCTTCCCGCTGTGTGTGCTGCTGTCCGCAAACAGCCTCCAAACAAAGCAGGGCGCTAAGGCATGAGAAGTAAGCACCCCAGGAGGCGAATCTGCCTGCGAGGGAAGCTGTGCAGCACATCCCTTGTTCCGCTCGCCACTTCCCTGACTCTTAGGCAAAGCCCATCTCAGCTGGCTTGTAGGCGTGCCTCCGTGCTCAGAAGCAGTCCCGTGGCAGGCAGGATACAGGGGGATGTGTTCTGGGCACGCAGCATGCTGCTTCCCATGCCCGGGACAAACCGCGAGCAGGTGCCTGGCTTGCGCTTCCATCTGCCGAGACTTGGAGCTGGCCAGCGCGCACCTTCCCGCTGTGTGTGCTGCTGTCCGCAAACAGCCTCCAAACAAAGCAGGGCGCTAAGGCATGAGAAGTAAGCACCCCAGGAGGCGAATCTGCCTGCGAGGGAAGCTGTGCAGCACATCCCTTGTTCCGCTCGCCACTTCCCTGACTCTTAGGCAAAGCCCATCTCAGCTGGCTTGTAGGCGTGCCTCCGTGCTCAGAAGCAGTCCCGTGGCAGGCAGGATACAGGGGGATGTATTCTGGGCACGCAGCATGCTGCTTCCCATGCCCGGGACAAACTGCGAGCCGGTGCCTCGCTTGCGCTTCTATCTGCCGAGACTTGGAGCCGATCAGAGCGCACCTTCCCGCTGTGTGTGCTGCTGTCCGCAAACAGCCTCCAAACAAAGCAGGACGCTAAGGCATGAGAAGTTAGCGTCCCAGGAGGGAATCTGCCTGCGAGGGAAGCTGTGCAGCACATCTCTTGTTCCACTCGACACTTCCCTCACACTTAGGCAAAGCCCAGCTCAGCTGGCTTGTAGGCGTGCCTCCGTGCTCAGAAGCAGCCCTGTGGCAGACAGGACAGTGCGAGATGTGTTCTGGGCACGCAGCATGCTGCTTCCCATGCCCGGGACAAACTGCGAGCAGGTGCCTCGCTTGCGCTTCTATCTGCCGAGACTTGGAGCTGGCCAGCGCGCACCTTCCCGCTGTGTGTGCTGCTGTCCGCAAACAGCCTCCAAACAAAGCAGGGCGCTAAGGCATGAGAAGTAAGCGTCCCAGGAGGGAATCTGCCTGCGAGGGAAGCTGTGCAGCACATCCCTTGTTCCGCTCGCCACTTCCCTGACTCTTAGGCAAAGCCCATCTCAGCTGGCTTGTAGGCGTGCCTCCGTGCTCAGAAGCAGTCCCGTGGCAGGCAGGATACAGGGGGATGTATTCTGGGCACGCAGCATGCTGCTTCCCATGCCCGGGACAAACTGCGAGCCGGTGCCTCGCTTGTGCTTCTATCTGCCGAGACTTGGAGCCGATCAGAGCGCACCTTCCCGCTGTGTGTGCTGCTGTCCGCAAACAGCCTCCAAACAAAGCAGGGCGCTAAGGCATGAGAAGTAAGCACCCCAGGAGGCGAATCTGCCTGCGAGGGAAGCTGTGCAGCACATCCCTTGTTCCGCTCGCCACTTCCCTGACTCTTAGGCAAAGCCCATCTCAGCTGGCTTGTAGGCGTGCCTCCGTGCTCAGAAGCAGTCCCGTGGCAGGCAGGATACAGGGGGATGTATTCTGGGCACGCAGCATGCTGCTTCCCATGCCCGGGACAAACTGCGAGCCGGTGCCTCGCTTGCGCTTCTATCTGCCGAGACTTGGAGCTGGCCAGCGCGCACCTTCCCGCTGTGTGTGCTGCTGTCCGCAAACAGCCTCCAAACAAAGCAGGGCACTAAGGCATGAGAAGTAAGCGTCCCAGGAGGGAATCTGCCTGCGAGGGAAGCTGTGCAGCACATCTCTTGTTCCACTCGACACTTCCCTGACTCTTAGGCAAAGCCCAGCTCAGCTGGCTTGTAGGCGTGCCTCCGTGCTCAGAAGCAGCCCTGTGGCAGGCAGGACAGTGCGAGATGTGTTCTGGGCACGCAGCATGCTGCTTCCCATGCCCGGGACAAACTGCGAGCCGGTGCCTCGCTTGCGCTTCTATCTGCCGAGACTTGGAGCTGGCCAGCGCGCACCTTCCCGCTGTGTGTGCTGCTGTCCGCAAACAGCCTCCAAACAAAGCAGGGCGCTAAGGCATGAGAAGTAAGCATCCCAGGAGGGAATCTGCCTGCGAGGGAAGCTGTGCAGCACATCCCTTGTTCCACTCGCCACTTCCCTGACTCTTAGGCAAAGCCCATCTCAGCTGGCTTGTAGGCGTGCCTCCGTGCTCAGAAGCAGTCCCGTGGCAGGCAGGATACAGGGGAATGTATTCTGGGCACGCAGCATGCTGCTTCCCATGCCCGGGACAAACTGCGAGCCGGTGCCTCGCTTGCGCTTCTATGTGCCGAGACTTGGAGCCGATCAGAGCGCACCTTCCCGCTGTGTGTGCTGCTGTCCGCAAACAGCCTCCAAACAAAGCAGGACGCTAAGGCATGAGAAGTAAGCGTCCCAGGAGGGAATCTGCCTGCGAGGGAAGCTGTGCAGCACATCTCTTGTTCCACTCGACACTTCCCTCACTCTTAGGCAAAGCCCATCTCAGCTGGCTTGTAGGCGTGCCTCCGTGCTCAGAAGCAGCCCTGTGGCAGACAGGACAGTGCGAGATGTGTTCTGGGCACGCAGCATGCTGCTTCCCATGCCCGGGACAAACTGCGAGCCGGTGCCTCGCTTGCGCTTCTATCTGCCGAGACTTGGAGCTGGCCAGCGCGCACCTTCCCGCTGTGTGTGCTGCTGTCCGCAAACAGCCTCCAAACAAAGCAGGGCGCTAAGGCATGAGAAGTAAGCGTCCCAGGAGGGAATCTGCCTGCGAGGGAAGCTGTGCAGCACATCCCTTGTTCCGCTCGCCACTTCCCTCACTCTTAGGCAAAGCCCATCTCAGCTGGCTTGTAGGCGTGCCTCCGTGCTCAGAAGCAGTCCCGTGGCAGGCAGGATACAGGGGGATGTATTCTGGGCACGCAGCATGCTGCTTCCCATGCCCGGGACAAACTGCGAGCCGGTGCCTCGCTTGCGCTTCTATCTGCCGAGACTTGGAGCTGGCCAGCGCGCACCTTCCCGCTGTGTGTGCTGCTGTCCGCAAACAGCCTCCAAACAAAGCAGGGCACTAAGGCAAGAGAAGTAAGCGTCCCAGGAGGGAATCTGCCTGCGAGGGAAGCTGTGCAGCACATCCCTTGTTCCGCTCGCCACTTCCCTGACTCTTAGGCAAAGCCCATCTCAGCTGGCTTGTAGGCGTGCCTCCGTGCTCAGAAGCAGTCCCGTGGCAGGCAGGATACAGGGGGATGTATTCTGGGCACGCAGCATGCTGCTTCCCATGCCCGGGACAAACTGCGAGCCAGTGCCTCGCTTGTGCTTCTATGTGCCGAGACTTGGAGCCGATCAGAGCGCACCTTCCCGCTGTGTGTGCTGCTGTCCGCAAACAGCCTCCAAACAAAGCAGGGCGCTAAGGCATGAGAAGTAAGCACCCCAGGAGGCGAATCTGCCTGCGAGGGAAGCTGTGCAGCACATCCCTTGTTCCGCTCGCCACTTCCCTGACTCTTAGGCAAAGCCCATCTCAGCTGGCTTGTAGGCGTGCCTCCGTGCTCAGAAGCAGTCCCGTGGCAGGCAGGATACAGGGGGATGTGTTCTGGGCACGCAGCATGCTGCTTCCCATGCCCGGGACAAACTGCGAGCCGGTGCCTCGCTTGCGCTTCTATGTGCCGAGACTTGGAGCCGATCAGAGCGCACCTTCCCGCTGTGTGTGCTGCTGTCCGCAAACAGCCTCCAAACAAAGCAGGACGCTAAGGCATGAGAAGTTAGCGTCCCAGGAGGGAATCTGCCTGCGAGGGAAGCTGTGCAGCACATCTCTTGTTCCACTCGACACTTCCCTGACTCTTAGGCAAAGCCCAGCTCAGCTTGCTTGTAGGCGTGCCTCCGTGCTCAGAAGCAGCCCTGTGGCAGACAGGACAGTGCGAGATGTGTTCTGGGCACGCAGCATGCTGCTTCCCATGCCCGGGACAAACTGCGAGCCGGTGCCTCGCTTGCGCTTCTATCTGCCGAGACTTGGAGCCGATCAGAGCGCACCTTCCCGCTGTGTGTGCTGCTGTCCGCAAACAGCCTCCAAACAAAGCAGGGCGCTAAGGCATGAGAAGTAAGCGTCCCAGGAGGGAATCTGCCTGCGAGGGAAGCTGTGCAGCACATCCCTTGTTCCGCTCGCCACTTCCCTGACTCTTAGGCAAAGCCCATCTCAGCTGGCTTGTAGGCGTGCCTCCGTGCTCAGAAGCAGTCCCGTGGCAGGCAGGATACAGGGGGATGTATTCTGGGCACGCAGCATGCTGCTTCCCATGCCCGGGACAAACTGCGAGCCGGTGCCTCGCTTGCGCTTCTATCTGCCGAGACTTGGAGCCGATCAGAGCGCACCTTCCCGCTGTGTGTGCTGCTGTCCGCAAACAGCCTCCAAACAAAGCAGGGCGCTAAGGCATGAGAAGTAAGCGTCCCAGGAGGGAATCTGCCTGCGAGGGAAGCTGTGCAGCACATCCCTTGTTCCGCTCGCCACTTCCCTGACTCTTAGGCAAAGCCCATCTCAGCTGGCTTGTAGGCGTGCCTCCGTGCTCAGAAGCAGTCCCGTGGCAGGCAGGATACAGGGGGATGTATTCTGGGCACGCAGCATGCTGCTTCCCATGCCCGGGACAAACTGCGAGCCGGTGCCTCGCTTGTGCTTCTATCTGCCGAGACTTGGAGCCGATCAGAGCGCACCTTCCCGCTGTGTGTGCTGCTGTCCGCAAACAGCCTCCAAACAAAGCAGGGCGCTAAGGCATGAGAAGTAAGCGTCCCAGGAGGGAATCTGCCTGCGAGGGAAGCTGTGCAGCACATCCCTTGTTCCGCTCGCCACTTCCCTGACTCTTAGGCAAAGCCCATCTCAGCTGGCTTGTAGGCGTGCCTCCGTGCTCAGAAGCAGTCCCGTGGCAGGCAGGATACAGGGGGATGTCTTCTGGGCACGCAGCATGCTGCTTCCTATGCCCGGGACAAACCGCGAGCAGGTGCCTGGCTTGCGCTTCCATCTGCCGAGACTTGGAGCTGGCCAGCGCGCACCTTCCCGCTGTGTGTGCTGCTGTCCGCAAACAGCCTCCAAACAAAGCAGGGCGCTAAGGCATGAGAAGTAAGCACCCCAGGAGGCGAATCTGCCTGCGAGGGAAGCTGTGCAGCACATCCCTTGTTCCGCTCGCCACTTCCCTGACTCTTAGGCAAAGCCCATCTCAGCTGGCTTGTAGGCGTGCCTCCGTGCTCAGAAGCAGTCCCGTGGCAGGCAGGATACAGGGGGATGTATTCTGGGCACGCAGCATGCTGCTTCCCATGCCCGGGACAAACTGCGAGCCGGTGCCTCGCTTGCACTTCTATCTGCCGAGACTTGGAGCCGATCAGAGCGCACCTTCCCGCTGTGTGTGCTGCTGTCCGCAAACAGCCTCCAAACAAAGCAGGACGCTAAGGCATGAGAAGTTAGCGTCCCAGGAGGGAATCTGCCTGCGAGGGAAGCTGTGCAGCACATCTCTTGTTCCACTCGACACTTCCCTCACTATTAGGCAAAGCCCAGCTCAGCTTGCTTGTAGGCGTGCCTCCGTGCTCAGAAGCAGCCCTGTGGCAGACAGGACAGTGCGAGATGTGTTCTGGGCACGCAGCATGCTGCTTCCCATGCCCGGGACAAACTGCGAGCAGGTGCCTCGCTTGCGCTTCTATCTGCCGAGACTTGGAGCTGGCCAGCGCGCACCTTCCCGCTGTGTGTGCTGCTGTCCGCAAACAGCCTCCAAACAAAGCAGGGCGCTAAGGCATGAGAAGTAAGCGTCCCAGGAGGGAATCTGCCTGCGAGGGAAGCTGTGCAGCACATCCCTTGTTCCGCTCGCCACTTCCCTGACTCTTAGGCAAAGCCCATCTCAGCTGGCTTGTAGGCGTGCCTCCGTGCTCAGAAGCAGTCCCGTGGCAGGCAGGATACAGGGGGATGTATTCTGGGCACGCAGCATGCTGCTTCCCATGCCCGGGACAAACTGCGAGCCGGTGCCTCGCTTGTGCTTCTATCTGCCGAGACTTGGAGCCGATCAGAGCGCACCTTCCCGCTGTGTGTGCTGCTGTCCGCAAACAGCCTCCAAACAAAGCAGGGCGCTAAGGCATGAGAAGTAAGCACCCCAGGAGGCGAATCTGCCTGCGAGGGAAGCTGTGCAGCACATCCCTTGTTCCGCTCGCCACTTCCCTGACTCTTAGGCAAAGCCCATCTCAGCTGGCTTGTAGGCGTGCCTCCGTGCTCAGAAGCAGTCCCGTGGCAGGCAGGATACAGGGGGATGTATTCTGGGCACGCAGCATGCTGCTTCCCATGCCCGGGACAAACTGCGAGCCGGTGCCTCGCTTGCGCTTCTATCTGCCGAGACTTGGAGCCGATCAGAGCGCACCTTCCCGCTGTGTGTGCTGCTGTCCGCAAACAGCCTCCAAACAAAGCAGGACGCTAAGGCATGAGAAGTTAGCGTCCCAGGAGGGAATCTGCCTGCGAGGGAAGCTGTGCAGCACATCTCTTGTTCCACTCGACACTTCCCTGACTCTTAGGCAAAGCCCAGCTCAGCTTGCTTGTAGGCGTGCCTCCGTGCTCAGAAGCAGCCCTGTGGCAGACAGGACAGTGCGAGATGTGTTCTGGGCACGCAGCATGCTGCTTCCCATGCCCGGGACAAACTGCGAGCCGGTGCCTCGCTTGCGCTTCCATCTGCCGAGACTTGGAGCTGGCCAGCGCGCACCTTCCCGCTGTGTGTGCTGCTGTCCGCAAACAGCCTCCAAACAAAGCAGGGCGCTAAGGCATGAGAAGTAAGCGTCCCAGGAGGGAATCTGCCTGCGAGGGAAGCTGTGCAGCACATCCCTTGTTCTGCTCGCCACTTCCCTGACTCTTAGGCAAAGCCCATCTCAGCTGGCTTGTAGGCGTGCCTCCGTGCTCAGAAGCAGTCCCGTGGCAGGCAGGATACAGGGGGATGTATTCTGGGCACGCAGCATGCTGCTTCCCATGCCCGGGACAAACTGCGAGCCGGTGCCTCGCTTGCGCTTCTATGTGCCGAGACTTGGAGCCGATCAGAGCGCACCTTCCCGCTGTGTGTGCTGCTGTCCGCAAACAGCCTCCAAACAAAGCAGGGCGCTAAGGCATGAGAAGTAAGCGTCCCAGGAGGGAATCTGCCTGCGAGGGAAGCTGTGCAGCACATCCCTTGTTCCGCTCGCCACTTCCCTGACTCTTAGGCAAAGCCCATCTCAGCTGGCTTGTAGGCGTGCCTCCGTGCTCAGAAGCAGTCCCGTGGCAGGCAGGATACAGGGGGATGTATTCTGGGCACGCAGCATGCTGCTTCCCATGCCCGGGACAAACTGCGAGCCGGTGCCTCGCTTGCGCTTCTATCTGCCGAGACTTGGAGCCGATCAGAGCGCACCTTCCCGCTGTGTGTGCTGCTGTCCGCAAACAGCCTCCAAACAAAGCAGGACGCTAAGGCATGAGAAGTTAGCGTCCCAGGAGGGAATCTGCCTGCGAGGGAAGCTGTGCAGCACATCTCTTGTTCCACTCGACACTTCCCTGACTCTTAGGCAAAGCCCAGCTCAGCTTGCTTGTAGGCGTGCCTCCGTGCTCAGAAGCAGCCCTGTGGCAGACAGGACAGTGCGAGATGTGTTCTGGGCACGCAGCATGCTGCTTCCCATGCCCGGGACAAACTGCGAGCCGGTGCCTCGCTTGCGCTTCTATCTGCCGAGACTTGGAGCTGGCCAGCGCGCACCTTCCCGCTGTGTGTGCTGCTGTCCGCAAACAGCCTCCAAACAAAGCAGGGCGCTAAGGCATGAGAAGTAAGCGTCCCAGGAGGGAATCTGCCTGCGAGGGAAGCTGTGCAGCACATCCCTTGTTCTGCTCGCCACTTCCCTGACTCTTAGGCAAAGCCCATCTCAGCTGGCTTGTAGGCGTGCCTCCGTGCTCAGAAGCAGTCCCGTGGCAGGCAGGATACAGGGGGATGTATTCTGGGCACGCAGCATGCTGCTTCCCATGCCCGGGACAAACTGCGAGCCGGTGCCTCGCTTGCGCTTCTATCTGCCGAGACTTGGAGCCGATCAGAGCGCACCTTCCCGCTGTGTGTGCTGCTGTCCGCAAACAGCCTCCAAACAAAGCAGGACGCTAAGGCATGAGAAGTTAGCGTCCCAGGAGGGAATCTGCCTGCGAGGGAAGCTGTGCAGCACATCTCTTGTTCCACTCGACACTTCCCTGACTCTTAGGCAAAGCCCAGCTCAGCTTGCTTGTAGGCGTGCCTCCGTGCTCAGAAGCAGCCCTGTGGCAGACAGGACAGTGCGAGATGTGTTCTGGGCACGCAGCATGCTGCTTCCCATGCCCGGGACAAACTGCGAGCCGGTGCCTCGCTTGCGCTTCTATCTGCCGAGACTTGGAGCTGGCCAGCGCGCACCTTCCCGCTGTGTGTGCTGCTGTCCGCAAACAGCCTCCAAACAAAGCAGGGCGCTAAGGCATGAGAAGTAAGCGTCCCAGGAGGGAATCTGCCTGCGAGGGAAGCTGTGCAGCACATCCCTTGTTCCGCTCGCCACTTCCCTGACTCTTAGGCAAAGCCCATCTCAGCTGGCTTGTAGGCGTGCCTCCGTGCTCAGAAGCAGTCCCGTGGCAGGCAGGATACAGGGGGATGTATTCTGGGCACGCAGCATGCTGCTTCCCATGCCCGGGACAAACTGCGAGCCGGTGCCTCGCTTGCGCTTCTATGTGCCGAGACTTGGAGCCGATCAGAGCGCACCTTCCCGCTGTGTGTGCTGCTGTCCGCAAACAGCCTCCAAACAAAGCAGGGCGCTAAGGCATGAGAAGTAAGCGTCCCAGGAGGGAATCTGCCTGCGAGGGAAGCTGTGCAGCACATCCCTTGTTCCGCTCGCCACTTCCCTGACTCTTAGGCAAAGCCCATCTCAGCTGGCTTGTAGGCGTGCCTCCGTGCTCAGAAGCAGTCCCGTGGCAGGCAGGATACAGGGGGATGTATTCTGGGCACGCAGCATGCTGCTTCCCATGCCCGGGACAAACTGCGAGCCGGTGCCTCGCTTGCGCTTCTATGTGCCGAGACTTGGAGCCGATCAGAGCGCACCTTCCCGCTGTGTGTGCTGCTGTCCGCAAACAGCCTCCAAACAAAGCAGGGCGCTAAGGCATGAGAAGTAAGCGTCCCAGGAGGGAATCTGCCTGCGAGGGAAGCTGTGCAGCACATCCCTTGTTCCGCTCGCCACTTCCCTGACTCTTAGGCAAAGCCCATCTCAGCTGGCTTGTAGGCGTGCCTCCGTGCTCAGAAGCAGTCCCGTGGCAGGCAGGATACAGGGGGATGTATTCTGGGCATGCAGCATGCTGCTTCCCATGCCCGGGAAAAACTGCGAGCAGGTGCCTCGCTTGCGCTTCTATCTGCCGAGACTTGGAGCTGGCCAGCGCGCACCTTCCCGCTGTGTGTGCTGCTGTCCGCAAACAGCCTCCAAACAAAGCAGGGCACTAAGGCATGAGAAGTAAGCGTCCCAGGAGGGAATCTGCCTGCGAGGGAAGCTGTGCAGCACATCTCTTGTTCCACTCGACACTTCCGTGACTCTTAGGCAAAGCCCAGCTCAGCTGGCTTGTAGGCGTGCCTCCGTGCTCAGAAGCAGTCCCGTGGCAGGCAGGACAGTGCGAGATGTGTTCTGGGCACGCAGCATGCTGCTTCCCATGCCCGGGACAAACTGCGAGCCGGTGCCTCGCTTGCGCTTCTATCTGCCGAGACTTGGAGCCGATCAGAGCGCACCTTCCCGCTGTGTGTGCTGCTGTCCGCAAACAGCCTCCAAACAAAGCAGGGCACTAAGGCAAGAGAAGTAAGCGTCCCAGGAGGGAATCTGCCTGCGAGGGAAGCTGTGCAGCACATCCCTTGTTCCGCTCGCCACTTCCCTGACTCTTAGGCAAAGCCCATCTCAGCTGGCTTGTAGGCGTGCCTCCGTGCTCAGAAGCAGTCCCGTGGCAGGCAGGATACAGGGGGATGTATTCTGGGCACGCAGCATGCTGCTTCCCATGCCCGGGACAAACTGCGAGCCGGTGCCTCGCTTGCGCTTCTATGTGCCGAGACTTGGAGCCGATCAGAGCGCACCTTCCCGCTGTGTGTGCTGCTGTCCGCAAACAGCCTCCAAACAAAGCAGGGCGCTAAGGCATGAGAAGTAAGCGTCCCAGGAGGGAATCTGCCTGCGAGGGAAGCTGTGCAGCACATCCCTTGTTCCGCTCGCCACTTCCCTGACTCTTAGGCAAAGCCCATCTCAGCTGGCTTGTAGGCGTGCCTCCGTGCTCAGAAGCAGTCCCGTGGCAGGCAGGATACAGGGGGATGTATTCTGGGCACGCAGCATGCTGCTTCCCATGCCCGGGACAAACTGCGAGCCGGTGCCTCGCTTGCGCTTCTATCTGCCGAGACTTGGAGCCGATCAGAGCGCACCTTCCCGCTGTGTGTGCTGCTGTCCGCAAACAGCCTCCAAACAAAGCAGGGCGCTAAGGCATGAGAAGTAAGCACCCCAGGAGGCGAATCTGCCTGCGAGGGAAGCTGTGCAGCACATCCCTTGTTCCACTCGCCACTTCCCTGACTCTTAGGCAAAGCCCATCTCAGCTGGCTTGTAGGCGTGCCTCCGTGCTCAGAAGCAGTCCCGTGGCAGGCAGGATACAGGGGGATGTATTCTGGGCACGCAGCATGCTGCTTCCCATGCCCGGGACAAACTGCGAGCCGGTGCCTCGCTTGCGCTTCTATCTGCCGAGACTTGGAGCCGATCAGAGCGCACCTTCCCGCTGTGTGTGCTGCTGTCCGCAAACAGCCTCCAAACAAAGCAGGACGCTAAGGCATGAGAAGTAAGCATCCCAGGAGGGAATCTGCCTGCGAGGGAAGCTGTGCAGCACATCTCTTGTTCCACTCGACACTTCCCTGACTCTTAGGCAAAGCCCATCTCAGCTTGCTTGTAGGCGTGCCTCCGTGCTCAGAAGCAGCCCTGTGGCAGACAGGACAGTGCGAGATGTGTTCTGGGCACGCAGCATGCTGCTTCCCATGCCCGGGACAAACTGTGAGCCGGTGCCTCGCTTGCGCTTCTATCTGCCGAGACTTGGAGCTGGCCAGCGCGCACCTTCCCGCTGTGTGTGCTGCTGTCCGCAAACAGCCTCCAAACAAAGCAGGGCGCTAAGGCATGAGAAGTAAGCGTCCCAGGAGGGAATCTGCCTGCGAGGGAAGCTGTGCAGCACATCCCTTGTTCCGCTCGCCACTTCCCTGACTCTTAGGCAAAGCCCATCTCAGCTGGCTTGTAGGCGTGCCTCCGTGCTCAGAAGCAGTCCCGTGGCAGGCAGGATACAGGGGGATGTATTCTGGGCACGCAGCATGCTGCTTCCCATGCCCGGGACAAACTGCGAGCCGGTGCCTCGCTTGCGCTTCTATCTGCCGAGACTTGGAGCTGGCCAGCGCGCACCTTCCCGCTGTGTGTGCTGCTGTCCGCAAACAGCCTCCAAACAAAGCAGGGCACTAAGGCATGAGAAGTAAGCGTCCCAGGAGGGAATCTGCCTGCGAGGGAAGCTGTGCAGCACATCTCTTGTTCCACTCGACACTTCCCTGACTCTTAGGCAAAGCCCAGCTCAGCTGGCTTGTAGGCGTGCCTCCGTGCTCAGAAGCAGCCCTGTGGCAGGCAGGACAGTGCGAGATGTGTTCTGGGCATGCAGCATGCTGCTTCCCATGCCCGGGACAAACTGTGAGCAGGTGCCTCGCTTGCGCTTCTATGTGCCGAGACTTGGAGCCGATCAGAGCGCACCTTCCCGCTGTGTGTGCTGCTGTCCGCAAACAGCCTCCAAACAAAGCAGGGCGCTAAGGCATGAGAAGTAAGCGTCCCAGGAGGGAATCTGCCTGCGAGGGAAGCTGTGCAGCACATCCCTTGTTCCGCTCGCCACTTCCCTGACTCTTAGGCAAAGCCCATCTCAGCTGGCTTGTAGGCGTGCCTCCGTGCTCAGAAGCAGTCCCGTGGCAGGCAGGATACAGGGGGATGTGTTCTGGGCACGCAGCATGCTGCTTCCCATGCCCGGGACAAACTGCGAGCCGGTGCCTCGCTTGTGCTTCTATCTGCCGAGACTTGGAGCCGATCAGAGCGCACCTTCCCGCTGTGTGTGCTGCTGTCCGCAAACAGCCTCCAAACAAAGCAGGGCGCTAAGGCATGAGAAGTAAGCACCCCAGGAGGCGAATCTGCCTGCGAGGGAAGCTGTGCAGCACATCTCTTGTTCCACTCGACACTTCCCTGACTCTTAGGCAAAGCCCAGCTCAGCTGGCTTGTAGGCGTGCCTCCGTGCTCAGAAGCAGCCCTGTGGCAGGCAGGACAGTGCGAGATGTGTTCTGGGCACGCAGCATGCTGCTTCCCATGCCCGGGACAAACTGCGAGCAGGTGCCTCGCTTGCGCTTCTATGTGCCGAGACTTGGAGCCGATCAGAGCGCACCTTCCCGCTGTGTGTGCTGCTGTCCGCAAACAGCCTCCAAACAAAGCAGGGCACTAAGGCAAGAGAAGTAAGCGTCCCAGGAGGGAATCTGCCTGCGAGGGAAGCTGTGCAGCACATCCCTTGTTCCGCTCGCCACTTCCCTGACTCTTAGGCAAAGCCCATCTCAGCTGGCTTGTAGGCGTGCCTCCGTGCTCAGAAGCAGTCCCGTGGCAGGCAGGATACAGGGGGATGTATTCTGGGCACGCAGCATGCTGCTTCCCATGCCCGGGACAAACTGCGAGCCGGTGCCTCGCTTGCGCTTCTATGTGCCGAGACTTGGAGCCGATCAGAGCGCACCTTCCCGCTGTGTGTGCTGCTGTCCGCAAACAGCCTCCAAACAAAGCAGGGCGCTAAGGCATGAGAAGTTAGCGTCCCAGGAGGGAATCTGCCTGCGAGGGAAGCTGTGCAGCACATCTCTTGTTCCACTCGACACTTCCCTCACTCTTAGGCAAAGCCCATCTCAGCTGGCTTGTAGGCGTGCCTCCGTGCTCAGAAGCAGCCCTGTGGCAGACAGGACAGTGCGAGATGTGTTCTGGGCACGCAGCATGCTGCTTCCCATGCCCGGGACAAACTGCGAGCCGGTGCCTCGCTTGCGCTTCTATCTGCCGAGACTTGGAGCTGGCCAGCGCGCACCTTCCCGCTGTGTGTGCTGCTGTCCGCAAACAGCCTCCAAACAAAGCAGGGCGCTAAGGCATGAGAAGTAAGCGTCCCAGGAGGGAATCTGCCTGCGAGGGAAGCTGTGCAGCACATCCCTTGTTCCGCTCGCCACTTCCCTGACTCTTAGGCAAAGCCCATCTCAGCTGGCTTGTAGGCGTGCCTCCGTGCTCAGAAGCAGTCCCGTGGCAGGCAGGATACAGGGGGATGTATTCTGGGCACGCAGCATGCTGCTTCCCATGCCCGGGACAAACTGCGAGCCGGTGCCTCGCTTGCGCTTCTATCTGCCGAGACTTGGAGCTGGCCAGCGCGCACCTTCCCGCTGTGTGTGCTGCTGTCCGCAAACAGCCTCCAAACAAAGCAGGGCACTAAGGCAAGAGAAGTAAGCGTCCCAGGAGGGAATCTGCCTGCGAGGGAAGCTGTGCAGCACATCCCTTGTTCCGCTCGCCACTTCCCTGACTCTTAGGCAAAGCCCATCTCAGCTGGCTTGTAGGCGTGCCTCCGTGCTCAGAAGCAGTCCCGTGGCAGGCAGGATACAGGGGGATGTATTCTGGGCATGCAGCATGCTGCTTCCCATGCCCGGGACAAACTGCGAGCCAGTGCCTCGCTTGTGCTTCTATCTGCCGAGACTTGGAGCCGATCAGAGCGCACCTTCCCGCTGTGTGTGCTGCTGTCCGCAAACAGCCTCCAAACAAAGCAGGGCGCTAAGGCATGAGAAGTTAGCGTCCCAGGAGGGAATCTGCCTGCGAGGGAAGCTGTGCAGCACATCCCTTGTTCCGCTCGCCACTTCCCTGACTCTTAGGCAAAGCCCATCTCAGCTGGCTTGTAGGCGTGCCTCCGTGCTCAGAAGCAGTCCCGTGGCAGGCAGGATACAGGGGGATGTGTTCTGGGCACGCAGCATGCTGCTTCCCATGCCCGGGACAAACCGCGAGCAGGTGCCTGGCTTGCGCTTCCATCTGCCGAGACTTGGAGCTGGCCAGCGCGCACCTTCCCGCTGTGTGTGCTGCTGTCCGCAAACAGCCTCCAAACAAAGCAGGGCGCTAAGGCATGAGAAGTAAGCACCCCAGGAGGCGAATCTGCCTGCGAGGGAAGCTGTGCAGCACATCCCTTGTTCCGCTCGCCACTTCCCTGACTCTTAGGCAAAGCCCATCTCAGCTGGCTTGTAGGCGTGCCTCCGTGCTCAGAAGCAGTCCCGTGGCAGGCAGGATACAGGGGGATGTATTCTGGGCACGCAGCATGCTGCTTCCCATGCCCGGGACAAACTGCGAGCCGGTGCCTCGCTTGCGCTTCTATGTGCCGAGACTTGGAGCCGATCAGAGCGCACCTTCCCGCTGTGTGTGCTGCTGTCCGCAAACAGCCTCCAAACAAAGCAGGACGCTAAGGCATGAGAAGTTAGCGTCCCAGGAGGGAATCTGCCTGCGAGGGAAGCTGTGCAGCACATCTCTTGTTCCACTCGACACTTCCCTCACTCTTAGGCAAAGCCCAGCTCAGCTTGCTTGTAGGCGTGCCTCCGTGCTCAGAAGCAGCCCTGTGGCAGGCAGGACAGTGCGAGATGTGTTCTGGGCACGCAGCATGCTGCTTCCCATGCCCGGGACAAACTGCGAGCAGGTGCCTCGCTTGCGCTTCTATCTGCCGAGACTTGGAGCTGGCCAGCGCGCACCTTCCCGCTGTGTGTGCTGCTGTCCGCAAACAGCCTCCAAACAAAGCAGGGCGCTAAGGCATGAGAAGTAAGCGTCCCAGGAGGGAATCTGCCTGCGAGGGAAGCTGTGCAGCACATCCCTTGTTCCGCTCGCCACTTCCCTGACTCTTAGGCAAAGCCCATCTCAGCTGGCTTGTAGGCGTGCCTCCGTGCTCAGAAGCAGTCCCGTGGCAGGCAGGATACAGGGGGATGTATTCTGGGCACGCAGCATGCTGCTTCCCATGCCCGGGACAAACTGCGAGCCGGTGCCTCGCTTGTGCTTCTATCTGCCGAGACTTGGAGCCGATCAGAGCGCACCTTCCCGCTGTGTGTGCTGCTGTCCGCAAACAGCCTCCAAACAAAGCAGGGCGCTAAGGCATGAGAAGTAAGCACCCCAGGAGGCGAATCTGCCTGCGAGGGAAGCTGTGCAGCACATCCCTTGTTCCGCTCGCCACTTCCCTGACTCTTAGGCAAAGCCCATCTCAGCTGGCTTGTAGGCGTGCCTCCGTGCTCAGAAGCAGTCCCGTGGCAGGCAGGATACAGGGGGATGTATTCTGGGCACGCAGCATGCTGCTTCCCATGCCCGGGACAAACTGCGAGCCGGTGCCTCGCTTGCGCTTCTATGTGCCGAGACTTGGAGCCGATCAGAGCGCACCTTCCCGCTGTGTGTGCTGCTGTCCGCAAACAGCCTCCAAACAAAGCAGGACGCTAAGGCATGAGAAGTTAGCGTCCCAGGAGGGAATCTGCCTGCGAGGGAAGCTGTGCAGCACATCTCTTGTTCCACTCGACACTTCCCTCACTCTTAGGCAAAGCCCAGCTCAGCTTGCTTGTAGGCGTGCCTCCGTGCTCAGAAGCAGCCCTGTGGCAGACAGGACAGTGCGAGATGTGTTCTGGGCACGCAGCATGCTGCTTCCCATGCCCGGGACAAACTGCGAGCCGGTGCCTCGCTTGCGCTTCTATCTGCCGAGACTTGGAGCTGGCCAGCGCGCAGCTTCCCGCTGTGTGTGCTGCTGTCCGCAAACAGCCTCCAAACAAAGCAGGGCGCTAAGGCATGAGAAGTAAGCGTCCCAGGAGGGAATCTGCCTGCGAGGGAAGCTGTGCAGCACATCCCTTGTTCCGCTCGCCACTTCCCTGACTCTTAGGCAAAGCCCATCTCAGCTGGCTTGTAGGCGTGCCTCCGTGCTCAGAAGCAGTCCCGTGGCAGGCAGGATACAGGGGGATGTATTCTGGGCACGCAGCATGCTGCTTCCCATGCCCGGGACAAACTGCGAGCCGGTGCCTCGCTTGCGCTTCTATCTGCCGAGACTTGGAGCTGGCCAGCGCGCACCTTCCCGCTGTGTGTGCTGCTGTCCGCAAACAGCCTCCAAACAAAGCAGGGCACTAAGGCATGAGAAGTTAGCGTCCCAGGAGGGAATCTGCCTGCGAGGGAAGCTGTGCAGCACATCCCTTGTTCCGCTCGCCACTTCCCTGACTCTTAGGCAAAGCCCATCTCAGCTGGCTTGTAGGCGTGCCTCCGTGCTCAGAAGCAGTCCCGTGGCAGGCAGGATACAGGGGGATGTATTCTGGGCACGCAGCATGCTGCTTCCCATGCCCGGGACAAACTGCGAGCCGGTGCCTCGCTTGTGCTTCTATCTGCCGAGACTTGGAGCCGATCAGAGCGCACCTTCCCGCTGTGTGTGCTGCTGTCCGCAAACAGCCTCCAAACAAAGCAGGGCGCTAAGGCATGAGAAGTAAGCACCCCAGGAGGCGAATCTGCCTGCGAGGGAAGCTGTGCAGCACATCTCTTGTTCCACTCGACACTTCCCTGACTCTTAGGCAAAGCCCAGCTCAGCTTGCTTGTAGGCGTGCCTCCGTGCTCAGAAGCAGCCCTGTGGCAGACAGGACAGTGCGAGATGTGTTCTGGGCACGCAGCATGCTGCTTCCCATGCCCGGGACAAACTGCGAGCCGGTGCCTCGCTTGCGCTTCTATCTGCCGAGACTTGGAGCTGGCCAGCGCGCACCTTCCCGCTGTGTGTGCTGCTGTCCGCAAACAGCCTCCAAACAAAGCAGGGCGCTAAGGCATGAGAAGTAAGCGTCCCAGGAGGGAATCTGCCTGTGAGGGAAGCTGTGCAGCACATCCCTTGTTCCGCTCGCCACTTCCCTGACTCTTAGGCAAAGCCCATCTCAGCTGGCTTGTAGGCGTGCCTCCGTGCTCAGAAGCAGTCCCGTGGCAGGCAGGATACAGGGGGATGTATTCTGGGCACGCAGCATGCTGCTTCCCATGCCCGGGACAAACTGCGAGCCGGTGCCCTCGCTTGCGCTTCTATCTGCCGAGACTTGGAGCTGGCCAGCGCGCACCTTCCCGCTGTGTGTGCTGCTGTCCGCAAACAGCCTCCAAACAAAGCAGGGCACTAAGGCATGAGAAGTAAGCGTCCCAGGAGGGAATCTGCCTGCGAGGGAAGCTGTGCAGCACATCCCTTGTTCCGCTCGCCACTTCCCTGACTCTTAGGCAAAGCCCATCTCAGCTGGCTTGTAGGCGTGCCTCCGTGCTCAGAAGCAGTCCCGTGGCAGGCAGGATACAGGGGGATGTATTCTGGGCACGCAGCATGCTGCTTCCCATGCCCGGGACAAACTGCGAGCCGGTGCCTCGCTTGCGCTTCTATCTGCCGAGACTTGGAGCTGGCCAGCGCGCACCTTCCCGCTGTGTGTGCTGCTGTCCGCAAACAGCCTCCAAACAAAGCAGGGCACTAAGGCATGAGAAGTAAGCGTCCCAGGAGGGAATCTGCCTGCGAGGGAAGCTGTGCAGCACATCCCTTGTTCCGCTCGCCACTTCCCTGACTCTTAGGCAAAGCCCATCTCAGCTGGCTTGTAGGCGTGCCTCCGTGCTCAGAAGCAGTCCCGTGGCAGGCAGGATACAGGGGGATGTATTCTGGGCACGCAGCATGCTGCTTCCCATGCCCGGGACAAACTGCGAGCCGGTGCCTCGCTTGCGCTTCTATCTGCCGAGACTTGGAGCTGGCCAGCGCGCACCTTCCCGCTGTGTGTGCTGCTGTCCGCAAACAGCCTCCAAACAAAGCAGGGCACTAAGGCATGAGAAGTTAGCGTCCCAGGAGGGAATCTGCCTGCGAGGGAAGCTGTGCAGCACATCTCTTGTTCCACTCGACACTTCCCTGACTCTTAGGCAAAGCCCAGCTCAGCTGGCTTGTAGGCGTGCCTCCGTGCTCAGAAGCAGCCCTGTGGCAGGCAGGACAGTGCGAGATGTGTTCTGGGCACGCAGCATGCTGCTTCCCATGCCCGGGACAAACTGCGAGCCGGTGCCTCGCTTGCGCTTCTATCTGCCGAGACTTGGAGCTGGCCAGCGCGCACCTTCCCGCTGTGTGTGCTGCTGTCTGCAAACAGCCTCCAAACAAAGCAGGGCGCTAAGGCATGAGAAGTAAGCGTCCCAGGAGGGAATCTGCCTGCGAGGGAAGCTGTGCAGCACATCCCTTGTTCCGCTCGCCACTTCCCTGACTCTTAGGCAAAGCCCAGCTCAGCTGGCTTGTAGGCGTGCCTCCGTGCTCAGAAGCAGTCCCGTGGCAGGCAGGATACAGGGGGATGTATTCTGGGCACGCAGCATGCTGCTTCCCATGCCCGGGACAAACTGCGAGCCGGTGCCTCGCTTGCGCTTCTATCTGCCGAGACTTGGAGCCGATCAGAGCGCACCTTCCGCTGTGTGTGCTGCTGTCCGCAAACAGCCTCCAAACAAAGCAGGGCGCTAAGGCAGGAGAAGTTAGCGTCCCAGGAGGGAATCTGCCTGCGAGGGAAGCTGTGCAGCACATCCCTTGTTCCACTCGACACTTCCCTGACTCTTAGGCAAAGCCCATCTCAGCTGGCTTGTAGGCGTGCCTCCGTGCTCAGAAGCAGTCCCGTGGCAGGCAGGACAGTGCGAGATGTGTTCTGGGCACGCAGCATGCTGCTTCCCATGCCCGGGACAAACTGCGAGCAGGTGCCTCGCTTGCGCTTCTATCTGCCGAGACTTGGAGCTGGCCAGCGCGCACCTTCCCGCTGTGTGTGCTGCTGTCCGCAAACAGCCTCCAAACAAAGCAGGGCGCTAAGGCATGAGAAGTTAGCGTTCCAGGAGGGAATCTGCCTGCGAGGGAAGCTGTGCAGCACATCCCTTGTTCCGCTCGCCACTTCCCTGACTCTTAGGCAAAGCCCATCTCAGCTGGCTTGTAGGCGTGCCTCCGTGCTCAGAAGCAGTCCCGTGGCAAGCAGGATACAGCGGGATGTGTTCTGGGCACGCAGCATGCTGCTTCCCATGCCCGGGACAAACTGCGAGCCGGTGCCTCGCTTGCGCTTCTATCTGCCGAGACTTGGAGCTGGCCAGCGCGCACCTTCCCGCTGTGTGTGCTGCTGTCCGCAAACAGCCTCCAAACAAAGCAGGGCGCTAAGGCATGAGAAGTTAGCGTCCCAGGAGGGAATCTGCCTGCGAGGGAAGCTGTGCAGCACATCCCTTGTTCCGCTCGCCACTTCCCTGACTCTTAGGTAAAGCCCATCTCAGCTGGCTTGTAGGCGTGCCTCCGTGCTCAGAAGCAGTCCCGTGGCAGGCAGGATACAGCGGGATGTGTTCTGGGCACGCAGCATTCTGCTTCCCATGCCCGGGACAAACTGCGAGCCGGTGCCTCGCTTGCGCTTCTATCTGCCGAGACTTGGAGCCGATCAGAGCGCACCTTCCCGCTGTGTGTGCTGCTGTCCGCAAACAGCCTCCAAACAAAGCAGGGCGCTAAGGCATGAGAAGTTAGCGTCCCAGGAGGGAATCTGCCTGCGAGGGAAGCTGTGCAGCACATCCCTTGTTCCACTCGCCACTTCCCTCACTCTTAGGCAAAGCCCATCTCAGCTGGCTTGTAGGCGTGCCTCCGTGCTCAGAAGCAGTCCCGTGGCAGGCAGGATACAGGGGGATGTATTCTGGGCACGCAGCATGCTGCTTCCCATGCCCGGGACAAACTGCGAGCCGGTGCCTCACTTGCGCTTCTATCTGCCGAGACTTGGAGCCGATCAGAGCGCACCTTCCCGCTGTGTGTGCTGCTGTCCGCAAACAGCCTCCAAACAAAGCAGGGCGCTAAAGCATGAGAAGTTAGCGCCCCAGGAGGGAATCTGCCTGCGAGGGAAGCTGTGCAGCACATCCCTTGTTCCGCTCGCCACTTCCCTGACTCTTAGGCAAAGCCCATCTCAGCTGGCTTGTAGGCATGCCTCCGTGCTCAGAAGCAGTCCCGTGGCAAGCAGGATACAGCGGGATGTGTTCTGGGCACGCAGCATGCTGCTTCCCATGCCCGGGACAAACTGCGAGCCGGTGCCTCGCTTGCGCTTCTATCTGCCGAGACTTGGAGCTGGCCAGCGCGCACCTTCCCGCTGTGTGTGCTGCTGTCCGCAAACAGCCTCCAAACAAAGCAGGGCGCTAAGGCATGAGAAGTTAGCGTCCCAGGAGGGAATCTGCCTGCAAGGGAAGCTGTGCAGCACATCCCTTGTTCCACTCGCCACTTCCCTGACTCTTAGGCAAAGCCCATCTCAGCTGGCTTGTAGGCGTGCCTCCGTGCTCAGAAGCAGTCCCGTGGCAGGCAGGATACAGGGGGATGTGTTCTGGGCACGCAGCATGCTGCTTCCCATGCCCGGGACAAACCGCGAGCCGGTGCCTCGCTTGCGCTTCTATCTGCCGAGACTTGGAGCTGGCCAGCGCGCACCTTCCCGCTGTGTGTGCTGCTGTCCGCAAACAGCCTCCAAACAAAGCAGGGCGCTAAGGCATGAGAAGTTAGCGTCCCAGGAGGGAATCTGCCTGCGAGGGAAGCTGTGCAGCACATCCCTTGTTCCGCTCGCCACTTCCCTGACTCTTAGGTAAAGCCCATCTCAGCTGGCTTGTAGGCGTGCCTCCGTGCTCAGAAGCAGTCCCGTGGCAGGCAGGATACAGCGGGATGTGTTCTGGGCACGCAGCATTCTGCTTCCCATGCCCGGGACAAACTGCGAGCCGGTGCCTCGCTTGCGCTTCTATCTGCCGAGACTTGGAGCCGATCAGAGCGCACCTTCCCGCTGTGTGTGCTGCTGTCCGCAAACAGCCTCCAAACAAAGCAGGGCGCTAAGGCATGAGAAGTTAGCGTCCCAGGAGGGAATCTGCCTGCGAGGGAAGCTGTGCAGCACATCCCTTGTTCCACTCGCCACTTCCCTCACTCTTAGGCAAAGCCCATCTCAGCTGGCTTGTAGGCGTGCCTCCGTGCTCAGAAGCAGTCCCGTGGCAGGCAGGATACAGGGGGATGTATTCTGGGCACGCAGCATGCTGCTTCCCATGCCCGGGACAAACTGCGAGCCGGTGCCTCACTTGCGCTTCTATCTGCCGAGACTTGGAGCCGATCAGAGCGCACCTTCCCGCTGTGTGTGCTGCTGTCCGCAAACAGCCTCCAAACAAAGCAGGGCGCTAAAGCATGAGAAGTTAGCGCCCCAGGAGGGAATCTGCCTGCGAGGGAAGCTGTGCAGCACATCCCTTGTTCCGCTCGCCACTTCCCTGACTCTTAGGCAAAGCCCATCTCAGCTGGCTTGTAGGCGTGCCTCCGTGCTCAGAAGCAGTCCCGTGGCAAGCAGGATACAGCGGGATGTGTTCTGGGCACGCAGCATGCTGCTTCCCATGCCCGGGACAAACTGCGAGCCGGTGCCTCGCTTGCGCTTCTATCTGCCGAGACTTGGAGCTGGCCAGCGCGCACCTTCCCGCTGTGTGTGCTGCTGTCCGCAAACAGCCTCCAAACAAAGCAGGGCGCTAAGGCATGAGAAGTTAGCGTCCCAGGAGGGAATCTGCCTGCGAGGGAAGCTGTGCAGCACATCCCTTGTTCCACTCGCCACTTCCCTGACTCTTGGGCAAAGCCCATCTCAGCTGGCTTGTAGGCGTGCCTCCGTGCTCAGAAGCAGTCCCGTGGCAGGCAGGATACAGGGGGATGTGTTCTGGGCACACAGCATGCTGCTTCCCATGCCCGGGACAAACTGCGAGCCGGTGCCTCGCTTGCGCTTCTATCTGCCGAGACTTGGAGCTGGCCAGCGCGCACCTTCCCGCTGTGTGTGCTGCTGTCCGCAAACAGCCTCCAAACAAAGCAGGGCGCTAAGGCATGAGAAGTTAGCGTCCCAGGAGGGAATCTGCCTGCGAGGGAAGCTGTGCAGCACATCCCTTGTTCCGCTCGCCACTTCCCTGACTCTTAGGCAAAGCCCATCTCAGCTGGCTTGTAGGCGTGCCTCCGTGCTCAGAAGCAGTCCCGTGGCAGGCAGGATACAGCGGGATGTGTTCTGGGCACGCAGCATTCTGCTTCCCATGCCCGGGACAAACTGCGAGCCGGTGCCTCGCTTGCGCTTCTATCTGCCGAGACTTGGAGCCGATCAGAGCGCACCTTCCCGCTGTGTGTGCTGCTGTCCGCAAACAGCCTCCAAACAAAGCAGGGCGCTAAGGCATGAGAAGTTAGCGTCCCAGGAGGGAATCTGCCTGCGAGGGAAGCTGTGCAGCACATCCCTTGTTCCACTCGCCACTTCCCTGACTCTTAGGCAAAGCCCAGCTCAGCTGGCTTGTAGGCGTGCCTCCGTGCTCAGAAGCAGTCCCGTGGCAGGCAGGATACAGCGGGATGTGTTCTGGGCACGCAGCATTCTGCTTCCCATGCCCGGGACAAACTGCGAGCCGGTGCCTCGCTTGCGCTTCTATCTGCCGAGACTTGGAGCCGATCAGAGCGCACCTTCCCGCTGTGTGTGCTGCTGTCCGCAAACAGCCTCCAAACAAAGCAGGGCGCTAAGGCATGAGAAGTTAGCGTCCCAGGAGGGAATCTGCCTGCGAGGGAAGCTGTGCAGCACATCCCTTGTTCCGCTCGCCACTTCCCTGACTCTTAGGCAAAGCCCATCTCAGCTGGCTTGTAGGCGTGCCTCCGTGCTCAGAAGCAGTCCCGTGGCAAGCAGGATACAGCGGGATGTGTTCTGGGCACGCAGCATGCTGCTTCCCATGCCCGGGACAAACTGCGAGCCGGTGCCTCGCTTGCGCTTCTATCTGCCGAGACTTGGAGCCGATCAGAGCGCACCTTCCCGCTGTGTGTGCTGCTGTCCGCAAACAGCCTCCAAACAAAGCAGGGCGCTAAGGCATGAGAAGTTAGCGTCCCAGGAGGGAATCTGCCTGCGAGGGAAGCTGTGCAGCACATCCCTTGTTCCGCTCGCCACTTCCCTGACTCTTAGGCAAAGCCCATCTCAGCTGGCTTGTAGGCGTGCCTCGGTGCTCAGAAGCAGTCCCGTGGCAAGCAGGATACAGCGGGATGTGTTCTGGGCACGCAGCATGCTGCTTCCCATGCCCGGGACAAACTGCGAGCCGGTGCCTCGCTTGCGCTTCTATCTGCCGAGACTTGGAGCTGGCCAGCGCGCACCTTCCCGCTGTGTGTGCTGCAGTCCGCAAACAGCCTCCAAACAAAGCAGGGCGCTAAGGCATGAGAAGTTAGCGTCCCAGGAGGGAATCTGCCTGCGAGGGAAGCTGTGCAGCACATCCCTTGTTCCGCTCGCCACTTCCCTGACTCTTAGGCAAAGCCCATCTCAGCTGGCTTGTAGGCGTGCCTCCGTGCTCAGAAGCAGTCCCGTGGCAGGCAGGATACAGGGGGATGTATTCTGGGCACGCAGCATGCTGCTTCCCATGCCCGGGACAAACTGCGAGCCGGTGCCTCGCTTGCGCTTCTATCTGCCGAGACTTGGAGCCGATCAGAGCGCACCTTCCCGCTGTGTGTGCTGCTGTCCGCAAACAGCCTCCAAACAAAGCAGGGCGCTAAGGCATGAGAAGTTAGCGTCCCAGGAGGGAATCTGCCTGCGAGGGAAGCTGTGCAGCACATCCCTTGTTCCACTCGCCACTTCCCTGACTCTTAGGCAAAGCCCAGCTCAGCTGGCTTGTAGGCGTGCCTCGGTGCTCAGAAGCAGTCCCGTGGCAGGCAGGATACAGGGGGATGTATTCTGGGCACGCAGCATGCTGCTTCCCATGCCCGGGACAAACTGCGAGCCGGTGCCTCACTTGCGCTTCTATCTGCCGAGACTTGGAGCCGATAAGAGCGCACCTTCCCGCTGTGTGTGCTGCTGTCCGCAAACAGCCTCCAAACAAAGCAGGGCGCTAAGGCATGAGAAGTTAGCGTCCCAGGAGGGAATCTGCCTGCGAGGGAAGCTGTGCAGCACATCCCTTGTTCCACTCGCCACTTCCCTGACTCTTAGGCAAAGCCCATCTCAGCTGGCTTGTAGGCGTGCCTCCGTGCTCAGAAGCAGTCCCGTGGCAGGCAGGATACAGCGGGATGTGTTCTGGGCACGCAGCATTCTGCTTCCCATGCCCGGGACAAACTGCGAGCCGGTGCCTCGCTTGCGCTTCTATCTGCCGAGACTTGGAGCCGATCATAGCGCACCTTCCCGCTGTGTGTGCTGCTGTCCGCAAACAGCCTCCAAACAAAGCAGGGCGCTAAGGCATGAGAAGTTAGCGTTCCAGGAGGGAATCTGCCTGCGAGGGAAGCTGTGCAGCACATCCCTTGTTCCGCTCGCCACTTCCCTGACTCTTAGGCAAAGCCCATCTCAGCTGGCTTGTAGGCGTGCCTCCGTGCTCAGAAGCAGTCCCGTGGCAAGCAGGATACAGCGGGATGTGTTCTGGGCACGCAGCATGCTGCTTCCCATGCCCGGGACAAACTGCGAGCCGGTGCCTCGCTTGCGCTTCTATCTGCCGAGACTTGGAGCCGATCAGAGCGCACCTTCCCGCTGTGTGTGCTGCTGTCCGCAAACAGCCTCCAAACAAAGCAGGGCGCTAAGGCATGAGAAGTTAGCGTCCCAGGAGGGAATCTGCCTGCGAGGGAAGCTGTGCAGCACATCCCTTGTTCCGCTCGCCACTTCCCTGACTCTTAGGCAAAGCCCATCTCAGCTGGCTTGTAGGCGTGCCTCGGTGCTCAGAAGCAGTCCCGTGGCAAGCAGGATACAGCGGGATGTGTTCTGGGCACGCAGCATGCTGCTTCCCATGCCCGGGACAAACTGCGAGCCGGTGCCTCGCTTGCGCTTCTATCTGCCGAGACTTGGAGCTGGCCAGCGCGCACCTTCCCGCTGTGTGTGCTGCAGTCCGCAAACAGCCTCCAAACAAAGCAGGGCGCTAAGGCATGAGAAGTTAGCGTCCCAGGAGGGAATCTGCCTGCGAGGGAAGCTGTGCAGCACATCCCTTGTTCCGCTCGCCACTTCCCTGACTCTTAGGCAAAGCCCATCTCAGCTGGCTTGTAGGCGTGCCTCCGTGCTCAGAAGCAGTCCCGTGGCAGGCAGGATACAGGGGGGATGTATTCTGGGCACGCAGCATGCTGCTTCCCATGCCCGGGACAAACTGCGAGCCGGTGCCTCGCTTGCGCTTCTATCTGCCGAGACTTGGAGCTGGCCAGCGCGCACCTTCCCGCTGTGTGTGCTGCTGTCCGCAAACAGCCTCCAAACAAAGCAGGGCGCTAAGGCATGAGAAGTTAGCGTCCCAGGAGGGAATCTGCCTGCGAGGGAAGCTGTGCAGCACATCCCTTGTTCCGCTCGCCACTTCCCTGACTCTTAGGCAAAGCCCATCTCAGCTGGCTTGTAGGCGTGCCTCCGTGCTCAGAAGCAGTCCCGTGGCAGGCAGGATACAGCGGGATGTCTTCTGGGCACGCAGCATGCTGCTTCCCATGCCCGGGACAAACTGCGAGCCGGTGCCTCGCTTGCGCTTCTATCTGCCGAGACTTGGAGCTGGCCAGCGCGCACCTTCCCACTGTGTGTGCTGCTGTCCGCAAACAGCCTCCAAACAAAGCAGGGCGCTAAGGCATGAGAAGTTAGCGTCCCAGGAGGGAATCTGCCTGCGAGGGAAGCTGTGCAGCACATCCCTTGTTCCGCTCGCCACTTCCCTGACTCTTAGGCAAAGCCCATCTCAGCTGGCTTGTAGGCGTGCCTCCGTGCTCAGAAGCAGTCCCGTGGCAGGCAGGATACAGCGGGATGTATTCTGGGCACGCAGCATGCTGCTTCCCATGCCCGGGACAAACTGCGAGCCGGTGCCTCGCTTGCGCTTCTATCTGCCGAGACTTGGAGCTGGCCAGCGCGCACCTTCCCGCTGTGTGTGCTGCTGTCCGCAAACAGCCTCCAAACAAAGCAGGGCGCTAAGGCATGAGAAGTAAGCATCCCAGGAGGGAATCTGCCTGCGAGGGAAGCTGTGCAGCACATCCCTTGTTCCGCTCGCCACTTCCCTGACTCTTAGGCAAAGCCCATCTCAGCTGGCTTGTAGGCGTGCCTCCGTGCTCAGAAGCAGTCCCGTGGCAAGCAGGATACAGCGGGATGTGTTCTGGGCACGCAGCATGCTGCTTCCCATGCCCGGGACAAACTGCGAGCCGGTGCCTCGCTTGCGCT
This sequence comes from Rhea pennata, assembly GCF_028389875.1. Taxonomy (NCBI): domain Eukaryota; kingdom Metazoa; phylum Chordata; class Aves; order Rheiformes; family Rheidae; genus Rhea; species Rhea pennata. The sequence goes on along the minus strand of NW_026907694.1, from coordinate 377,943 downwards.
TCTATCTGCCGAGACTTGGAGCTGGCCAGCGCGCACCTTCCCGCTGTGTGTGCTGCTGTCCGCAAACAGCCTCCAAACAAAGCAGGGCGCTAAGGCATGAGAAGTTAGCGTCCCAGGAGGGAATCTGCCTGCGAGGGAAGCTGTGCAGCACATCCCTTGTTCCGCTCGCCACTTCCCTGACTCTTAGGCAAAGCCCATCTCAGCTGGCTTGTAGGCGTGCCTCCGTGCTCAGAAGCAGTCCCGTGGCAGGCAGGATACAGCGGGATGTGTTCTGGGCACGCAGCATGCTGCTTCCCATGCCCGGGACAAACTGCGAGCCGGTGCCTCGCTTGCGCTTCTATCTGCCGAGACTTGGAGCTGGCCAGCGCGCACCTTCCCGCTGTGTGTGCTGCTGTCCGCAAACAGCCTCCAAACAAAGCAGGGCGCTAAGGCATGAGAAGTTAGCGTCCCAGGAGGGAATCTGCCTGCGAGGGAAGCTGTGCAGCACATCCCTTGTTCCGCTCGCCACTTCCCTGACTCTTAGGCAAAGCCCATCTCAGCTGGCTTGTAGGCGTGCCTCCGTGCTCAGAAGCAGTCCCGTGGCAGGCAGGATACAGGGGGGATGTATTCTGGGCACGCAGCATGCTGCTTCCCATGCCCGGGACAAACTGCGAGCCGGTGCCTCGCTTGCGCTTCTATCTGCCGAGACTTGGAGCTGGCCAGCGCGCACCTTCCCGCTGTGTGTGCTGCTGTCCGCAAACAGCCTCCAAACAAAGCAGGGCGCTAAGGCATGAGAAGTTAGCGTCCCAGGAGGGAATCTGCCTGCGAGGGAAGCTGTGCAGCACATCCCTTGTTCCGCTCGCCACTTCCCTGACTCTTAGGCAAAGCCCATCTCAGCTGGCTTGTAGGCGTGCCTCCGTGCTCAGAAGCAGTCCCGTGGCAGGCAGGATACAGCGGGATGTCTTCTGGGCACGCAGCATGCTGCTTCCCATGCCCGGGACAAACTGCGAGCCGGTGCCTCGCTTGCGCTTCTATCTGCCGAGACTTGGAGCTGGCCAGCGCGCACCTTCCCACTGTGTGTGCTGCTGTCCGCAAACAGCCTCCAAACAAAGCAGGGCGCTAAGGCATGAGAAGTTAGCGTCCCAGGAGGGAATCTGCCTGCGAGGGAAGCTGTGCAGCACATCCCTTGTTCCGCTCGCCACTTCCCTGACTCTTAGGCAAAGCCCATCTCAGCTGGCTTGTAGGCGTGCCTCCGTGCTCAGAAGCAGTCCCGTGGCAGGCAGGATACAGCGGGATGTATTCTGGGCACGCAGCATGCTGCTTCCCATGCCCGGGACAAACTGCGAGCCGGTGCCTCGCTTGCGCTTCTATCTGCCGAGACTTGGAGCTGGCCAGCGCGCACCTTCCCGCTGTGTGTGCTGCTGTCCGCAAACAGCCTCCAAACAAAGCAGGGCGCTAAGGCATGAGAAGTAAGCATCCCAGGAGGGAATCTGCCTGCGAGGGAAGCTGTGCAGCACATCCCTTGTTCCGCTCGCCACTTCCCTGACTCTTAGGCAAAGCCCATCTCAGCTGGCTTGTAGGCGTGCCTCCGTGCTCAGAAGCAGTCCCGTGGCAAGCAGGATACAGCGGGATGTGTTCTGGGCACGCAGCATGCTGCTTCCCATGCCCGGGACAAACTGCGAGCCGGTGCCTCGCTTGCGCTTCTATCTGCCGAGACTTGGAGCTGGCCAGCGCGCACCTTCCCGCTGTGTGTGCTGCTGTCCGCAAACAGCCTCCAAACAAAGCAGGGCGCTAAGGCATGAGAAGTTAGCGTCCCAGGAGGGAATCTGCCTGCGAGGGAAGCTGTGCAGCACATCCCTTGTTCCGCTCGCCACTTCCCTGACTCTTAGGCAAAGCCCATCTCAGCTGGCTTGTAGGCGTGCCTCCGTGCTCAGAAGCAGTCCCGTGGCAGGCAGGATACAGCGGGATGTGTTCTGGGCACGCAGCATGCTGCTTCCCATGCCCGGGACAAACTGCGAGCCGGTGCCTCGCTTGCGCTTCTATCTGCCGAGACTTGGAGCTGGCCAGCGCGCACCTTCCCGCTGTGTGTGCTGCTGTCCGCAAACAGCCTCCAAACAAAGCAGGGCGCTAAGGCATGAGAAGTTAGCGTCCCAGGAGGGAATCTGCCTGCGAGGGAAGCTGTGCAGCACATCCCTTGTTCCGCTCGCCACTTCCCTGACTCTTAGGCAAAGCCCATCTCAGCTGGCTTGTAGGCGTGCCTCCGTGCTCAGAAGCAGTCCCGTGGCAGGCAGGATACAGCGGGATGTGTTCTGGGCACGCAGCATGCTGCTTCCCATGCCCGGGACAAACTGCGAGCCGGTGCCTCGCTTGCGCTTCTATCTGCCGAGACTTGGAACTGGCCAGCGCGCACCTTCCCGCTGTGTGTGCTGCTGTCCGCAAACAGCCTCCAAACAAAGCAGGGCGCTAAGGCATGAGAAGTAAGCGTCCCAGGAGGGAATCTGCCTGCGAGGGAAGCTGTGCAGCACATCCCTTGTTCCGCTCGCCACTTCCCTGACTCTTAGGCAAAGCCCATCTCAGCTGGCTTGTAGGCGTGCCTCCGTGCTCAGAAGCAGTCCCGTGGCAAGCAGGATACAGCGGGATGTGTTCTGGGCACGCAGCATGCTGCTTCCCATGCCCGGGACAAACTGCGAGCCGGTGCCTCGCTTGCGCTTCTATCTGCCGAGACTTGGAGCTGGCCAGCGCGCACCTTCCCGCTGTGTGTGCTGCTGTCCGCAAACAGCCTCCAAACAAAGCAGGGCGCTAAGGCATGAGAAGTTAGCGTCCCAGGAGGGAATATGCCTGCGAGGGAAGCTGTGCAGCACATCCCTTGTTCCGCTCGCCACTTCCCTGACTCTTAGGCAAAGCCCAGCTCAGCTGGCTTGTAGGCGTGCCTCCGTGCTCAGAAGCAGTCCCGTGGCAAGCAGGATACAGCGGGATGTGTTCTGGGCAGGCAGCATGCTGCTTCCCATGCCCGGGACAAACTGCGAGCCGGTGCCTCGCTTGCGCTTCTATCTGCCGAGACTTGGAGCTGGCCAGCGCGCACCTTCCCGCTGTGTGTGCTGCTGTCCGCAAACAGCTTCCAAACAAAGCAGGGCGCTAAGGCATGAGAAGTTAGCGTCCCAGGAGGGAATCTGCCTGCGAGGGAAGCTGTGCAGCACATCCCTTGTTCCGCTCGCCACTTCCCTGACTCTTAGGCAAAGCCCATCTCAGCTGGCTTGTAGGCGTGCCTCCGTGCTCAGAAGCAGTCCCGTGGCAAGCAGGATACAGCGGGATGTGTTCTGGGCACGCAGCATGCTGCTTCCCATGCCCGGGACAAACTGCGAGCCGGTGCCTCGCTTGCGCTTCTATCTGCCGAGACTTGGAGCTGGCCAGCGCGCACCTTCCCGCTGTGTGTGCTGCTGTCCGCAAACAGCCTCCAAACAAAGCAGGGCGCTAAGGCATGAGAAGTTAGCGTCCCAGGAGGGAATCTGCCTGCGAGGGAAGCTGTGCAGCACATCCCTTGTTCCGCTCGCCACTTCCCTGACTCTTAGGCAAAGCCCATCTCAGCTGGCTTGTAGGCGTGCCTCCGTGCTCAGAAGCAGTCCCGTGGCAAGCAGGATACAGCGGGATGTGTTCTGGGCACGCAGCATGCTGCTTCCCATGCCCGGGACAAACTGCGAGCCGGTGCCTCGCTTGCGCTTCTATCTGCCGAGACTTGGAGCTGGCCAGCGCGCACCTTCCCGCTGTGTGTGCTGCTGTCCGCAAACAGCCTCCAAACAAAGCAGGGCGCTAAGGCATGAGAAGTTAGCGTCCCAGGAGGGAATCTGCCTGCGAGGGAAGCTGTGCAGCACATCCCTTGTTCCGCTCGCCACTTCCCTGACTCTTAGGCAAAGCCCATCTCAGCTGGCTTGTAGGCGTGCCTCCGTGCTCAGAAGCAGTCCCGTGGCAAGCAGGATACAGCGGGATGTGTTCTGGGCACGCAGCATGCTGCTTCCCATGCCCGGGACAAACTGCGAGCCGGTGCCTCGCTTGCGCTTCTATCTGCCGAGACTTGGAGCTGGCCAGCGCGCACCTTCCCGCTGTGTGTGCTGCTGTCCGCAAACAGCCTCCAAACAAAGCAGGGCGCTAAGGCATGAGAAGTTAGCGTCCCAGGAGGGAATCTGCCTGCGAGGGAAGCTGTGCAGCACATCCCTTGTTCCGCTCGCCACTTCCCTGACTCTTAGGCAAAGCCCATCTCAGCTGGCTTGTAGGCGTGCCTCCGTGCTCAGAAGCAGTCCCGTGGCAAGCAGGATACAGCGGGATGTGTTCTGGGCACGCAGCATGCTGCTTCCCATGCCCGGGACAAACTGCGAGCCGGTGCCTCGCTTGCGCTTCTATCTGCCGAGACTTGGAGCTGGCCAGCGCGCACCTTCCCGCTGTGTGTGCTGCTGTCCGCAAACAGCCTCCAAACAAAGCAGGGCGCTAAGGCATGAGAAGTAAGCATCCCAGGAGGGAATCTGCCTGCGAGGGAAGCTGTGCAGCACATCCCTTGTTCCGCTCGCCACTTCCCTGACTCTTAGGCAAAGCCCAGCTCAGCTGGCTTGTAGGCGTGCCTCCGTGCTCAGAAGCAGTCCCGTGGCAAGCAGGATACAGCGGGATGTGTTCTGGGCACGCAGCATGCTGCTTCCCATGCTCGGGACAAACTGCGAGCCGGTGCCTCGCTTGCGCTTCTATCTGCCGAGACTTGGAGCTGGCCAGCGCGCACCTTCCCGCTGTGTGTGCTGCTGTCCGCAAACAGCCTCCAAACAAAGCAGGGCGCTAAGGCATGAGAAGTTAGCGTCCCAGGAGGGAATCTGCCTGCGAGGGAAGCTGTGCAGCACATCCCTTGTTCCGCTCGCCACTTCCCTGACTCTTAGGCAAAGCCCATCTCAGCTGGCTTGTAGGCGTGCCTCGGTGCTCAGAAGCAGTCCCGTGGCAGGCAGGATACAGCGGGATGTGTTCTGGGCACGCAGCATGCTGCTTCCCATGCCCGGGACAAACTGCGAGCCGGTGCCTCGCTTGCGCTTCTATCTGCCGAGACTTGGAGCTGGCCAGCGCGCACCTTCCCGCTGTGTGTGCTGCTGTCCGCAAACAGCCTCCAAACAAAGCAGGGCGCTAAGGCATGAGAAGTTAGCGCCCCAGGAGGGAATCTGCCTGCGAGGGAAGCTGTGCAGCACATCCCTTGTTCCGCTCGCCACTTCCCTGACTCTTAGGCAAAGCCCATCTCAGCTGGCTTGTAGGCGTGCCTCCGTGCTCAGAAGCAGTCCCGTGGCAAGCAGGATACAGCGGGATGTGTTCTGGGCACGCAGCATGCTGCTTCCCATGCCCGGGACAAACTGCGAGCCGGTGCCTCGCTTGCGCTTCTATCTGCCGAGACTTGGAGCTGGCCAGCGCGCACCTTCCCGCTGTGTGTGCTGCTGTCCGCAAACAGCCTCCAAACAAAGCAGGGCGCTAAGGCATGAGAAGTTAGCGTCCCAGGAGGGAATCTGCCTGCGAGGGAAGCTGTGCAGCACATCCCTTGTTCCGCTCGCCACTTCCCTGACTCTTAGGCAAAGCCCATCTCAGCTGGCTTGTAGGCGTGCCTCCGTGCTCAGAAGCAGTCCCGTGGCAGGCAGGATACAGGGGGATGTGTTCTGGGCACACAGCATGCTGCTTCCCATGCCCGGGACAAACTGCGAGCCGGTGCCTCGCTTGCGCTTCTATCTGCCGAGACTTGGAGCTGGCCAGCGCGCACCTTCCCGCTGTGTGTGCTGCTGTCCGCAAACAGCCTCCAAACAAAGCAGGGCGCTAAGGCATGAGAAGTTAGCGTCCCAGGAGGGAATCTGCCTGCGAGGGAAGCTGTGCAGCACATCCCTTGTTCCGCTCGCCACTTCCCTGACTCTTAGGCAAAGCCCATCTCAGCTGGCTTGTAGGCGTGCCTCCGTGCTCAGAAGCAGTCCCGTGGCAGGCAGGATACATGGGGATGTGTTCTGGGCACGCAGCATTCTGCTTCCCATGCCCGGGACAAACTGCGAGCCGGTGCCTCGCTTGCGCTTCTATCTGCCGAGACTTGGAGCTGGCCAGCGCGCACCTTCCCGCTGTGTGTGCTGCTGTCCGCAAACAGCCTCCAAACAAAGCAGGGCGCTAAGGCATGAGAAGTTAGCGTCCCAGGAGGGAATCTGCCTGCGAGGGAAGCTGTGCAGCACATTCCTTGTTCCGCTCGCCACTTCCCTGACTCTTAGGCAAAGCCCATCTCAGCTGGCTTGTAGGCGTGCCTCCGTGCTCAGAAGCAGTCCCGTGGCAGGCAGGATACAGCGGGATGTGTTCTGGGCACACAGCATGCTGCTTCCCATGCCCGGGACAAACTGCGAGCCGGTGCCTCGCTTGCGCTTCTATCTGCCGAGACTTGGAGCTGGCCAGCGCGCACCTTCCCGCTGTGTGTGCTGCTGTCCGCAAACAGCCTCCAAACAAAGCAGGGCGCTAAGGCATGAGAAGTTAGCGTCCCAGGAGGGAATCTGCCTGCGAGGGAAGCTGTGCAGCACATCCCTTGTTCCGCTCGCCACTTCCCTGACTCTTAGGCAAAGCCCATCTCAGCTGGCTTGTAGGCGTGCCTCCGTGCTCAGAAGCAGTCCCGTGGCAGGCAGGATACAGCGGGATGTGTTCTGGGCACGCAGCATGCTGCTTCCCATGCCCGGGACAAACTGCGAGCCGGTGCCTCGCTTGCGCTTCCATCTGCCGAGACTTGGAGCTGGCCAGCGCGCACCTTCCCGCTGTGTGTGCTGCTGTCCGCAAACAGCCTCCAAACAAAGCAGGGCGCTAAGGCATGAGAAGTTAGCGTCCCAGGAGGGAATCTGCCTGCGAGGGAAGCTGTGCAGCACATCCCTTGTTCCGCTCGCCACTTCCCTGACTCTTAGGCAAAGCCCATCTCAGCTGGCTTGTAGGCGTGCCTCCGTGCTCAGAAGCAGTCCCGTGGCAGGCAGGATACAGCGGGATGTATTCTGGGCACGGAGCATGCTGCTTCCCATGCCCGGGACAAACTGCGAGCCGGTGCCTCGCTTGCGCTTCTATCTGCCGAGACTTGGAGCTGGCCAGCGCGCACCTTCCCGCTGTGTGTGCTGCTGTCCGCAAACAGCCTCCAAACAAAGCAGGGCGCTAAGGCATGAGAAGTAAGCATCCCAGGAGGGAATCTGCCTGCGAGGGAAGCTGTGCAGCACATCCCTTGTTCCGCTCGCCACTTCCCTGACTCTTAGGCAAAGCCCATCTCAGCTGGCTTGTAGGCGTGCCTCCGTGCTCAGAAGCAGTCCCGTGGCAAGCAGGATACAGCGGGATGTGTTCTGGGCACGCAGCATGCTGCTTCCCATGCCCGGGACAAACTGCGAGCCGGTGCCTCGCTTGCGCTTCTATCTGCCGAGACTTGGAGCTGGCCAGCGCGCACCTTCCCGCTGTGTGTGCTGCTGTCCGCAAACAGCCTCCAAACAAAGCAGGGCGCTAAGGCATGAGAAGTTAGCGTCCCAGGAGGGAATCTGCCTGCGAGGGAAGCTGTGCAGCACATCCCTTGTTCCGCTCGCCACTTCCCTGACTCTTAGGCAAAGCCCATCTCAGCTGGCTTGTAGGCGTGCCTCCGTGCTCAGAAGCAGTCCCGTGGCAGGCAGGATACAGCGGGATGTATTCTGGGCACGCAGCATGCTGCTTCCCATGCCCGGGACAAACTGCGAGCCGGTGCCTCGCTTGCGCTTCTATCTGCCGAGACTTGGAGCTGGCCAGCGCGCACCTTCCCGCTGTGTGTGCTGCTGTCCGCAAACAGCCTCCAAACAAAGCAGGGCGCTAAGGCATGAGAAGTAAGCATCCCAGGAGGGAATCTGCCTGCGAGGGAAGCTATGCAGCACATCCCTTGTTCCGCTCGCCACTTCCCTGACTCTTAGGCAAAGCCCATCTCAGCTGGCTTGTAGGCGTGCCTCCGTGCTCAGAAGCAGTCCCGTGGCAAGCAGGATACAGCGGGATGTGTTCTGGGCACGCAGCATGCTGCTTCCCATGCCCGGGACAAACTGCGAGCCGGTGCCTCGCTTGCGCTTCTATCTGCCGAGACTTGGAGCTGGCCAGCGCGCACCTTCCCGCTGTGTGTGCTGCTGTCCGCAAACAGCCTCCAAACAAAGCAGGGCGCTAAGGCATGAGAAGTTAGCGTCCCAGGAGGGAATCTGCCTGCGAGGGAAGCTGTGCAGCACATCCCTTGTTCCGCTCGCCACTTCCCTGACTCTTAGGCAAAGCCCATCTCAGCTGGCTTGTAGGCGTGCCTCCGTGCTCAGAAGCAGTCCCGTGGCAGGCAGGATACAGCGGGATGTGTTCTGGGCACGCAGCATGCTGCTTCCCATGCCCGGGACAAACTGCGAGCCGGTGCCTCGCTTGCGCTTCTATCTGCCGAGACTTGGAGCTGGCCAGCGCGCACCTTCCCGCTGTGTGTGCTGCTGTCCGCAAACAGCCTCCAAACAAAGCAGGGCGCTAAGGCATGAGAAGTAAGCATCCCAGGAGGGAATCTGCCTGCGAGGGAAGCTGTGCAGCACATCCCTTGTTCCGCTCGCCACTTCCCTGACTCTTAGGCAAAGCCCATCTCAGCTGGCTTGTAGGCGTGCCTCCGTGCTCAGAAGCAGTCCCGTGGCAAGCAGGATACAGCGGGATGTGTTCTGGGCACACAGCATGCTGCTTCCCATGCCCGGGACAAACTGCGAGCCGGTGCCTCGCTTGCGCTTCTATCTGCCGAGACTTGGAGCTGGCCAGCGCGCACCTTCCCGCTGTGTGTGCTGCTGTCCGCAAACAGCCTCCAAACAAAGCAGGGCGCTAAGGCATGAGAAGTTAGCGTCCCAGGAGGGAATCTGCCTGCGAGGGAAGCTGTGCAGCACATCCCTTGTTCCGCTCGCCACTTCCCTGACTCTTAGGCAAAGCCCATCTCAGCTGGCTTGTAGGCGTGCCTCCGTGCTCAGAAGCAGTCCCGTGGCAGGCAGGATACAGCGGGATGTATTCTGGGCACGCAGCATGCTGCTTCCCATGCCCGGGACAAACTGCGAGCCGGTGCCTCGCTTGCGCTTCTATCTGCCGAGACTTGGAGCTGGCCAGCGCGCACCTTCCCGCTGTGTGTGCTGCTGTCCGCAAACAGCCTCCAAACAAAGCAGGGCGCTAAGGCATGAGAAGTAAGCATCCCAGGAGGGAATCTGCCTGCGAGGGAAGCTGTGCAGCACATCCCTTGTTCCGCTCGCCACTTCCCTGACTCTTAGGCAAAGCCCATCTCAGCTGGCTTGTAGGCGTGCCTCCGTGCTCAGAAGCAGTCCCGTGGCAGGCAGGATACAGCGGGATGTATTCTGGGCACGCAGCATGCTGCTTCCCATGCCCGGGACAAACTGCGAGCCGGTGCCTCACTTGCGCTTCTATCTGCCGAGACTTGGAGCCGATCAGAGCGCACCTTCCCGCTGTGTGTGCTGCTGTCCGCAAACAGCCTCCAAACAAAGCAGGGCGCTAAAGCATGAGAAGTTAGCGTCCCAGGAGGGAATCTGCCTGCGAGGGAAGCTGTGCAGCACATCCCTTGTTCCGCTCGCCACTTCCCTGACTCTTAGGCAAAGCCCAGCTCAGCTGGCTTGTAGGCGTGCCTCCGTGCTCAGAAGCAGTCCCGTGGCAAGCAGGATACAGCGGATGTGTTCTGGGCACGCAGCATGCTGCTTCCCATGCCCGGGACAAACTGCGAGCCGGTGCCTCGCTTGCGCTTCTATCTGCCGAGACTTGGAGCTGGCCAGCGCGCACCTTCCCGCTGTGTGTGCTGCTGTCCGCAAACAGCCTCCAAACAAAGCAGGGCGCTAAGGCATGAGAAGTTAGCGTCCCAGGAGGGAATATGCCTGCGAGGGAAGCTGTGCAGCACATCCCTTGTTCCGCTCGCCACTTCCCTGACTCTTAGGCAAAGCCCATCTCAGCTGGCTTGTAGGCGTGCCTCCGTGCTCAGAAGCAGTCCCGTGGCAAGCAGGATACAGCGGGATGTGTTCTGGGCACGCAGCATGCTGCTTCCCATGCCCGGGACAAACTGCGAGCCGGTGCCTCGCTTGCGCTTCTATCTGCCGAGACTTGGAGCTGGCCAGCGCGCACCTTCCCGCTGTGTGTGCTGCTGTCCGCAAACAGCCTCCAAACAAAGCAGGGCGCTAAGGCATGAGAAGTTAGCGTCCCAGGAGGGAATCTGCCTGCGAGGGAAGCTGTGCAGCACATCCCTTGTTCCGCTCGCCACTTCCCTGACTCTTAGGCAAAGCCCATCTCAGCTGGCTTGTAGGCGTGCCTCCGTGCTCAGAAGCAGTCCCGTGGCAAGCAGGATACAGCGGGATGTGTTCTGGGCACGCAGCATGCTGCTTCCCATGCCCGGGACAAACTGCGAGCCGGTGCCTCGCTTGCGCTTCTATCTGCCGAGACTTGGAGCCGATAAGAGCGCACCTTCCCGCTGTGTGTGCTGCTGTCCGCAAACAGCCTCCAAACAAAGCAGGGCGCTAAGGCATGAGAAGTTAGCGTCCCAGGAGGGAATCTGCCTGCAAGGGAAGCTGTGCAGCACATCCCTTGTTCCGCTCGCCACTTCCCTGACTCTTAGGCAAAGCCCATCTCAGCTGGCTTGTAGGCGTGCCTCCGTGCTCAGAAGCAGTCCCGTGGCAGGCAGGATACAGCGGGATGTGTTCTGGGCACGCAGCATGCTGCTTCCCATGCCCGGGACAAACTGCGAGCCGGTGCCTCGCTTGCGCTTCTATCTGCCGAGACTTGGAGCTGGCCAGCGCGCACCTTCCCGCTGTGTGTGTTGCTGTCCGCAAACAGCCTCCAAACAAAGCAGGGCGCTAAGGCATGAGAAGTTAGCGTCCCAGGAGGGAATCTGCCTGCGAGGGAAGCTGTGCAGCACATCCCTTGTTCCGCTCGCCACTTCCCTGACTCTTAGGCAAAGCCCATCTCAGCTGACTTGTAGGCGTGCCTCCGTGCTCAGAAGCAGTCCCGTGGCAAGCAGGATACAGCGGGATGTGTTCTGGGCACGCAGCATGCTGCTTCCCATGCCCGGGACAAACTGCGAGCCGGTGCCTCGCTTGCGCTTCTATCTGCCGAGACTTGGAGCTGGCCAGCGTGCACCTTCCCGCTGTGTGTGCTGCTGTCCGCAAACAGCCTCCAAACAAAGCAGGGCGCTAAGGCATGAGAAGTTAGCGTCCCAGGAGGGAATCTGCCTGCGAGGGAAGCTGTGCAGCACATCCCTTGTTCCGCTCGCCACTTCCCTGACTCTTAGGCAAAGCCCAGCTCAGCTGGCTTGTAGGCGTGCCTCGGTGCTCAGAAGCAGTCCCGTGGCAAGCAGGATACAGCGGGATGTGTTCTGGGCACGCAGCATGCTGCTTCCCATGCCCGGGACAAACTGCGAGCCGGTGCCTCGCTTGCGCTTCTATCTGCCGAGACTTGGAGCTGGCCAGCGCGCACCTTCCCGCTGTGTGTGCTGCTGTCCGCAAACAGCCTCCAAACAAAGCAGGGCGCTAAGGCATGAGAAGTTAGTGTCCCAGGAGGGAATCTGCCTGCGAGGGAAGCTGTGCAGCACATCCCTTGTTCCGCTCGCCACTTCCCTGACTCTTAGGCAAAGCCCATCTCAGCTGGCTTGTAGGCGTGCCTCCGTGCTCAGAAGCAGTCCCGTGGCAGGCAGGATACAGCGGGATGTATTCTGGGCACGCAGCATGCTGCTTCCCATGCTCGGGACAAACTGCGAGCCGGTGCCTCGCTTGCGCTTCTATCTGCCGAGACTTGGAGCTGGCCAGCGCGCACCTTCCCGCTGTGTGTGCTGCTGTCCGCAAACAGCCTCCAAACAAAGCAGGGCGCTAAGGCATGAGAAGTAAGCATCCCAGGAGGGAATCTGCCTGCGAGGGAAGCTGTGCAGCACATCCCTTGTTCCGCTCGCCACTTCCCTGACTCTTAGGCAAAGCCCATCTCAGCTGGCTTGTAGGCGTGCCTCCGTGCTCAGAAGCAGTCCCGTGGCAAGCAGGATACAGCGGGATGTGTTCTGGGCACGCAGCATGCTGCTTCCCATGCCCGGGACAAACTGCGAGCCGGTGCCTCGCTTGCGCTTCTATCTGCCGAGACTTGGAGCTGGCCAGCGCGCACCTTCCCGCTGTGTGTGCTGCTGTCCCGCAAACAGCCTCCAAACAAAGCAGGGCGCTAAGGCATGAGAAGTTAGCGTCCCAGGAGGGAATCTGCCTGCGAGGGAAGCTGTGCAGCACATCCCTTGTTCCACTCGCCACTTCCCTGACTCTTAGCAAAGCCCATCTCAGCTGGCTTGTAGGCGTGCCTCCGTGCTCAGAAGCAGTCCCGTGGCAGGCAGGATACAGCGGGATGTATTCTGGGCACGCAGCATGCTGCTTCCCATGCCCGGGACAAACTGCGAGCCGGTGCCTCACTTGCGCTTCTATCTGCCGAGACTTGGAGCCGATCAGAGCGCACCTTCCCGCTGTGTGTGCTGCTGTCCGCAAACAGCCTCCAAACAAAGCAGGGCGCTAAAGCATGAGAAGTTAGCGCCCCAGGAGGGAATCTGCCTGCGAGGGAAGCTGTGCAGCACATCCCTTGTTCCGCTCGCCACTTCCCTGACTCTTAGGCAAAGCCCATCTCAGCTGGCTTGTAGGCGTGCCTCGGTGCTCAGAAGCAGTCCCGTGGCAAGCAGGATACAGCGGGATGTGTTCTGGGCACGCAGCATGCTGCTTCCCATGCCCGGGACAAACTGCGAGCCGGTGCCTCGCTTGCGCTTCTATCTGCCGAGACTTGGAGCTGGCCAGCGCGCACCTTCCCGCTGTGTGTGCTGCTGTCCGCAAACAGCCTCCAAACAAAGCAGGGCGCTAAGGCATGAGAAGTTAGTGTCCCAGGAGGGAATCTGCCTGCGAGGGAAGCTGTGCAGCACATCCCTTGTTCCGCTCGCCACTTCCCTGACTCTTAGGCAAAGCCCATCTCAGCTGACTTGTAGGCGTGCCTCCGTGCTCAGAAGCAGTCCCGTGGCAGGCAGGATACAGCGGGATGTATTCTGGGCACGCAGCATGCTGCTTCCCATGCTCGGGACAAACTGCGAGCCGGTGCCTCGCTTGCGCTTCTATCTGCCGAGACTTGGAGCTGGCCAGCGCGCACCTTCCCGCTGTGTGTGCTGCTGTCCGCAAACAGCCTCCAAACAAAGCAGGGCGCTAAGGCATGAGAAGTAAGCATCCCAGGAGGGAATCTGCCTGCGAGGGAAGCTGTGCAGCACATCCCTTGTTCCGCTCGCCACTTCCCTGACTCTTAGGCAAAGCCCATCTCAGCTGGCTTGTAGGCGTGCCTCGGTGCTCAGAAGCAGTCCCGTGGCAAGCAGGATACAGCGGGATGTGTTCTGGGCACGCAGCATGCTGCTTCCCATGCCCGGGACAAACTGCGAGCCGGTGCCTCGCTTGCGCTTCTATCTGCCGAGACTTGGAGCTGGCCAGCGCGCACCTTGCCGCTGTGTGTGCTGCTGTCCGCAAACAGCCTCCAAACAAAGCAGGGCGCTAAGGCATGAGAAGTTAGCGTCCCAGGAGGGAATCTGCCTGCGAGGGAAGCTGTGCAGCACATCCCTTGTTCCACTCGCCACTTCCCTCACTCTTAGGCAAAGCCCATCTCAGCTGGCTTGTAGGCGTGCCTCCGTGCTCAGAAGCAGTCCCGTGGCAGGCAGGATACAGGGGGATGTGTTCTGGGCACGCAGCATGCTGCTTCCCATGCCCGGGACAAACTGCGAGCCGGTGCCTCGCTTGCGCTTCTATCTGCCGAGACTTGGAGCTGGCCAGCGCGCACCTTCCCGCTGTGTGTGCTGCTGTCCGCAAACAGCCTCCAAACAAAGCAGGGCGCTAAGGCATGAGAAGTTAGCGTCCCAGGAGGGAATCTGCCTGCGAGGGAAGCTGTGCAGCACATCCCTTGTTCCGCTCGCCACTTCCCTGACTCTTAGGCAAAGCCCATCTCAGCTGGCTTGTAGGCGTGCCTCCGTGCTCAGAAGCAGTCCCGTGGCAAGCAGGATACAGCGGGATGTGTTCTGGGCACACAGCATGCTGCTTCCCATGCCCGGGACAAACTGCGAGCCGGTGCCTCGCTTGCGCTTCTATCTGCCGAGACTTGGAGCTGGCCAGCGCGCACCTTGCCGCTGTGTGTGCTGCTGTCCGCAAACAGCCTCCAAACAAAGCAGGGCGCTAAGGCATGAGAAGTTAGTGTCCCAGGAGGGAATCTGCCTGCGAGGGAAGCTGTGCAGCACATCCCTTGTTCCGCTCGCCACTTCCCTGACTCTTAGGCAAAGCCCATCTCAGCTGGCTTGTAGGCGTGCCTCCGTGCTCAGAAGCAGTCCCGTGGCAGGCAGGATACAGCGGGATGTATTCTGGGCACGCAGCATGCTGCTTCCCATGCCCGGGACAAACTGCGAGCCGGTGCCTCGCTTGCGCTTCTATGTGCCGAGACTTGGAGCTGGCCAGCGCGCACCTTCCCGCTGTGTGTGCTGCTGTCCGCAAACAGCCTCCAAACAAAGCAGGGCGCTAAGGCATGAGAAGTAAGCATCCCAGGAGGGAATCTGCCTGCGAGGGAAGCTGTGCAGCACATCCCTTGTTCCGCTCGCCACTTCCCTGACTCTTAGGCAAAGCCCATCTCAGCTGGCTTGTAGGCGTGCCTCCGTGCTCAGAAGCAGTCCCGTGGCAAGCAGGATACAGCGGGATGTGTTCTGGGCACGCAGCATGCTGCTTCCCATGCCCGGGACAAACCGCGAGCCGGTGCCTCGCTTGCGCTTCTATCTGCCGAGACTTGGAGCTGGCCAGCGCGCACCTTCCCGCTGTGTGTGCTGCTGTCCGCAAACAGCCTCCAAACAAAGCAGGGCGCTAAGGCATGAGAAGTTAGCGTCCCAGGAGGGAATCTGCCTGCGAGGGAAGCTGTGCAGCACATCCCTTGTTCCGCTCGCCACTTCCCTGACTCTTAGGTAAAGCCCATCTCAGCTGGCTTGTAGGCGTGCCTCCGTGCTCAGAAGCAGTCCCGTGGCAAGCAGGATACAGCGGGATGTGTTCTGGGCACGCAGCATTCTGCTTCCCATGCCCGGGACAAACTGCGAGCCGGTGCCTCGCTTGCGCTTCTATCTGCCGAGACTTGGAGCCGATCAGAGCGCACCTTCCCGCTGTGTGTGCTGCTGTCCGCAAACAGCCTCCAAACAAAGCAGGGCGCTAAGGCATGAGAAGTTAGCGTCCCAGGAGGGAATCTGCCTGCAAGGGAAGCTGTGCAGCACATCCCTTGTTCCACTCGCCACTTCCCTCACTCTTAGGCAAAGCCCATCTCAGCTGGCTTGTAGGCGTGCCTCCGTGCTCAGAAGCAGTCCCGTGGCAGGCAGGATACAGGGGGATGTATTCTGGGCACGCAGCATGCTGCTTCCCATGCCCGGGACAAACTGCGAGCCGGTGCCTCCCTTGCGCTTCTATCTGCCGAGACTTGGAGCCGATCAGAGCGCACCTTCCCGCTGTGTGTGCTGCTGTCCGCAAACAGCCTCCAAACAAAGCAGGGCGCTAAGGCATGAGAAGTAAGCATCCTAGGAGGGAATCTGCCTGCGAGGGAAGCTGTGCAGCACATTCCTTGTTCCGCTCGCCACTTCCCTGACTCTTGGGCAAAGCCCATCTCAGCTGGCTTGTAGGCGTGCCTCCGTGCTCAGAAGCAGTCCCGTGGCAGGCAGGATACAGGGGGATGTGTTCTGGGCACACAGCATGCTGCTTCCCATGCCCGGGACAAACTGCGAGCCGGTGCCTCGCTTGCGCTTCTATCTGCCGAGACTTGGAGCTGGCCAGCGCGCACCTTCCCGCTGTGTGTGCTGCTGTCCGCAAACAGCCTCCAAACAAAGCAGGGCGCTAAGGCATGAGAAGTTAGCGTCCCAGGAGGGAATCTGCCTGCGAGGGAAGCTGTGCAGCACATCCCTTGTTCCGCTCGCCACTTCCCTGACTCTTAGGCAAAGCCCATCTCAGCTGGCTTGTAGGCGTGCCTCCGTGCTCAGAAGCAGTCCCGTGGCAGGCAGGATACATGGGGATGTGTTCTGGGCACGCAGCATTCTGCTTCCCATGCCCGGGACAAACTGCGAGCCGGTGCCTCGCTTGCGCTTCTATCTGCCGAGACTTGGAGCCGATCAGAGCGCACCTTCCCGCTGTGTGTGCTGCTGTCCGCAAACAGCCTCCAAACAAAGCAGGGCGCTAAGGCATGAGAAGTTAGCGTCCCAGGAGGGAATCTGCCTGCGAGGGAAGCTGTGCAGCACATCCCTTGTTCCACTCGACACTTCCCTGACTCTTAGGCAAAGCCCAGCTCAGCTGGCTTGTAGGCGTGCCTCCGTGCTCAGAAGCAGTCCCGTGGCAAGCAGGATACAGCGGGATGTGTTCTGGGCACGCAGCATGCTGCTTCCCATGCCCGGGACAAACTGCGAGCCGGTGCCTCGCTTGCGCTTCTATCTGCCGAGACTTGGAGCTGGCCAGCGCGCACCTTCCCGCTGTGTGTGCTGCTGTCCGCAAACAGCCTCCAAACAAAGCAGGGCGCTAAGGCATGAGAAGTTAGCGTCCCAGGAGGGAATCTGCCTGCGAGGGAAGCTGTGCAGCACATTCCTTGTTCCGCTCGCCACTTCCCTGACTCTTAGGCAAAGCCCATCTCAGCTGGCTTGTAGGCGTGCCTCCGTGCTCAGAAGCAGTCCCGTGGCAGGCAGGATACAGCGGGATGTGTTCTGGGCACACAGCATGCTGCTTCCCATGCCCGGGACAAACTGCGAGCCGGTGCCTCGCTTGCGCTTCTATCTGCCGAGACTTGGAGCTGGCCAGCGCGCACCTTCCCGCTGTGTGTGCTGCTGTCCGCAAACAGCCTCCAAACAAAGCAGGGCGCTAAGGCATGAGAAGTTAGCGTCCCAGGAGGGAATCTGCCTGCGAGGGAAGCTGTGCAGCACATCCCTTGTTCCGCTCGCCACTTCCCTGACTCTTAGGCAAAGCCCATCTCAGCTGGCTTGTAGGCGTGCCTCCGTGCTCAGAAGCAGTCCCGTGGCAGGCAGGATACAGCGGGATGTGTTCTGGGCACGCAGCATGCTGCTTCCCATGCCCGGGACAAACTGCGAGCCGGTGCCTCGCTTGCGCTTCTATCTGCCGAGACTTGGAGCTGGCCAGCGCGCACCTTCCCGCTGTGTGTGCTGCTGTCCGCAAACAGCCTCCAAACAAAGCAGGGCGCTAAGGCATGAGAAGTAAGCATCCCAGGAGGGAATCTGCCTGCGAGGGAAGCTGTGCAGCACATCCCTTGTTCCGCTCGCCACTTCCCTGACTCTTAGGCAAAGCCCATCTCAGCTGGCTTGTAGGCGTGCCTCGGTGCTCAGAAGCAGTCCCGTGGCAAGCAGGATACAGCGGGATGTGTTCTGGGCACGCAGCATGCTGCTTCCCATGCCCGGGACAAACTGCGAGCCGGTGCCTCGCTTGCGCTTCTATCTGCCGAGACTTGGAGCTGGCCAGCGCGCACCTTGCCGCTGTGTGTGCTGCTGTCCGCAAACAGCCTCCAAACAAAGCAGGGCGCTAAGGCATGAGAAGTTAGCGTCCCAGGAGGGAATCTGCCTGCGAGGGAAGCTGTGCAGCACATCCCTTGTTCCACTCGCCACTTCCCTCACTCTTAGGCAAAGCCCATCTCAGCTGGCTTGTAGGCGTGCCTCCGTGCTCAGAAGCAGTCCCGTGGCAGGCAGGATACAGGGGGATGTGTTCTGGGCACGCAGCATGCTGCTTCCCATGCCCGGGACAAACTGCGAGCCGGTGCCTCGCTTGCGCTTCTATCTGCCGAGACTTGGAGCTGGCCAGCGCGCACCTTCCCGCTGTGTGTGCTGCTGTCCGCAAACAGCCTCCAAACAAAGCAGGGCGCTAAGGCATGAGAAGTTAGCGTCCCAGGAGGGAATCTGCCTGCGAGGGAAGCTGTGCAGCACATCCCTTGTTCCGCTCGCCACTTCCCTGACTCTTAGGCAAAGCCCATCTCAGCTGGCTTGTAGGCGTGCCTCCGTGCTCAGAAGCAGTCCCGTGGCAAGCAGGATACAGCGGGATGTGTTCTGGGCACACAGCATGCTGCTTCCCATGCCCGGGACAAACTGCGAGCCGGTGCCTCGCTTGCGCTTCTATCTGCCGAGACTTGGAGCTGGCCAGCGCGCACCTTGCCGCTGTGTGTGCTGCTGTCCGCAAACAGCCTCCAAACAAAGCAGGGCGCTAAGGCATGAGAAGTTAGTGTCCCAGGAGGGAATCTGCCTGCGAGGGAAGCTGTGCAGCACATCCCTTGTTCCGCTCGCCACTTCCCTGACTCTTAGGCAAAGCCCATCTCAGCTGGCTTGTAGGCGTGCCTCCGTGCTCAGAAGCAGTCCCGTGGCAGGCAGGATACAGCGGGATGTATTCTGGGCACGCAGCATGCTGCTTCCCATGCCCGGGACAAACTGCGAGCCGGTGCCTCGCTTGCGCTTCTATGTGCCGAGACTTGGAGCTGGCCAGCGCGCACCTTCCCGCTGTGTGTGCTGCTGTCCGCAAACAGCCTCCAAACAAAGCAGGGCGCTAAGGCATGAGAAGTAAGCATCCCAGGAGGGAATCTGCCTGCGAGGGAAGCTGTGCAGCACATCCCTTGTTCCGCTCGCCACTTCCCTGACTCTTAGGCAAAGCCCATCTCAGCTGGCTTGTAGGCGTGCCTCCGTGCTCAGAAGCAGTCCCGTGGCAAGCAGGATACAGCGGGATGTGTTCTGGGCACGCAGCATGCTGCTTCCCATGCCCGGGACAAACCGCGAGCCGGTGCCTCGCTTGCGCTTCTATCTGCCGAGACTTGGAGCTGGCCAGCGCGCACCTTCCCGCTGTGTGTGCTGCTGTCCGCAAACAGCCTCCAAACAAAGCAGGGCGCTAAGGCATGAGAAGTTAGCGTCCCAGGAGGGAATCTGCCTGCGAGGGAAGCTGTGCAGCACATCCCTTGTTCCGCTCGCCACTTCCCTGACTCTTAGGTAAAGCCCATCTCAGCTGGCTTGTAGGCGTGCCTCCGTGCTCAGAAGCAGTCCCGTGGCAGGCAGGATACAGCGGGATGTGTTCTGGGCACGCAGCATTCTGCTTCCCATGCCCGGGACAAACTGCGAGCCGGTGCCTCGCTTGCGCTTCTATCTGCCGAGACTTGGAGCCGATCAGAGCGCACCTTCCCGCTGTGTGTGCTGCTGTCCGCAAACAGCCTCCAAACAAAGCAGGGCGCTAAGGCATGAGAAGTTAGCGTCCCAGGAGGGAATCTGCCTGCGAGGGAAGCTGTGCAGCACATCCCTTGTTCCACTCGCCACTTCCCTCACTCTTAGGCAAAGCCCATCTCAGCTGGCTTGTAGGCGTGCCTCCGTGCTCAGAAGCAGTCCCGTGGCAGGCAGGATACAGGGGGATGTATTCTGGGCACGCAGCATGCTGCTTCCCATGCCCGGGACAAACTGCGAGCCGGTGCCTCCCTTGCGCTTCTATCTGCCGAGACTTGGAGCCGATCAGAGCGCACCTTCCCGCTGTGTGTGCTGCTGTCCGCAAACAGCCTCCAAACAAAGCAGGGCGCTAAGGCATGAGAAGTAAGCATCCTAGGAGGGAATCTGCCTGCGAGGGAAGCTGTGCAGCACATTCCTTGTTCCGCTCGCCACTTCCCTGACTCTTGGGCAAAGCCCATCTCAGCTGGCTTGTAGGCGTGCCTCCGTGCTCAGAAGCAGTCCCGTGGCAGGCAGGATACAGGGGGATGTGTTCTGGGCACACAGCATGCTGCTTCCCATGCCCGGGACAAACTGCGAGCCGGTGCCTCGCTTGCGCTTCTATCTGCCGAGACTTGGAGCTGGCCAGCGCGCACCTTCCCGCTGTGTGTGCTGCTGTCCGCAAACAGCCTCCAAACAAAGCAGGGCGCTAAGGCATGAGAAGTTAGCGTCCCAGGAGGGAATCTGCCTGCGAGGGAAGCTGTGCAGCACATCCCTTGTTCCGCTCGCCACTTCCCTGACTCTTAGGCAAAGCCCATCTCAGCTGGCTTGTAGGCGTGCCTCCGTGCTCAGAAGCAGTCCCGTGGCAGGCAGGATACATGGGGATGTGTTCTGGGCACGCAGCATTCTGCTTCCCATGCCCGGGACAAACTGCGAGCCGGTGCCTCGCTTGCGCTTCTATCTGCCGAGACTTGGAGCCGATCAGAGCGCACCTTCCCGCTGTGTGTGCTGCTGTCCGCAAACAGCCTCCAAACAAAGCAGGGCGCTAAGGCATGAGAAGTTAGCGTCCCAGGAGGGAATCTGCCTGCGAGGGAAGCTGTGCAGCACATCCCTTGTTCCACTCGACACTTCCCTGACTCTTAGGCAAAGCCCAGCTCAGCTGGCTTGTAGGCGTGCCTCCGTGCTCAGAAGCAGTCCCGTGGCAAGCAGGATACAGCGGGATGTGTTCTGGGCACGCAGCATGCTGCTTCCCATGCCCGGGACAAACTGCGAGCCGGTGCCTCGCTTGCGCTTCTATCTGCCGAGACTTGGAGCTGGCCAGCGCGCACCTTCCCGCTGTGTGTGCTGCTGTCCGCAAACAGCCTCCAAACAAAGCAGGGCGCTAAGGCATGAGAAGTTAGCGTCCCAGGAGGGAATCTGCCTGCGAGGGAAGCTGTGCAGCACATTCCTTGTTCCGCTCGCCACTTCCCTGACTCTTAGGCAAAGCCCATCTCAGCTGGCTTGTAGGCGTGCCTCCGTGCTCAGAAGCAGTCCCGTGGCAGGCAGGATACAGCGGGATGTGTTCTGGGCACACAGCATGCTGCTTCCCATGCCCGGGACAAACTGCGAGCCGGTGCCTCGCTTGCGCTTCTATCTGCCGAGACTTGGAGCTGGCCAGCGCGCACCTTCCCGCTGTGTGTGCTGCTGTCCGCAAACAGCCTCCAAACAAAGCAGGGCGCTAAGGCATGAGAAGTTAGCGTCCCAGGAGGGAATCTGCCTGCGAGGGAAGCTGTGCAGCACATCCCTTGTTCCGCTCGCCACTTCCCTGACTCTTAGGCAAAGCCCATCTCAGCTGGCTTGTAGGCGTGCCTCCGTGCTCAGAAGCAGTCCCGTGGCAGGCAGGATACAGCGGGATGTGTTCTGGGCACGCAGCATGCTGCTTCCCATGCCCGGGACAAACTGCGAGCCGGTGCCTCGCTTGCGCTTCTATCTGCCGAGACTTGGAGCTGGCCAGCGCGCACCTTCCCGCTGTGTGTGCTGCTGTCCGCAAACAGCCTCCAAACAAAGCAGGGCGCTAAGGCATGAGAAGTTAGCGTCCCAGGAGGGAATCTGCCTGCGAGGGAAGCTGTGCAGCACATCCCTTGTTCCGCTCGCCACTTCCCTGACTCTTAGGCAAAGCCCATCTCAGCTGGCTTGTAGGCGTGCCTCCGTGCTCAGAAGCAGTCCCGTGGCAGGCAGGATACAGCGGGATGTATTCTGGGCACGGAGCATGCTGCTTCCCATGCCCGGGACAAACTGCGAGCCGGTGCCTCGCTTGCGCTTCTATCTGCCGAGACTTGGAGCTGGCCAGCGCGCACCTTCCCGCTGTGTGTGCTGCTGTCCGCAAACAGCCTCCAAACAAAGCAGGGCGCTAAGGCATGAGAAGTAAGCATCCCAGGAGGGAATCTGCCTGCGAGGGAAGCTGTGCAGCACATCCCTTGTTCCGCTCGCCACTTCCCTGACTCTTAGGCAAAGCCCATCTCAGCTGGCTTGTAGGCGTGCCTCCGTGCTCAGAAGCAGTCCCGTGGCAAGCAGGATACAGCGGGATGTGTTCTGGGCACGCAGCATGCTGCTTCCCATGCCCGGGACAAACTGCGAGCCGGTGCCTCGCTTGCGCTTCTATCTGCCGAGACTTGGAGCTGGCCAGCGCGCACCTTCCCGCTGTGTGTGCTGCTGTCCGCAAACAGCCTCCAAACAAAGCAGGGCGCTAAGGCATGAGAAGTTAGCGTCCCAGGAGGGAATCTGCCTGCGAGGGAAGCTGTGCAGCACATCCCTTGTTCCGCTCGCCACTTCCCTGACTCTTAGGCAAAGCCCATCTCAGCTGGCTTGTAGGCGTGCCTCCGTGCTCAGAAGCAGTCCCGTGGCAGGCAGGATACAGCGGGATGTGTTCTGGGCACGCAGCATGCTGCTTCCCATGCCCGGGACAAACTGCGAGCCGGTGCCTCGCTTGCGCTTCTATCTGCCGAGACTTGGAGCTGGCCAGCGCGCACCTTCCCGCTGTGTGTGCTGCTGTCCGCAAACAGCTTCCAAACAAAGCAGGGCGCTAAGGCATGAGAAGTTAGCGTCCCAGGAGGGAATCTGCCTGCGAGGGAAGCTGTGCAGCACATCCCTTGTTCCGCTCGCCACTTCCCTGACTCTTAGGCAAAGCCCATCTCAGCTGGCTTGTAGGCGTGCCTCCGTGCTCAGAAGCAGTCCCGTGGCAAGCAGGATACAGCGGGATGTGTTCTGGGCACGCAGCATGCTGCTTCCCATGCCCGGGACAAACTGCGAGCCGGTGCCTCGCTTGCGCTTCTATCTGCCGAGACTTGGAGCTGGCCAGCGCGCACCTTCCCGCTGTGTGTGCTGCTGTCCGCAAACAGCCTCCAAACAAAGCAGGGCGCTAAGGCATGAGAAGTTAGCGTCCCAGGAGGGAATCTGCCTGCGAGGGAAGCTGTGCAGCACATCCCTTGTTCCGCTCGCCACTTCCCTGACTCTTAGGCAAAGCCCATCTCAGCTGGCTTGTAGGCGTGCCTCCGTGCTCAGAAGCAGTCCCGTGGCAGGCAGGATACAGCGGGATGTATTCTGGGCACGCAGCATGCTGCTTCCCATGCCCGGGACAAACTGCGAGCCGGTGCCTCGCTTGCGCTTCTATCTGCCGAGACTTGGAGCTGGCCAGCGCGCACCTTCCCGCTGTGTGTGCTGCTGTCCGCAAACAGCCTCCAAACAAAGCAGGGCGCTAAGGCATGAGAAGTAAGCATCCCAGGAGGGAATCTGCCTGCGAGGGAAGCTATGCAGCACATCCCTTGTTCCGCTCGCCACTTCCCTGACTCTTAGGCAAAGCCCATCTCAGCTGGCTTGTAGGCGTGCCTCCGTGCTCAGAAGCAGTCCCGTGGCAGGCAGGATACAGCGGGATGTATTCTGGGCACGCAGCATGCTGCTTCCCATGCCCGGGACAAACTGCGAGCCGGTGCCTCGCTTGCGCTTCTATCTGCCGAGACTTGGAGCTGGCCAGCGCGCACCTTCCCGCTGTGTGTGCTGCTGTCCGCAAACAGCCTCCAAACAAAGCAGGGCGCTAAGGCATGAGAAGTAAGCATCCCAGGAGGGAATCTGCCTGCGAGGGAAGCTGTGCAGCACATCCCTTGTTCCGCTCGCCACTTCCCTGACTCTTAGGCAAAGCCCATCTCAGCTGGCTTGTAGGCGTGCCTCCGTGCTCAGAAGCAGTCCCGTGGCAAGCAGGATACAGCGGGATGTGTTCTGGGCACGCAGCATGCTGCTTCCCATGCCCGGGACAAACTGCGAGCCGGTGCCTCGCTTGCGCTTCTATGTGCCGAGACTTGGAGCTGGCCAGCGCGCACCTTCCCGCTGTGTGTGCTGCTGTCCGCAAACAGCCTCCAAACAAAGCAGGGCGCTAAGGCATGAGAAGTTAGCGTCCCAGGAGGGAATATGCCTGCGAGGGAAGCTGTGCAGCACATCCCTTGTTCCGCTCGCCACTTCCCTGACTCTTAGGCAAAGCCCATCTCAGCTGGCTTGTAGGCGTGCCTCCGTGCTCAGAAGCAGTCCCGTGGCAAGCAGGATACAGCGGGATGTGTTCTGGGCACGCAGCATGCTGCTTCCCATGCCCGGGACAAACTGCGAGCCGGTGCCTCGCTTGCGCTTCTATCTGCCGAGACTTGGAGCTGGCCAGCGCGCACCTTCCCGCTGTGTGTGCTGCTGTCCGCAAACAGCTTCCAAACAAAGCAGGGCGCTAAGGCATGAGAAGTTAGCGTCCCAGGAGGGAATCTGCCTGCGAGGGAAGCTGTGCAGCACATCCCTTGTTCCGCTCGCCACTTCCCTGACTCTTAGGCAAAGCCCATCTCAGCTGGCTTGTAGGCGTGCCTCCGTGCTCAGAAGCAGTCCCGTGGCAAGCAGGATACAGCGGGATGTGTTCTGGGCACGCAGCATGCTGCTTCCCATGCCCGGGACAAACTGCGAGCCGGTGCCTCGCTTGCGCTTCTATCTGCCGAGACTTGGAGCTGGCCAGCGCGCACCTTCCCGCTGTGTGTGCTGCTGTCCGCAAACAGCCTCCAAACAAAGCAGGGCGCTAAGGCATGAGAAGTTAGCGTCCCAGGAGGGAATCTGCCTGCGAGGGAAGCTGTGCAGCACATCCCTTGTTCCGCTCGCCACTTCCCTGACTCTTAGGCAAAGCCCATCTCAGCTGGCTTGTAGGCGTGCCTCCGTGCTCAGAAGCAGTCCCGTGGCAGGCAGGATACAGCGGGATGTGTTCTGGGCACGCAGCATGCTGCTTCCCATGCCCGGGACAAACTGCGAGCCGGTGCCTCGCTTGCGCTTCTATCTGCCGAGACTTGGAGCTGGCCAGCGCGCACCTTCCCGCTGTGTGTGCTGCTGTCCGCAAACAGCCTCCAAACAAAGCAGGGCGCTAAGGCATGAGAAGTTAGCGTCCCAGGAGGGAATCTGCCTGCGAGGGAAGCTGTGCAGCACATCCCTTGTTCCGCTCGCCACTTCCCTGACTCTTAGGCAAAGCCCATCTCAGCTGGCTTGTAGGCGTGCCTCCGTGCTCAGAAGCAGTCCCGTGGCAGGCAGGATACAGCGGGATGTATTCTGGGCACGCAGCATGCTGCTTCCCATGCCCGGGACAAACTGCGAGCCGGTGCCTCGCTTGCGCTTCTATCTGCCGAGACTTGGAGCTGGCCAGCGCGCACCTTCCCGCTGTGTGTGCTGCTGTCCGCAAACAGCCTCCAAACAAAGCAGGGCGCTAAGGCATGAGAAGTAAGCATCCCAGGAGGGAATCTGCCTGCGAGGGAAGCTGTGCAGCACATCCCTTGTTCCGCTCGCCACTTCCCTGACTCTTAGGCAAAGCCCAGCTCAGCTGGCTTGTAGGCGTGCCTCCGTGCTCAGAAGCAGTCCCGTGGCAGGCAGGATACAGCGGGATGTATTCTGGGCACGCAGCATGCTGCTTCCCATGCCCGGGACAAACTGCGAGCCGGTGCCTCACTTGCGCTTCTATCTGCCGAGACTTGGAGCCGATCAGAGCGCACCTTCCCGCTGTGTGTGCTGCTGTCCGCAAACAGCCTCCAAACAAAGCAGGGCGCTAAAGCATGAGAAGTTAGCGTCCCAGGAGGGAATCTGCCTGCGAGGGAAGCTGTGCAGCACATCCCTTGTTCCGCTCGCCACTTCCCTGACTCTTAGGCAAAGCCCAGCTCAGCTGGCTTGTAGGCGTGCCTCCGTGCTCAGAAGCAGTCCCGTGGCAAGCAGGATACAGCGGGATGTGTTCTGGGCACGCAGCATGCTGCTTCCCATGCCCGGGACAAACTGCGAGCCGGTGCCTCGCTTGCGCTTCTATCTGCCGAGACTT
This sequence comes from Rhea pennata, assembly GCF_028389875.1. NCBI lineage: Eukaryota > Metazoa > Chordata > Aves > Rheiformes > Rheidae > Rhea > Rhea pennata. The sequence continues at coordinate 352,390 of NW_026907694.1, read as the reverse complement.
GGAGCTGGCCAGCGCGCACCTTCCCGCTGTGTGTGCTGCTGTCCGCAAACAGCCTCCAAACAAAGCAGGGCGCTAAGGCATGAGAAGTTAGCGTCCCAGGAGGGAATCTGCCTGCGAGGGAAGCTGTGCAGCACATCCCTTGTTCCGCTCGCCACTTCCCTGACTCTTAGGCAAAGCCCATCTCAGCTGGCTTGTAGGCGTGCCTCCGTGCTCAGAAGCAGTCCCGTGGCAGGCAGGATACAGCGGGATGTATTCTGGGCACGCAGCATGCTGCTTCCCATGCCCGGGACAAACTGCGAGCCGGTGCCTCGCTTGCGCTTCTATCTGCCGAGACTTGGAGCTGGCCAGCGCGCACCTTCCCGCTGTGTGTGCTGCTGTCCGCAAACAGCCTCCAAACAAAGCAGGGCGCTAAGGCATGAGAAGTAAGCATCCCAGGAGGGAATCTGCCTGCGAGGGAAGCTGTGCAGCACATCCCTTGTTCCGCTCGCCACTTCCCTGACTCTTAGGCAAAGCCCATCTCAGCTGGCTTGTAGGCGTGCCTCCGTGCTCAGAAGCAGTCCCGTGGCAAGCAGGATACAGCGGGATGTGTTCTGGGCACACAGCATGCTGCTTCCCATGCCCGGGACAAACTGCGAGCCGGTGCCTCGCTTGCGCTTCTATCTGCCGAGACTTGGAGCTGGCCAGCGCGCACCTTCCCGCTGTGTGTGCTGCTGTCCGCAAACAGCCTCCAAACAAAGCAGGGCGCTAAGGCATGAGAAGTTAGCGTCCCAGGAGGGAATCTGCCTGCGAGGGAAGCTGTGCAGCACATCCCTTGTTCCGCTCGCCACTTCCCTGACTCTTAGGCAAAGCCCATCTCAGCTGGCTTGTAGGCGTGCCTCCGTGCTCAGAAGCAGTCCCGTGGCAAGCAGGATACAGCGGGATGTGTTCTGGGCACGCAGCATGCTGCTTCCCATGCCCGGGACAAACTGCGAGCCGGTGCCTCGCTTGCGCTTCTATCTGCCGAGACTTGGAGCCGATAAGAGCGCACCTTCCCGCTGTGTGTGCTGCTGTCCGCAAACAGCCTCCAAACAAAGCAGGGCGCTAAGGCATGAGAAGTTAGCGTCCCAGGAGGGAATCTGCCTGCAAGGGAAGCTGTGCAGCACATCCCTTGTTCCGCTCGCCACTTCCCTGACTCTTAGGCAAAGCCCATCTCAGCTGGCTTGTAGGCGTGCCTCCGTGCTCAGAAGCAGTCCCGTGGCAGGCAGGATACAGCGGGATGTGTTCTGGGCACGCAGCATGCTGCTTCCCATGCCCGGGACAAACTGCGAGCCGGTGCCTCGCTTGCGCTTCTATCTGCCGAGACTTGGAGCTGGCCAGCGCGCACCTTCCCGCTGTGTGTGTTGCTGTCCGCAAACAGCCTCCAAACAAAGCAGGGCGCTAAGGCATGAGAAGTTAGCGTCCCAGGAGGGAATCTGCCTGCGAGGGAAGCTGTGCAGCACATCCCTTGTTCCGCTCGCCACTTCCCTGACTCTTAGGCAAAGCCCATCTCAGCTGGCTTGTAGGCGTGCCTCCGTGCTCAGAAGCAGTCCCGTGGCAAGCAGGATACAGCGGGATGTGTTCTGGGCACGCAGCATGCTGCTTCCCATGCCCGGGACAAACTGCGAGCCGGTGCCTCGCTTGCGCTTCTATCTGCCGAGACTTGGAGCTGGCCAGCGCGCACCTTCCCGCTGTGTGTGCTGCTGTCCGCAAACAGCCTCCAAACAAAGCAGGGCGCTAAGGCATGAGAAGTTAGCGTCCCAGGAGGGAATCTGCCTGCGAGGGAAGCTGTGCAGCACATCCCTTGTTCCGCTCGCCACTTCCCTGACTCTTAGGCAAAGCCCAGCTCAGCTGGCTTGTAGGCGTGCCTCGGTGCTCAGAAGCAGTCCCGTGGCAAGCAGGATACAGCGGGATGTGTTCTGGGCACGCAGCATGCTGCTTCCCATGCCCGGGACAAACTGCGAGCCGGTGCCTCGCTTGCGCTTCTATCTGCCGAGACTTGGAGCTGGCCAGCGCGCACCTTCCCGCTGTGTGTGCTGCTGTCCGCAAACAGCCTCCAAACAAAGCAGGGCGCTAAGGCATGAGAAGTTAGTGTCCCAGGAGGGAATCTGCCTGCGAGGGAAGCTGTGCAGCACATCCCTTGTTCCGCTCGCCACTTCCCTGACTCTTAGGCAAAGCCCATCTCAGCTGGCTTGTAGGCGTGCCTCCGTGCTCAGAAGCAGTCCCGTGGCAGGCAGGATACAGCGGGATGTATTCTGGGCACGCAGCATGCTGCTTCCCATGCTCGGGACAAACTGCGAGCCGGTGCCTCGCTTGCGCTTCTATCTGCCGAGACTTGGAGCTGGCCAGCGCGCACCTTCCCGCTGTGTGTGCTGCTGTCCGCAAACAGCCTCCAAACAAAGCAGGGCGCTAAGGCATGAGAAGTAAGCATCCCAGGAGGGAATCTGCCTGCGAGGGAAGCTGTGCAGCACATCCCTTGTTCCGCTCGCCACTTCCCTGACTCTTAGGCAAAGCCCATCTCAGCTGGCTTGTAGGCGTGCCTCCGTGCTCAGAAGCAGTCCCGTGGCAAGCAGGATACAGCGGGATGTGTTCTGGGCACGCAGCATGCTGCTTCCCATGCCCGGGACAAACTGCGAGCCGGTGCCTCGCTTGCGCTTCTATCTGCCGAGACTTGGAGCTGGCCAGCGCGCACCTTCCCGCTGTGTGTGCTGCTGTCCGCAAACAGCCTCCAAACAAAGCAGGGCGCTAAGGCATGAGAAGTTAGCGTCCCAGGAGGGAATCTGCCTGCGAGGGAAGCTGTGCAGCACATCCCTTGTTCCACTCGCCACTTCCCTGACTCTTAGGCAAAGCCCATCTCAGCTGGCTTGTAGGCGTGCCTCCGTGCTCAGAAGCAGTCCCGTGGCAGGCAGGATACAGCGGGATGTATTCTGGGCACGCAGCATGCTGCTTCCCATGCCCGGGACAAACTGCGAGCCGGTGCCTCACTTGCGCTTCTATCTGCCGAGACTTGGAGCCGATCAGAGCGCACCTTCCCGCTGTGTGTGCTGCTGTCCGCAAACAGCCTCCAAACAAAGCAGGGCGCTAAAGCATGAGAAGTTAGCGCCCCAGGAGGGAATCTGCCTGCGAGGGAAGCTGTGCAGCACATCCCTTGTTCCGCTCGCCACTTCCCTGACTCTTAGGCAAAGCCCATCTCAGCTGGCTTGTAGGCGTGCCTCGGTGCTCAGAAGCAGTCCCGTGGCAAGCAGGATACAGCGGGATGTGTTCTGGGCACGCAGCATGCTGCTTCCCATGCCCGGGACAAACTGCGAGCCGGTGCCTCGCTTGCGCTTCTATCTGCCGAGACTTGGAGCTGGCCAGCGCGCACCTTCCCGCTGTGTGTGCTGCTGTCCGCAAACAGCCTCCAAACAAAGCAGGGCGCTAAGGCATGAGAAGTTAGTGTCCCAGGAGGGAATCTGCCTGCGAGGGAAGCTGTGCAGCACATCCCTTGTTCCGCTCGCCACTTCCCTGACTCTTAGGCAAAGCCCATCTCAGCTGGCTTGTAGGCGTGCCTCCGTGCTCAGAAGCAGTCCCGTGGCAGGCAGGATACAGCGGGATGTATTCTGGGCACGCAGCATGCTGCTTCCCATGCTCGGGACAAACTGCGAGCCGGTGCCTCGCTTGCGCTTCTATCTGCCGAGACTTGGAGCTGGCCAGCGCGCACCTTCCCGCTGTGTGTGCTGCTGTCCGCAAACAGCCTCCAAACAAAGCAGGGCGCTAAGGCATGAGAAGTTAGCGTCCCAGGAGGGAATCTGCCTGCGAGGGAAGCTGTGCAGCACATCCCTTGTTCCACTCGCCACTTCCCTCACTCTTAGGCAAAGCCCATCTCAGCTGGCTTGTAGGCGTGCCTCCGTGCTCAGAAGCAGTCCCGTGGCAGGCAGGATACAGCGGGATGTCTTCTGGGCACGCAGCATGCTGCTTCCCATGCCCGGGACAAACTGCGAGCCGGTGCCTCACTTGCGCTTCTATCTGCCGAGACTTGGAGCCGATCAGAGCGCACCTTCCCGCTGTGTGTGCTGCTGTCCGCAAACAGCCTCCAAACAAAGCAGGGCGCTAAGGCATGAGAAGTTAGCGCCCCAGGAGGGAATCTGCCTGCGAGGGAAGCTGTGCAGCACATCCCTTGTTCCACTCGCCACTTCCCTGACTCTTAGGCAAAGCCCATCTCAGCTGGCTTGTAGGCGTGCCTCGGTGCTCAGAAGCAGTCCCGTGGCAAGCAGGATACAGCGGGATGTGTTCTGGGCACGCAGCATGCTGCTTCCCATGCCCGGGACAAACTGCGAGCCGGTGCCTCGCTTGCGCTTCTATCTGCCGAGACTTGGAGCTGGCCAGTGCGCACCTTCCCGCTGTGTGTGCTGCTGTCCGCAAACAGCCTCCAAACAAAGCAGGGCGCTAAGGCATGAGAAGTTAGCGTCCCAGGAGGGAATCTGCCTGCGAGGGAAGCTGTGCAGCACATCCCTTGTTCCGCTCGCCACTTCCCTGACTCTTAGGCAAAGCCCATCTCAGCTGGCTTGTAGGCGTGCCTCCGTGCTCAGAAGCAGTCCCGTGGCAAGCAGGATACAGCGGGATGTGTTCTGGGCATGCAGCATGCTGCTTCCCATGCCCGGGACAAACTGCGAGCCGGTGCCTCGCTTGCGCTTCTATCTGCCGAGACTTGGAGCTGGCCAGCGCGCACCTTGCCGCTGTGTGTGCTGCTGTCCGCAAACAGCCTCCAAACAAAGCAGGGCGGTAAGGCATGAGAAGTTAGCGTCCCAGGAGGGAATCTGCCTGCGAGGGAAGCTGTGCAGCACATCCCTTGTTCCACTCGCCACTTCCCTGACTCTTAGGCAAAGCCCATCTCAGCTGGCTTGTAGGCGTGCCTCCGTGCTCAGAAGCAGTCCCGTGGCAGGCAGGATACAGCGGGATGTGTTCTGGGCACGCAGCATGCTGCTTCCCATGCCCGGGACAAACTGCGAGCCGGTGCCTCGCTTGCGCTTCTATCTGCCGAGACTTGGAGCTGGCCAGCGCGCACCTTCCCGCTGTGTGTGCTGCTGTCCGCAAACAGCCTCCAAACAAAGCAGGGCGCTAAGGCATGAGAAGTTAGCGTCCCAGGAGGGAATCTGCCTGCGAGGGAAGCTGTGCAGCACATCCCTTGTTCCACTCGCCACTTCCCTGACTCTTAGGCAAAGCCCATCTCAGCTGGCTTGTAGGCGTGCCTCGGTGCTCAGAAGCAGTCCCGTGGCAGGCAGGATACAGCGGGATGTGTTCTGGGCACGCAGCATGCTGCTTCCCATGCCCGGGACAAACTGCGAGCCGGTGCCTCGCTTGCGCTTCTATCTGCCGAGACTTGGAGCTGGCCAGCGCGCACCTTCCCGCTGTGTGTGCTGCTGTCCGCAAACAGCCTCCAAACAAAGCAGGGCGCTAAGGCATGAGAAGTTAGCGTCCCAGGAGGGAATCTGCCTGCGAGGGAAGCTGTGCAGCACATCCCTTGTTCCGCTCGCCACTTCCCTGACTCTTAGGCAAAGCCCATCTCAGCTGGCTTGTAGGCGTGCCTCCGTGCTCAGAAGCAGCCCCGTGGCAAGCAGGATACAGCGGGATGTGTTCTGGGCACGCAGCATGCTGCTTCCCATGCCCGGGACAAACTGCGAGCAGGTGCCTCGCTTGCGCTTCTATCTGCCGAGACTTGGAGCTGGCCACTGCGCACCTTCCCGCTGTGTGTGCTGCTGTCCGCAAACAGCCTCCAAACAAAGCAGCGCACTAAGGCAGGAGAAATAAGCAACCAGGAGGGAATCTGCCTGCGAGGGAAGCTGTGCAGCACATCCCTTGTTCCGCTCGCCAATTCCCTGACTCTTAGGCAAAGCCCAGCTCAGCTGGCTTGTAGGCGTGCCTCTGTGCTCAGAAGCAGTCCCGTGGCAGGCAGGACAGAGCGGGATGTCTTCTGGGCACGCATCATGCTGCTTCCCATGCCCGGGACAAACCGCGAGCAGGTGCCTCGCTTGCGCTTCTATCTGCCGAGACTTGGAGCTGGCCAGCGCGCACCTTCCCGCTGTGTGTGCTGCTGTCCGCAAACAGCCTCCAAACAAAGCAGGGCGCTAAGGCAGGAGAAATAAGCACACCAGGAGGGAATCTGCCTGCGAGGGAAGCTGTGCAGCACATCCCTTGTTCCGCTCGCCACTTCCCTCACTCTTAGGCAAAGGCCATCTCAGCTGCCTTCTAGGCGTGCCTCCGTGCTCAGAAGCAGTCCCGTGGCAGGCAGGATACAGGGGGATGTATTCTGGGCACGCAGCATGCTGCTTCCCATGCCCGGGACAAACTGCGAGCAGGTGCCTGGCTTGCGCTTCTATGTGCCGAGACTTGGAGCTGGCCAGCGCGCACCTTCCCGCTGTGTGTGCTGCTGTCCGCAAACAGCCTCCAAACAAAGCAGGGCGCTAAGGCAGGAGAAGTTAGCGTCCCAGGAGGGAATCTGCCTGCGAGGGAAGCTGTGCAGCACATCCCTTGTTTCGCTCGCCACTTCCCTCACTCTTAGGCAAAGCCCATCTCAGCTGGCTTGTAGGCGTGCCTCCGTGCTCAGAAGCAGTCCCGTGGCAGGCAGGATACAGGGGGATGTGTTCTGGGCATGCAGCATGCTGCTTCCCATGCCCGGGACAAACCGCGAGCAGGTTCCTCGCTTATGCTTCTATGTGCCGAGACTTGGAGCTGGCCAGCGCGCACCTTCCCGCTGTGTGTGCTGCTGTCCGCAAACAGCCTCCAAACAAAGCAGGGCGCTAAGGCATGAGAAGTTAGCGTCCCAGGAGGGAATCTGCCTGCGAGGGAAGCTGTGCAGCACATCCCTTGTTCCACTCGACACTTCCCTGACTCTTAGGCAAAGCCCAGCTCAGCTGGCTTGTAGGCGTGCCTCCGTGCTCAGAAGCAGTCCCGTGGCAGGCAGGACAGAGCGGGATGTCTTCTGGGCACGCAGCATGCTGCTTCCCATGCCCGGGACAAACCGCGAGCAGGTGCCTGGCTTGCGCTTCTATCTGCCGAGACTTGGAGCTGGCCAGCGCGCACCTTCCCGCTGTGTGTGCTGCTGTCCGCAAACAGCCTCCAAACAAAGCAGGGCGCTAAGGCAGGAGAAATAAGCAACCAGGAGGGAATCTGCCTGCGAGGGAAGCTGTGCAGCACATCCCTTGTTCCGCTCGCCACTTCCCTCACTCGTAGGCAAAGCCCAGCTCAGCTTGCTTGTAGGCGTGCCTCTGTGCTCAGAAGCAGCCCCGTGGCAGGCAGGACAGAGCGGGATGTCTTCTGGGCACGCAGCATGCTGCTTCCCATGCCCGGGACAAACCGCGAGCAGGTGCCTGGCTTGCGCTTCTATGTGCCGAGACTTGGAGCTGGCCAGCGCGCACCTTCCCGCTGTGTGTGCTGCTGTCCGCAAACAGCCTCCAAACAAAGCAGGGCGCTAAGGCAGGAGAAATAAGCACACCAGGAGGGAATCTGCCTGCGAGGGAAGCTGTGCAGCACATCCCTTGTTCCGCTCGCCACTTCCCTCACTCTTAGGCAAAGGCCATCTCAGCTGGCTTGTAGGCGTGCCTCCGTGCTCAGAAGCAGTCCCGTGGCAGGCAGGATACAGGGGGATGTATTCTGGGCACGCAGCATGCTGCTTCCCATGCCCGGGACAAACTGCGAGCCGGTGCCTCGCTTGCGCTTCTATGTGCCGAGACTTGGAGCCGATCAGAGCGCACCTTCCCGCTGTGTGTGCTGCTGTCCGCAAACAGCCTCCAAACAAAGCAGGGCGCTAAGGCATGAGAAGTTAGCGTCCCAGGAGGGAATCTGCCTGCGAGGGAAGCTGTGCAGCACATCCCTTGTTCCGCTCGCCACTTCCCTGACTCTTAGGCAAAGCCCATCTCAGCTGGCTTGTAGGCGTGCCTCCGTGCTCAGAAGCAGTCCCGTGGCAAGCAGGATACAGCGGGATGTGTTCTGGGCACGCAGCATGCTGCTTCCCATGCCCGGGACAAACTGCGAGCAGGTGCCTCGCTTGCGCTTCTATCTGCCGAGACTTGGAGCTGGCCAGCGCGCACCTTCCCGCTGTGTGTGCTGCTGTCCGCAAACAGCCTCCAAACAAAGCAGGGCGCTAAGGCATGAGAAGTTAGCGTCCCAGGAGGGAATCTGCCTGCGAGGGAAGCTGTGCAGCACATCCCTTGTTCCGCTCGCCACTTCCCTGACTCTTAGGCAAAGCCCAGCTCAGCTGGCTTGTAGGCGTGCCTCGGTGCTCAGAAGCAGTCCCGTGGCAAGCAGGATACAGCGGGATGTGTTCTGGGCATGCAGCATGCTGCTTCCCATGCTCGGGACAAACTGCGAGCCGGTGCCTCGCTTGCGCTTCTATCTGCCGAGACTTGGAGCTGGCCAGCGCGCACCTTCCCGCTGTGTGTGCTGCTGTCCGCAAACAGCCTCCAAACAAAGCAGGGCGCTAAGGCATGAGAAGTAAGCATCCCAGGAGGGAATCTGCCTGCGAGGGAAGCTGTGCAGCACATCCCTTGTTCCGCTCGCCACTTCCCTGACTCTTAGGCAAAGCCCATCTCAGCTGGCTTGTAGGCGTGCCTCCGTGCTCAGAAGCAGTCCCGTGGCAAGCAGGATACAGCGGGATGTGTTCTGGGCACGCAGCATGCTGCTTCCCATGCCCGGGACAAACTGCGAGCCGGTGCCTCGCTTGCGCTTCTATCTGCCGAGACTTGGAGCTGGCCAGCGCGCACCTTCCCGCTGTGTGTGCTGCTGTCCGCAAACAGCCTCCAAACAAAGCAGGGCGCTAAGGCATGAGAAGTTAGCGTCCCAGGAGGGAATCTGCCTGCGAGGGAAGCTGTGCAGCACATCCCTTGTTCCACTCGCCACTTCCCTGACTCTTAGGCAAAGCCCATCTCAGCTGGCTTGTAGGCGTGCCTCCGTGCTCAGAAGCAGTCCCGTGGCAGGCAGGATACAGCGGGATGTATTCTGGGCACGCAGCATGCTGCTTCCCATGCCCGGGACAAACTGCGAGCCGGTGCCTCACTTGCGCTTCTATCTGCCGAGACTTGGAGCCGATCAGAGCGCACCTTCCCGCTGTGTGTGCTGCTGTCCGCAAACAGCCTCCAAACAAAGCAGGGCGCTAAGCATGAGAAGTTAGCGCCCCAGGAGGGAATCTGCCTGCGAGGGAAGCTGTGCAGCACATCCCTTGTTCCGCTCGCCACTTCCCTGACTCTTAGGCAAAGCCCATCTCAGCTGGCTTGTAGGCGTGCCTCGGTGCTCAGAAGCAGTCCCCGTGGCAGGCAGGATACAGGGGGATGTGTTCTGGGCACACAGCATGCTGCTTCCCATGCCCGGGACAAACTGCGAGCCGGTGCCTCGCTTGCGCTTCTATCTGCCGAGACTTGGAGCTGGCCAGCGCGCACCTTCCCGCTGTGTGTGCTGCTGTCCGCAAACAGCCTCCAAACAAAGCAGCGCACTAAGGCAGGAGAAATAAGCAACCAGGAGGGAATCTGCCTGCGAGGGAAGCTGTGCAGCACATCCCTTGTTCCGCTCGCCAATTCCCTGACTCTTAGGCAAAGCCCAGCTCAGCTGGCTTGTAGGCGTGCCTCTGTGCTCAGAAGCAGTCCCGTGGCAGGCAGGACAGAGCGGGATGTCTTCTGGGCACGCATCATGCTGCTTCCCATGCCCGGGACAAACCGCGAGCAGGTGCCTCGCTTGCGCTTCTATCTGCCGAGACTTGGAGCTGGCCAGCGCGCACCTTCCCGCTGTGTGTGCTGCTGTCCGCAAACAGCCTCCAAACAAAGCAGGGCGCTAAGGCAGGAGAAATAAGCACACCAGGAGGGAATCTGCCTGCGAGGGAAGCTGTGCAGCACATCCCTTGTTCCGCTCGCCACTTCCCTCACTCTTAGGCAAAGCCCATCTCAGCTGCCTTCTAGGCGTGCCTCCGTGCTCAGAAGCAGTCCCGTGGCAGGCAGGATACAGGGGGATGTATTCTGGGCACGCAGCATGCTGCTTCCCATGCCCGGGACAAACTGCGAGCAGGTGCCTCGCTTGCGCTTCTATGTGCCGAGACTTGGAGCTGGCCAGCGCGCACCTTCCCGCTGTGTGTGCTGCTGTCCGCAAACAGCCTCCAAACAAAGCAGGGCGCTAAGGCAGGAGAAGTTAGCGTCCCAGGAGGGAATCTGCCTGCGAGGGAAGCTGTGCAGCACATCCCTTGTTTCGCTCGCCACTTCCCTCACTCTTAGGCAAAGCCCATCTCAGCTGGCTTGTAGGCGTGCCTCCGTGCTCAGAAGCAGTCCCGTGGCAGGCAGGATACAGGGGGATGTGTTCTGGGCATGCAGCATGCTGCTTCCCATGCCCGGGACAAACCGCGAGCAGGTGCCTCGCTTATGCTTCTATGTGCCGAGACTTGGAGCTGGCCAGCGCGCACCTTCCCGCTGTGTGTGCTGCTGTCCGCAAACAGCCTCCAAACAAAGCAGGGCGCTAAGGCATGAGAAGTTAGCGTCCCAGGAGGGAATCTGCCTGCGAGGGAAGCTGTGCAGCACATCCCTTGTTCCGCTCGACACTTCCCTGACTCTTAGGCAAAGCCCAGCTCAGCTGGCTTGTAGGCGTGCCTCCGTGCTCAGAAGCAGTCCCGTGGCAGGCAGGATACAGCGGGATGTCTTCTGGGCACGCAGCATGCTGCTTCCCATGCCCGGGACAAACCGCGAGCAGGTGCCTGGCTTGCGCTTCTATCTGCCGAGACTTGGAGCTGGCCAGCGCGCACCTTCCCGCTGTGTGTGCTGCTGTCCGCAAACAGCCTCCAAACAAAGCAGGGCGCTAAGGCAGGAGAAATAAGCAACCAGGAGGGAATCTGCCTGCGAGGGAAGCTGTGCAGCACATCCCTTGTTCCGCTCGCCACTTCCCTCACTCGTAGGCAAAGCCCAGCTCAGCTTGCTTGTAGGCGTGCCTCTGTGCTCAGAAGCAGCCCCGTGGCAGGCAGGACAGAGCGGGATGTCTTCTGGGCACGCAGCATGCTGCTTCCCATGCCCGGGACAAACCGCGAGCAGGTGCCTGGCTTGCGCTTCTATGTGCCGAGACTTGGAGCTGGCCAGCGCGCACCTTCCCGCTGTGTGTGCTGCTGTCCGCAAACAGCCTCCAAACAAAGCAGGGCGCTAAGGCAGGAGAAATAAGCACACCAGGAGGGAATCTGCCTGCGAGGGAAGCTGTGCAGCACATCCCTTGTTCCGCTCGCCACTTCCCTCACTCTTAGGCAAAGGCCATCTCAGCTGGCTTGTAGGCGTGCCTCCGTGCTCAGAAGCAGTCCCGTGGCAGGCAGGATACAGGGGGATGTATTCTGGGCACGCAGCATGCTGCTTCCCATGCCCGGGACAAACTGCGAGCCGGTGCCTCGCTTGCGCTTCTATGTGCCGAGACTTGGAGCCGATCAGAGCGCACCTTCCCGCTGTGTGTGCTGCTGTCCGCAAACAGCCTCCAAACAAAGCAGGGCGCTAAGGCAGGAGAAGTTAGCGTCCCAGGAGGGAATCTGCCTGCGAGGGAAGCTGTGCAGCACATCCCTTGTTCCGCTCGCCACTTCCCTGACTCTTAGGCAAAGCCCAGCTCAGCTGGCTTGTAGGCGTGCCTCCGTGCTCAGAAGCAGTCCCGTGGCAGGCAGGATACAGGGGGATGTATTCTGGGCACGCAGCATGCTGCTTCCCATGCCCGGGACAAACTGCGAGCAGGTGCCTCGCTTGCGCTTCTATGTGCCGAGACTTGGAGCTGGCCAGCGCGCACCTTCCCGCTGTGTGTGCTGCTGTCCGCAAACAGCCTCCAAACAAAGCAGGGCGCTAAGGCATGAGAAGTAAGCGTCCCAGGAGGGAATCTGCCTGCGAGGGAAGCTGTGCAGCACATCCCTTGTTCCGCTCGCCACTTCCCTGACTCTTAGGCAAAGCCCATCTCAGCTGGCTTGTAGGCGTGCCTCGGTGCTCAGAAGCAGTCCCGTGGCAAGCAGGATACAGCGGGATGTGTTCTGGGCATGCAGCATGCTGCTTCCCATGCCCGGGACAAACAGCGAGCCGGTGCCTCGCTTGCGCTTCTATCTGCCGAGACTTGGAGCTGGCCAGCGCGCACCTTGCCGCTGTGTGTGCTGCTGTCCGCAAACAGCCTCCAAACAAAGCAGGGCGGTAAGGCATGAGAAGTTAGCGTCCCAGGAGGGAATCTGCCTGCGAGGGAAGCTGTGCAGCACATCCCTTGTTCCACTCGCCACTTCCCTGACTCTTAGGCAAAGCCCATCTCAGCTGGCTTGTAGGCGTGCCTCCGTGCTCAGAAGCAGTCCCGTGGCAGGCAGGATACAGCGGGATGTGTTCTGGGCACGCAGCATGCTGCTTCCCATGCCCGGGACAAACTGCGAGCCGGTGCCTCGCTTGCGCTTCTATCTGCCGAGACTTGGAGCTGGCCAGTACGCACCTTCCCGCTGTGTGTGCTGCTGTCCGCAAACAGCCTCCAAACAAAGCAGGGCGCTAAGGCATGAGAAGTTAGCGTCCCAGGAGGGAATCTGCCTGCGAGGGAAGCTGTGCAGCACATCCCTTGTTCCGCTCGCCACTTCCCTGACTCTTAGGCAAAGCCCATCTCAGCTGGCTTGTAGGCGTGCCTCCGTGCTCAGAAGCAGCCCCGTGGCAAGCAGGATACAGCGGGATGTCTTCTGGGCACGCAGCATGCTGCTTCCCATGCCCGGGACAAACTGCGAGCAGGTGCCTCGCTTGCGCTTCTATCTGCCGAGACTTGGAGCTGGCCACCGCGCACCTTCCCGCTGTGTGTGCTGCTGTCCGCAAACAGCCTCCAAACAAAGCAGCGCACTAAGGCAGGAGAAATAAGCAACCAGGAGGGAATCTGCCTGCGAGGGAAGCTGTGCAGCACATCCCTTGTTCCGCTCGCCAATTCCCTGACTCTTAGGCAAAGCCCAGCTCAGCTGGCTTGTAGGCGTGCCTCTGTGCTCAGAAGCAGTCCCGTGGCAGGCAGGACAGAGCGGGATGTCTTCTGGGCACGCATCATGCTGCTTCCCATGCCCGGGACAAACCGCGAGCAGGTGCCTCGCTTGCGCTTCTATCTGCCGAGACTTGGAGCTGGCCAGCGCGCACCTTCCCGCTGTGTGTGCTGCTGTCCGCAAACAGCCTCCAAACAAAGCAGGGCGCTAAGGCAGGAGAAATAAGCAACCAGGAGGGAATCTGCCTGCGAGGGAAGCTGTGCAGCACATCCCTTGTTCCGCTCGCCACTTCCCTCACTCGTAGGCAAAGCCCAGCTCAGCTTGCTTGTAGGCGTGCCTCTGTGCTCAGAAGCAGCCCCGTGGCAGGCAGGACAGAGCGGGATGTCTTCTGGGCACGCAGCATGCTGCTTCCCATGCCCGGGACAAACCGCGAGCAGGTGCCTGGCTTGCGCTTCTATGTGCCGAGACTTGGAGCTGGCCAGCGCGCACCTTCCCGCTGTGTGTGCTGCTGTCCGCAAACAGCCTCCAAACAAAGCAGGGCGCTAAGGCAGGAGAAATAAGCACACCAGGAGGGAATCTGCCTGCGAGGGAAGCTGTGCAGCACATCCCTTGTTCCGCTCGCCACTTCCCTCACTCTTAGGCAAAGGCCATCTCAGCTGCCTTCTAGGCGTGCCTCCGTGCTCAGAAGCAGTCCCGTGGCAGGCAGGATACAGGGGGATGTATTCTGGGCACGCAGCATGCTGCTTCCCATGCCCGGGACAAACTGCGAGCAGGTGCCTCGCTTGCGCTTCTATGTGCCGAGACTTGGAGCTGGCCAGCGCGCACCTTCCCGCTGTGTGTGCTGCTGTCCGCAAACAGCCTCCAAACAAAGCAGGGCGCTAAGGCAGGAGAAGTTAGCGTCCCAGGAGGGAATCTGCCTGCGAGGGAAGCTGTGCAGCACATCCCTTGTTTCGCTCGCCACTTCCCTGACTCTTAGGCAAAGCCCATCTCAGCTGGCTTGTAGGCGTGCCTCCGTGCTCAGAAGCAGTCCCGTGGCAGGCAGGATACAGGGGGATGTGTTCTGGGCATGCAGCATGCTGCTTCCCATGCCCGGGACAAACCGCGAGCAGGTGCCTCGCTTATGCTTCTATGTGCCGAGACTTGGAGCTGGCCAGCGCGCACCTTCCCGCTGTGTGTGCTGCTGTCCGCAAACAGCCTCCAAACAAAGCAGGGCGCTAAGGCATGAGAAGTTAGCGTCCCAGGAGGGAATCTGCCTGCGAGGGAAGCTGTGCAGCACATCCCTTGTTCCGCTCGACACTTCCCTGACTCTTAGGCAAAGCCCAGCTCAGCTGGCTTGTAGGCGTGCCTCCGTGCTCAGAAGCAGTCCCGTGGCAGGCAGGACAGAGCGGGATGTCTTCTGGGCACGCAGCATGCTGCTTCCCATGCCCGGGACAAACCGCGAGCAGGTGCCTGGCTTGCGCTTCTATGTGCCGAGACTTGTAGCTGGCCAGCGCGCACCTTCCCGCTGTGTGTGCTGCTGTCCGCAAACAGCCTCCAAACAAAGCAGGGCGCTAAGGCAGGAGAAATAAGCAACCAGGAGGGAATCTGCCTGCGAGGGAAGCTGTGCAGCACATCCCTTGTTCCGCTCGCCACTTCCCTCACTCGTAGGCAAAGCCCAGCTCAGCTTGCTTGTAGGCGTGCCTCTGTGCTCAGAAGCAGCCCCGTGGCAGGCAGGACAGAGCGGGATGTCTTCTGGGCACGCAGCATGCTGCTTCCCATGCCCGGGACAAACCGCGAGCAGGTGCCTGGCTTGCGCTTCTATGTGCCGAGACTTGGAGCTGGCCAGCGCGCACCTTCCCGCTGTGTGTGCTGCTGTCCGCAAACAGCCTCCAAACAAAGCAGGGCGCTAAGGCAGGAGAAATAAGCACACCAGGAGGGAATCTGCCTGCGAGGGAAGCTGTGCAGCACATCCCTTGTTCCGCTCGCCACTTCCCTCACTCTTAGGCAAAGGCCATCTCAGCTGCCTTCTAGGCGTGCCTCCGTGCTCAGAAGCAGTCCCGTGGCAGGCAGGATACAGGGGGATGTATTCTGGGCACGCAGCATGCTGCTTCCCATGCCCGGGACAAACTGCGAGCCGGTGCCTCGCTTGCGCTTCTATGTGCCGAGACTTGGAGCCGATCAGAGCGCACCTTCCCGCTGTGTGTGCTGCTGTCCGCAAACAGCCTCCAAACAAAGCAGGGCGCTAAGGCAGGAGAAGTTAGCGTCCCAGGAGGGAATCTGCCTGCGAGGGAAGCTGTGCAGCACATCCCTTGTTCCGCTCGCCACTTCCCTGACTCTTAGGCAAAGCCCAGCTCAGCTGGCTTGTAGGCGTGCCTCCGTGCTCAGAAGCAGTCCCGTGGCAGGCAGGATACAGGGGGATGTATTCTGGGCACGCAGCATGCTGCTTCCCATGCCCGGGACAAACTGCGAGCAGGTGCCTCGCTTGCGCTTCTATGTGCCGAGACTTGGAGCTGGCCAGCGCGCACCTTCCCGCTGTGTGTGCTGCTGTCCGCAAACAGCCTCCAAACAAAGCAGGGCGCTAAGGCATGAGAAGTAAGCGCCACAGGAGGGAATCTGCCTGCGAGGGAAGCTGTGCAGCACATCCCTTGTTCCGCTCGCCACTTCCCTCACTCTTAGGCAAAGCCCATCTCAGCTGGCTTGTAGGCGTGCCTCCGTGCTCAGAAGCAGTCCCGTGGCAGGCAGGATACAGGGGGATGTGTTCTGGGCATGCAGCATGCTGCTTCCCATGCCCGGGACAAACCGCGAGCAGGTGCCTCGCTTATGCTTCTATGTGCCGAGACTTGGAGCTGGCCAGCGCGCACCTTCCCGCTGTGTGTGCTGCTGTCCGCAAACAGCCTCCAAACAAAGCAGGGCGCTAAGGCAGGAGAAGTTAGCGTCCCAGGAGGGAATCTGCCTGCGAGGGAAGCTGTGCAGCACATCCCTTGTTCCACTCGACACTTCCCTGACTCTTAGGCAAAGCCCAGCTCAGCTGGCTTGTAGGCGTGCCTCCGTGCTCAGAAGCAGTCCCGTGGCAGGCAGGACAGAGCGGGATGTCTTCTGGGCACGCAGCATGCTGCTTCCCATGCCCGGGACAAACCGCGAGCAGGTGCCTGGCTTGCGCTTCTATGTGCCGAGACTTGGAGCTGGCCAGCGCGCACCTTCCCGCTGTGTGTGCTGCTGTCCGCAAACAGCCTCCAAACAAAGCAGGGCGCTAAGGCAGGAGAAGTAAGTGCCCCAGGAGGGAATCTGCCTGCGAGGGAAGCTGTGCAGCACATCCCTTGTTCCGCTCGCCACTTCCCTCACTCTTAGGCAAAGCCCATCTCAGCTGGCTTGTAGGCGTGCCTCTGTGCTCAGAAGCAGCCCCGTGGCAGGCAGGACAGAGCGGGATGTCTTCTGGGCACGCAGCATGCTGCTTCCCATGCCCGGGACAAACCGCGAGCAGGTGCCTGGCTTGCGCTTCTATCTGCCGAGACTTGGAGCTGGCCAGCGCGCACCTTCCCGCTGTGTGTGCTGCTGTCCGCAAACAGCCTCCAAACAAAGCAGCGCACTAAGGCAGGAGAAATAAGCACACCAGGAGGGAATCTGCCTGCGAGGGAAGCTGTGCAGCACATCCCTTGTTCCGCTCGCCACTTCCCTCACTCGTAGGCAAAGCCCAGCTCAGCTTGCTTGTAGGCGTGCCTCTGTGCTCAGAAGCAGCCCCGTGGCAGGCAGGATACAGCGGGATGTCTTCTGGGCACGCAGCATGCTGCTTCCCATGCCCGGGACAAACTGCGAGCCGGTGCCTGGCTTGCGCTTCTATGTGCTGAGACTTGGAGCTGGCCAGCGCGCACCTTCCCGCTGTGTGTGCTGCTGTCCGCAAACAGCCTCCAAACAAAGCAGCGCACTAAGGCAAGAGAAGTAAGTGCCCCAGGAGGGAATCTGCCTGCGAGGGAAGCTGTGCAGCACATCCCTTGTTCCGCTCGCCACTTCCCTCACTCTTAGGCAAAGCCCAGCTCAGCTGGCTTGTAGGTGTGCCTCTGTGCTCAGAAGCAGCCCCGTGGCAGGCAGGATACAGCGGGATGTCTTCTGGGCACGCAGCATGCTGCTTCCCATACCCGGGACAAACCGCGAGCAGGTGCCTCGCTTGCGCTTCTATCTGCCGAGACTTGGAGCTGGCTACCGCGCACCTTCCCGCTGTGTGTGCTGCTGTCCGCAAACAGCCTCCAAACAAAGCAGGGCACTAAGGCAGGAGAAATAAGCGCCCCAGGAGGGAATCTGCCTGCGAGGGAAGCTGTGCAGCACATCCCTTGTTCCGCTCGCCACTTCCCTCACTCGTAGGCAAAGCCCATCTCAGCTGGCTTGTAGGCGTGCCTCCGTGCTCAGAAGCAGCCCCGTGGCAGGCAGGATACAGCGGGATGTCTTCTGGGCACGCAGCATGCTGCTTCCCATGCCCGGGACAAACCGCGAGCAGGTGCCTGGCTTGCGCTTCTATGTGCCGAGACTTGGAGCTGGCCAGCGCGCACCTTCCCGCTGTGTGTGCTGCTGTCCGCAAACAGCCTCCAAACAAAGCAGGGCGCTAAGGCAGGAGAAATAAGCAACCAGGAGGGAATCTGCCTGCGAGGGAAGCTGTGCAGCACATCCCTTGTTCCGCTCGCCACTTCCCTCACTCGTAGGCAAAGCCCAGCTCAGCTTGCTTGTAGGCGTGCCTCCGTGCTCAGAAGCAGTCCCGTGGCAGGCAGGATACAGGGGGATGTATTCTGGGCACGCAGCATGCTGCTTCCCATGCCCGGGACAAACTGCGAGCCGGTGCCTCGCTTGCGCTTCTATGTGCCGAGACTTGGAGCCGATCAGAGCGCACCTTCCCGCTGTGTGTGCTGCTGTCCGCAAACAGCCTCCAAACAAAGCAGGGCGCTAAGGCAGGAGAAGTTAGCGTCCCAGGAGGGAATCTGCCTGCGAGGGAAGCTGTGCAGCACATCCCTTGTTCCGCTCGCCACTTCCCTGACTCTTAGGCAAAGCCCAGCTCAGCTGGCTTGTAGGCGTGCCTCCGTGCTCAGAAGCAGTCCCGTGGCAGGCAGGATACAGGGGGATGTATTCTGGGCACGCAGCATGCTGCTTCCCATGCCCGGGACAAACTGCGAGCAGGTGCCTCGCTTGCGCTTCTATGTGCCGAGACTTGGAGCTGGCCAGCGCGCACCTTCCCGCTGTGTGTGCTGCTGTCCGCAAACAGCCTCCAAACAAAGCAGGGCGCTAAGGCATGAGAAGTAAGCGCCACAGGAGGGAATCTGCCTGCGAGGGAAGCTGTGCAGCACATCCCTTGTTCCGCTCGCCACTTCCCTGACTCTTAGGCAAAGCCCATCTCAGCTGGCTTGTAGGCGTGCCTCCGTGCTCAGAAGCAGTCCCGTGGCAGGCAGGATACAGGGGGATGTGTTCTGGGCATGCAGCATGCTGCTTCCCATGCCCGGGACAAACCGCGAGCAGGTGCCTCGCTTATGCTTCTATGTGCCGAGACTTGGAGCTGGCCAGCGCGCACCTTCCCGCTGTGTGTGCTGCTGTCCGCAAACAGCCTCCAAACAAAGCAGGGCGCTAAGGCATGAGAAGTTAGCGTCCCAGGAGGGAATCTGCCTGCGAGGGAAGCTGTGCAGCACATCCCTTGTTCCACTCGACACTTCCCTGACTCTTAGGCAAAGCCCAGCTCAGCTGGCTTGTAGGCGTGCCTCCGTGCTCAGAAGCAGTCCCGTGGCAGGCAGGACAGAGCGGGATGTCTTCTGGGCACGCAGCATGCTGCTTCCCATGCCCGGGACAAACCGCGAGCAGGTGCCTGGCTTGCGCTTCTATCTGCCGAGACTTGGAGCTGGCCAGCGCGCACCTTCCCGCTGTGTGTGCTGCTGTCCGCAAACAGCCTCCAAACAAAGCAGCGCACTAAGGCAGGAGAAATAAGCACACCAGGAGGGAATCTGCCTGCGAGGGAAGCTGTGCAGCACATCCCTTGTTCCGCTCGCCACTTCCCTCACTCGTAGGCAAAGCCCAGCTCAGCTTGCTTGTAGGCGTGCCTCTGTGCTCAGAAGCAGCCCCGTGGCAGGCAGGATACAGCGGGATGTCTTCTGGGCACGCAGCATGCTGCTTCCCATGCCCGGGACAAACCGCGAGCAGGTGCCTGGCTTGCGCTTCTATGTGCTGAGACTTGGAGCTGGCCAGCGCGCACCTTCCCGCTGTGTGTGCTGCTGTCCGCAAACAGCCTCCAAACAAAGCAGCGCACTAAGGCAAGAGAAGTAAGTGCCCCAGGAGGGAATCTGCCTGCGAGGGAAGCTGTGCAGCACATCCCTTGTTCCGCTCGCCACTTCCCTCACTCTTAGGCAAAGCCCATCTCAGCTGGCTTGTAGGCGTGCCTCCGTGCTCAGAAGCAGTCCCGTGGCAGGCAGGACAGAGCGGGATGTCTTCTGGGCACGCAGCATGCTGCTTCCCATGCCCGGGACAAACCGCGAGCAGGTGCCTGGCTTGCGCTTCTATGTGCCGAGACTTGGAGCTGGCCAGCGCGCACCTTCCCGCTGTGTGTGCTGCTGTCCGCAAACAGCCTCCAAACAAAGCAGGGCGCTAAGGCAGGAGAAGTTAGCGTCCCAGGAGGGAATCTGCCTGCGAGGGAAGCTGTGCAGCACATCCCTTGTTCCGCTCGACACATCCCTCACTCTTAGGCAAAGCCCATCTCAGCTGGCTTGTAGGCGTGCCTCTGTGCTCAGAAGCAGCCCCGTGGCAGGCAGGACAGAGCGGGATGTCTTCTGGGCACGCAGCATGCTGCTTCCCATGCCCGGGACAAACCGCGAGCAGGTGCCTGGCTTGCGCTTCTATCTGCCGAGACTTGGAGCTGGCCAGCGCGCACCTTCCCGCTGTGTGTGCTGCTGTCCGCAAACAGCCTCCAAACAAAGCAGCGCACTAAGGCAGGAGAAATAAGCACACCAGGAGGGAATCTGCCTGCGAGGGAAGCTGTGCAGCACATCCCTTGTTCCGCTCGCCACTTCCCTCACTCGTAGGCAAAGCCCAGCTCAGCTTGCTTGTAGGCGTGCCTCTGTGCTCAGAAGCAGCCCCGTGGCAGGCAGGATACAGCGGGATGTCTTCTGGGCACGCAGCATGCTGCTTCCCATGCCCGGGACAAACCGCGAGCAGGTGCCTGGCTTGCGCTTCTATGTGCTGAGACTTGGAGCTGGCCAGCGCGCACCTTCCCGCTGTGTGTGCTGCTGTCCGCAAACAGCCTCCAAACAAAGCAGCGCACTAAGGCAAGAGAAGTAAGTGCCCCAGGAGGGAATCTGCCTGCGAGGGAAGCTGTGCAGCACATCCCTTGTTCCGCTCGCCACTTCCCTCACTCTTAGGCAAAGCCCAGCTCAGCTGGCTTGTAGGTGTGCCTCTGTGCTCAGAAGCAGCCCCGTGGCAGGCAGGATACAGCGGGATGTCTTCTGGGCACGCAGCATGCTGCTTCCCATACCCGGGACAAACCGCGAGCAGGTGCCTCGCTTGCGCTTCTATCTGCCGAGACTTGGAGCTGGCTACCGCGCACCTTCCCGCTGTGTGTGCTGCTGTCCGCAAACAGCCTCCAAACAAAGCAGGGCACTAAGGCAGGAGAAATAAGCGCCCCAGGAGGGAATCTGCCTGCGAGGGAAGCTGTGCAGCACATCCCTTGTTCCGCTCGCCACTTCCCTCACTCGTAGGCAAAGCCCAGATCAGCTGGCTTGTAGGCGTGCCTCCGTGCTCAGAAGCAGCCCCGTGGCAGGCAGGATACAGCGGGATGTCTTCTGGGCACGCAGCATGCTGCTTCCCATGCCCGGGACAAACCGCGAGCAGGTGCCTGGCTTGCGCTTCTATGTGCCGAGACTTGGAGCTGGCCAGCGCGCACCTTCCCGCTGTGTGTGCTGCTGTCCGCAAACAGCCTCCAAACAAAGCAGGGCGCTAAGGCAGGAGAAGTTAGCGTCCCAGGAGGGAATCTGCCTGCGAGGGAAGCTGTGCAGCACATCCCTTGTTCCGCTCGCCACTTCCCTCACTCTTAGGCAAAGCCCAGCTCAGCTGGCTTGTAGGCGTGCCTCCGTGCTCAGAAGCAGTCCCGTGGCAGGCAGGATACAGGGGGATGTGTTCTGGGCATGCAGCATGCTGCTTCCCATGCCCGGGACAAACCGCGAGCAGGTGCCTCGCTTATGCTTCTATGTGCCGAGACTTGGAGCTGGCCAGCGCGCACCTTCCCGCTGTGTGTGCTGCTGTCCGCAAACAGCCTCCAAACAAAGCAGGGCGCTAAGGCAAGAGAAGTAAGTGCCCCAGGAGGGAATCTGCCTGCGAGGGAAGCTGTGCAGCACATCCCTTGTTCCGCTCGACACTTCCCTGACTCTTAGGCAAAGCCCATCTCAGCTGGCTTGTAGGCGTGCCTCCGTGCTCAGAAGCAGTCCCGTGGCAGGCAGGACAGAGCGGGATGTCTTCTGGGCACGCAGCATGCTGCTTCCCATGCCCGGGACAAACCGCGAGCAGGTGCCTGGCTTGCGCTTCTATCTGCCGAGACTTGGAGCTGGCCAGCGCGCACCTTCCCGCTGTGTGTGCTGCTGTCCGCAAACAGCCTCCAAACAAAGCAGGGCGCTAAGGCAGGAGAAATAAGCAACCAGGAGGGAATCTGCCTGCGAGGGAAGCTGTGCAGCACATCCCTTGTTCCGCTCGCCACTTCCCTCACTCGTAGGCAAAGCCCAGCTCAGCTTGCTTGTAGGCGTGCCTCCGTGCTCAGAAGCAGTCCCGTGGCAGGCAGGATACAGGGGGATGTATTCTGGGCACGCAGCATGCTGCTTCCCATGCCCGGGACAAACTGCGAGCAGGTGCCTCGCTTGCGCTTCTATGTGCCGAGACTTGGAGCTGGCCAGCGCGCACCTTCCCGCTGTGTGTGCTGCTGTCCGCAAACAGCCTCCAAACAAAGCAGGGCGCTAAGGCATGAGAAGTAAGCGCCACAGGAGGGAATCTGCCTGCGAGGGAAGCTGTGCAGCACATCCCTTGTTCCGCTCGCCACTTCCCTGACTCTTAGGCAAAGCCCATCTCAGCTGGCTTGTAGGCGTGCCTCCGTGCTCAGAAGCAGTCCCGTGGCAGGCAGGATACAGGGGGATGTGTTCTGGGCATGCAGCATGCTGCTTCCCATGCCCGGGACAAACCGCGAGCAGGTGCCTCGCTTATGCTTCTATGTGCCGAGACTTGGAGCTGGCCAGCGCGCACCTTCCCGCTGTGTGTGCTGCTGTCCGCAAACAGCCTCCAAACAAAGCAGGGCGCTAAGGCATGAGAAGTTAGCGTCCCAGGAGGGAATCTGCCTGCGAGGGAAGCTGTGCAGCACATCCCTTGTTCCACTCGACACTTCCCTGACTCTTAGGCAAAGCCCAGCTCAGCTGGCTTGTAGGCGTGCCTCCGTGCTCAGAAGCAGTCCCGTGGCAGGCAGGACAGAGCGGGATGTCTTCTGGGCACGCAGCATGCTGCTTCCCATGCCCGGGACAAACCGCGAGCAGGTGCCTGGCTTGCGCTTCTATCTGCCGAGACTTGGAGCTGGCCAGCGCGCACCTTCCCACTGTGTGTGCTGCTGTCCGCAAACAGCCTCCAAACAAAGCAGGGCGCTAAGGCATGAGAAGTTAGCGTCCCAGGAGGGAATCTGCCTGCGAGGGAAGCTGTGCAGCACATCCCTTGTTCCGCTCGACACATCCCTCACTCTTAGGCAAAGCCCATCTCAGCTGGCTTGTAGGCGTGCCTCTGTGCTCAGAAGCAGCCCCGTGGCAGGCAGGACAGAGCGGGATGTCTTCTGGGCACGCAGCATGCTGCTTCCCATGCCCGGGACAAACCGCGAGCAGGTGCCTGGCTTGCGCTTCTATCTGCCGAGACTTGGAGCTGGCCAGCGCGCACCTTCCCGCTGTGTGTGCTGCTGTCCGCAAACAGCCTCCAAACAAAGCAGCGCACTAAGGCAGGAGAAATAAGCACACCAGGAGGGAATCTGCCTGCGAGGGAAGCTGTGCAGCACATCCCTTGTTCCGCTCGCCACTTCCCTCACTCGTAGGCAAAGCCCAGCTCAGCTTGCTTGTAGGCGTGCCTCTGTGCTCAGAAGCAGCCCCGTGGCAGGCAGGATACAGCGGGATGTCTTCTGGGCACGCAGCATGCTGCTTCCCATGCCCGGGACAAACCGCGAGCAGGTGCCTGGCTTGCGCTTCTATGTGCTGAGACTTGGAGCTGGCCAGCGCGCACCTTCCCGCTGTGTGTGCTGCTGTCCGCAAACAGCCTCCAAACAAAGCAGCGCACTAAGGCAAGAGAAGTAAGTGCCCCAGGAGGGAATCTGCCTGCGAGGGAAGCTGTGCAGCACATCCCTTGTTCCGCTCGCCACTTCCCTCACTCTTAGGCAAAGCCCAGATCAGCTGGCTTGTAGGCGTGCCTCCGTGCTCAGAAGCAGTCCCGTGGCAGGCAGGACAGAGCGGGATGTCTTCTGGGCACGCAGCATGCTGCTTCCCATGCCCGGGACAAACCGCGAGCAGGTGCCTGGCTTGCGCTTCTATCTGCCGAGACTTGGAGCTGGCCAGCGCGCACCTTCCCGCTGTGTGTGCTGCTGTCCGCAAACAGCCTCCAAACAAAGCAGGGCGCTAAGGCAGGAGAAATAAGCAACCAGGAGGGAATCTGCCTGCGAGGGAAGCTGTGCAGCACATCCCTTGTTCCGCTCGCCACTTCCCTCACTCGTAGGCAAAGCCCAGCTCAGCTTGCTTGTAGGCGTGCCTCTGTGCTCAGAAGCAGCCCCGTGGCAGGCAGGACAGAGCGGGATGTGTTCTGGGCACGCAGCATGCTGCTTCCCATGCCCGGGACAAACCGCGAGCAGGTGCCTGGCTTGCGCTTCTATGTGCCGAGACTTGGAGCTGGCCAGCGCGCACCTTCCCGCTGTGTGTGCTGCTGTCCGCAAACAGCCTCCAAACAAAGCAGGGCGCTAAGGCAGGAGAAATAAGCACACCAGGAGGGAATCTGCCTGCCAGGGAAGCTGTGCAGCACATCCCTTGTTCCGCTCGCCACTTCCCTCACTCTTAGGCAAAGCCCAGCTCAGCTGGCTTGTAGGCGTGCCTCCGTGCTCAGAAGCAGTCCCGTGGCAGGCAGGATACAGGGGGATGTATTCTGGGCACGCAGCATGCTGCTTCCCATGCCCGGGACAAACTGCGAGCAGGTTCCTCGCTTGCGCTTCTATGTGCCGAGACTTGGAGCTGGCCAGCGCGCACCTTCCCGCTGTGTGTGCTGCTGTCCGCAAACAGCCTCCAAACAAAGCAGGGCGCTAAGGCATGAGAAGTAAGCGCCACAGGAGGGAATCTGCCTGCGAGGGAAGCTGTGCAGCACATCCCTTGTTCCGCTCGCCACTTCCCTGACTCTTAGGCAAAGCCCATCTCAGCTGGCTTGTAGGCGTGCCTCCGTGCTCAGAAGCAGTCCCGTGGCAGGCAGGATACAGGGGGATGTGTTCTGGGCATGCAGCATGCTGCTTCCCATGCCCGGGACAAACCGCGAGCAGGTGCCTCGCTTATGCTTCTATGTGCCGAGACTTGGAGCTGGCCAGCGCGCACCTTCCCGCTGTGTGTGCTGCTGTCCGCAAACAGCCTCCAAACAAAGCAGGGCGCTAAGGCATGAGAAGTTAGCGTCCCAGGAGGGAATCTGCCTGCGAGGGAAGCTGTGCAGCACATCCCTTGTTCCACTCGACACTTCCCTGACTCTTAGGCAAAGCCCAGCTCAGCTGGCTTGTAGGCGTGCCTCCGTGCTCAGAAGCAGTCCCGTGGCAGGCAGGACAGAGCGGGATGTCTTCTGGGCACGCAGCATGCTGCTTCCCATGCCCGGGACAAACCGCGAGCAGGTGCCTGGCTTGCGCTTCTATCTGCCGAGACTTGGAGCTGGCCAGCGCGCACCTTCCCGCTGTGTGTGCTGCTGTCCGCAAACAGCCTCCAAACAAAGCAGGGCGCTAAGGCAGGAGAAGTTAGCGTCCCAGGAGGGAATCTGCCTGCGAGGGAAGCTGTGCAGCACATCCCTTGTTCCGCTCGACACATCCCTCACTCTTAGGCAAAGCCCATCTCAGCTGGCTTGTAGGCGTGCCTCTGTGCTCAGAAGCAGCCCCGTGGCAGGCAGGACAGAGCGGGATGTCTTCTGGGCACGCAGCATGCTGCTTCCCATGCCCGGGACAAACCGCGAGCAGGTGCCTGGCTTGCGCTTCTATCTGCCGAGACTTGGAGCTGGCCAGCGCGCACCTTCCCGCTGTGTGTGCTGCTGTCCGCAAACAGCCTCCAAACAAAGCAGCGCACTAAGGCAGGAGAAATAAGCACACCAGGAGGGAATCTGCCTGCGAGGGAAGCTGTGCAGCACATCCCTTGTTCCGCTCGCCACTTCCCTCACTCGTAGGCAAAGCCCAGCTCAGCTTGCTTGTAGGCGTGCCTCTGTGCTCAGAAGCAGCCCCGTGGCAGGCAGGATACAGCGGGATGTCTTCTGGGCACGCAGCATGCTGCTTCCCATGCCCGGGACAAACCGCGAGCAGGTGCCTGGCTTGCGCTTCTATGTGCTGAGACTTGGAGCTGGCCAGCGCGCACCTTCCCGCTGTGTGTGCTGCTGTCCGCAAACAGCCTCCAAACAAAGCAGCGCACTAAGGCAAGAGAAGTAAGTGCCCCAGGAGGGAATCTGCCTGCGAGGGAAGCTGTGCAGCACATCCCTTGTTCCGCTCGCCACTTCCCTCACTCTTAGGCAAAGCCCAGCTCAGCTGGCTTGTAGGCGTGCCTCTGTGCTCAGAAGCAGCCCCGTGGCAGGCAGGATACAGCGGGATGTCTTCTGGGCACGCAGCATGCTGCTTCCCATGCCCGGGACAAACCGCGAGCAGGTGCCTCGCTTGCGCTTCTATCTGCCGAGACTTGGAGCTGGCTACCGCGCACCTTCCCGCTGTGTGTGCTGCTGTCCGCAAACAGCCTCCAAACAAAGCAGGGCACTAAGGCAGGAGAAATAAGCGCCCCAGGAGGGAATCTGCCTGCGAGGGAAGCTGTGCAGCACATCCCTTGTTCCGCTCGCCACTTCCCTCACTCGTAGGCAAAGCCCATCTCAGCTGGCTTGTAGGCGTGCCTCCGTGCTCAGAAGCAGCCCCGTGGCAGGCAGGATACAGCGGGATGTCTTCTGGGCACGCAGCATGCTGCTTCCCATGCCCGGGACAAACCGCGAGCAGGTGCCTGGCTTGCGCTTCTATGTGCCGAGACTTGGAGCTGGCCAGCGCGCACCTTCCCGCTGTGTGTGCTGCTGTCCGCAAACAGCCTCCAAACAAAGCAGGGCGCTAAGGCAGGAGAAGTTAGCGTCCCAGGAGGGAATCTGCCTGCGAGGGAAGCTGTGCAGCACATCCCTTGTTCCGCTCGCCACTTCCCTCACTCTTAGGCAAAGCCCAGCTCAGCTGGCTTGTAGGCGTGCCTCCGTGCTCAGAAGCAGTCCCGTGGCAGGCAGGATACAGGGGGATGTGTTCTGGGCATGCAGCATGCTGCTTCCCATGCCCGGGACAAACCGCGAGCAGGTGCCTCGCTTATGCTTCTATGTGCCGAGACTTGGAGCTGGCCAGCGCGCACCTTCCCGCTGTGTGTGCTGCTGTCCGCAAACAGCCTCCAAACAAAGCAGGGCGCTAAGGCATGAGAAGTTAGCGTCCCAGGAGGGAATCTGCCTGCGAGGGAAGCTGTGCAGCACATCCCTTGTTCCGCTCGCCACTTCCCTCACTCGTAGGCAAAGCCCAGCTCAGCTTGCTTGTAGGCGTGCCTCCGTGCTCAGAAGCAGTCCCGTGGCAGGCAGGATACAGGGGGATGTATTCTGGGCACGCAGCATGCTGCTTCCCATGCCCGGGACAAACTGCGAGCCGGTGCCTCGCTTGCGCTTCTATGTGCCGAGACTTGGAGCCGATCAGAGCGCACCTTCCCGCTGTGTGTGCTGCTGTCCGCAAACAGCCTCCAAACAAAGCAGGGCGCTAAGGCAGGAGAAGTTAGCGTCCCAGGAGGGAATCTGCCTGCGAGGGAAGCTGTGCAGCACATCCCTTGTTCCGCTCGCCACTTCCCTGACTCTTAGGCAAAGCCCAGCTCAGCTGGCTTGTAGGCGTGCCTCCGTGCTCAGAAGCAGTCCCGTGGCAGGCAGGATACAGGGGGATGTATTCTGGGCACGCAGCATGCTGCTTCCCATGCCCGGGACAAACTGCGAGCAGGTGCCTCGCTTGCGCTTCTATGTGCCGAGACTTGGAGCTGGCCAGCGCGCACCTTCCCGCTGTGTGTGCTGCTGTCCGCAAACAGCCTCCAAACAAAGCAGGGCGCTAAGGCATGAGAAGTAAGCGCCACAGGAGGGAATCTGCCTGCGAGGGAAGCTGTGCAGCACATCCCTTGTTCCGCTCGCCACTTCCCTGACTCTTAGGCAAAGCCCATCTCAGCTGGCTTGTAGGCGTGCCTCCGTGCTCAGAAGCAGTCCCGTGGCAGGCAGGATACAGGGGGATGTGTTCTGGGCATGCAGCATGCTGCTTCCCATGCCCGGGACAAACCGCGAGCAGGTGCCTCGCTTATGCTTCTATGTGCCGAGACTTGGAGCTGGCCAGCGCGCACCTTCCCGCTGTGTGTGCTGCTGTCCGCAAACAGCCTCCAAACAAAGCAGGGCGCTAAGGCATGAGAAGTTAGCGTCCCAGGAGGGAATCTGCCTGCGAGGGAAGCTGTGCAGCACATCCCTTGTTCCACTCGACACTTCCCTGACTCTTAGGCAAAGCCCAGCTCAGCTGGCTTGTAGGCGTGCCTCCGTGCTCAGAAGCAGTCCCGTGGCAGGCAGGA